>NW_017728934.1:1444417-1486057 GCF_001723895.1 Crocodylus porosus
GCTGGTATAACCAAGGGTCTTCTTTGGCCCTGATCTCATTACAACTCTGTTTTGATTCTTTGGACTCAGGCTGATACCCAGTTTGGGAATTAATTGCTTCAGACTGCTGTGAGTGGAAAGCTGCCATGAAGCAGGCACTACGTTGCTTCAAGATGGCGAGGGTCAATGATGAGCTAGAGAAGAGACATCAGAGGCTAGTACTCCGCATGCCAGCACAAGCTCAACTTGCTGGAGGATCTGCCTATCGCTCATCGGACTCCTCAGTCACTCCAGAAGCTGTGGCAGTACCCAGTAACCTACCAAGGGTGCAATGCTCTACTCTTACGTCTGCTTGATCCCATCTTGGACCAGTTATACAAAAAAGATTATTGTAAAATCCACTGAGATGTGAAGTGACATCATTAAGGTCACCCAGTCAGTCAGTGCAAAGGTTAGGAACAGACTGGTTTCCTAAGTTTCAGGAAGATGGGGTCTGCAGCCAAATTTACAAAGGTATTTAGGCACCCAAAGATGCCTATAGCACCTAACACGATTTACATGAGGGCCAAAGAGGGTTAGACACCACTGATATCCTGACTCCTAAAGGGAATGTGAGTTAGGTACTAATGGAGGAAAAATGAGCTTTGGGTTTATAATTGCAACTGTGGCAGTGTACCAAAAAGCATCATAGTTATTTAATTACCTTTGTTTGTTACGTACCTGTCCATTGAGATCTGCCAATAGCCCTGGTAAGAGACAGGGATCCAGTGGATAGGGCCAGTAAAGTAGGATTCATCAGTTCCACCAAAAGTGATCGAACTACCATTTTGGTCCCTAAAAATGGTGAATGCATATAATATCTTGAAATACCAGTGAATTAGGTGCTGTACAGAAACAGAAACTAACTAAGACAATATCTTTGACAAAGAATTAGTCTCAATAATGGACCACTTCTAAAGTAATTGCTTTCCTTCAAAGAACAGGGGGGAAAAAAAAACATTTGCATTTATTTCTAACTGAATCATTTCAGAGAAATGATCGATTTAAGTATATTCCCACCAGCAAGATCATCACTTCTTTTTCAGCATTTGCTGTTCCTCTGTTTGAAATCCTTTAAGTCGTGTTGCAGGAGCAGGCGAGTGTGACTTAGGTGACCGATCACACATCATAACAACTAATGAATAATTTAGCTCTCCTAGGGTACTTTTCACTAGGGGCATGAGAGCACTTTCAACAGCAGTATCCCCATTTTATAGAGCCAGAACCAAAGGCACAGAGAAGAAGATTGTCTTGCCCCAGGTCACGTAACGAGTCAGCCAGGATGAAACTCAGGCTAGCACTGTAATCACTGCTTGCTAAAGAGTCACTGGTAATAGCCCACAGACAGGGAACCGGACTTGGTTTCAATGAGGAGGCGATGTGTTTTTGTGGACCGTACACCACCATGGAAGCTGGGAGAGCAGGGCTCTCCTCCTGGTTCTACCACTGACGATGGTGGCCTTAGGCAAGTCATTGCACCTCTCTATGCCTGAGACGTCACATTTATAAAATGAAGCTAACAACAGCAGGGAGGGGGCAGAGGATTTTGGTTCTGGATTTTCCACCATACTCCAATGGAAATGCATCACTTCCATGCTTAACAAGTCACTTACCGACTCAGGTACACTGAAAACAAGTGCTGCTGCACCAAGTTCTGGTTCATCATATTATCAAAGACAGGAATAAACCTATCAGTAGCTAGATTTGGATAGGCCAGGCCCAGGATCCCATCAAAATTGCAGAAAATAAAAAAGATTCCTGGCTCGCTGGTTGCCAGTGCTAACTGCTGGTTGGTGTCGATGAAGGAGGAGACCTGGGAAAGAGATGGATCAGTTCTTTAGCTCCTTATCTGGTCAGAAAGCCACTGAGCTGATGGGTATTTGAAGGACATGCCACATAAAGGCAATGCTGAAGGGGTAAATCTGTCCTTACAAGAGATGTTTTTGCTGCTCTGTGCTTTATGCATCCTGACAGCAGGAGAGACAGCTTGCAGTGGTCAGAGCTGCCCCAGAAGAGGGGTGAAAACCAAAGTAAATTACTCAAGCTGTGTGTGTGTAAACTATCTCCTCTGCCACAGGGGGACCAGACACAGTTACAGTGCCTACTGTGGGCAGTTCTCAATGCGTGAATATGTGCTGGGGTCTTCACTGGAGGTATTCACCCCAGGAAAAGACAGACTGGCAGGGCTCTGGGGGATGGCAGAGTGGGTAATGTGCTTGCAGAATAGTCCCCTCCCCCAGCTGCTTGTTACAAAGATGCTGGTTTAGCACTGGGTGGATGGCCTTTACGATTGTTTGTCCACTCACTTCTGGCACCACCTCCGTGGAGAGTTATATAAGAGGAGAGCAAAAGAAACCATGAGGTGTGAAAGAGGCATGTGGGCAGTCGCCGTGCCCTTCACCCCTCCCCAGACTCCGGGGGCATTGCCTGCCCCAGACCCCTTTTTGTTTTAAGTTAAATCAGAGTCTCCCAGTATCCCAGCATGCTCTTTGGGCTGGGCAAGGCTGTCTGACCCAGAGGGTTGGGCTGGCCCCACCCCTCTGCTCTCTGGCTGCAGCTCCAGCACAGACTGCAGGTATAGCAGGTATAGCAGGGTCTACCTGACTTCCTCCTGCTCCCTCCCTGCCCCTCACTGCTCCCTGCTGAAACAGGGATTCCCCCCCCCCAGCCTTACACAGAGCCCTCTCAGTATTAGCTAGCATACCACATGCTGGCTATGACAAGACAAAGACAGACCGGACAGTTCGTCTTAGGGCTTTTGGGAGCTAATGAACAGGTAGCTGGTGACATCCCTTCATTCCTTCCTTGCAAAAAGTTGTTTAAGAGTTCAAAATAATGAGAAAAGCTTTTTTTTTTTTCCTTAATGGGCTGATAAACACTGAGCGAGGGGTGATAAACACTGTATTATTAGCTCCCTGCTGGGCTGCTGCGGGGTGAGGGGGAACCTATCTCTAATCAGAGCATCCTGCTGGGGCCTGATGTGGCCCTCTTCAGCTCAACACTGAAAGGAAAGCAAGGGCTAGTCTAACACCCCCTGGCTTCTAGCCTGAGCTAGTGCTGGCATGTGTCTGCATTTCTGGAATAAAAAGGGAATGTCTATACACCTCCAAGTTGGTTCAAGCTTTGCAGATTAGCCTAACCTGCAAAGATTAAATAAAGATAGGGTCAGGCTTTTTGAATGTCTACCCCCAGCCATAGAGCTACAGCCCTAAAAGGGTACCGTACAGAGGCAAAGTACCCCCTGTGAAGAGGTGACATCTTTGGAAACAGCATGACCTATGGCATGTGTCCCTGGGCCAGTGGGCCTATGTCCCACCTCTTAGCCAGGAGTTATGCACCTAAGTCCCATTGAGGGTCTGTGCGGTGGTGCACAATGGTACAGATGACAAACCTGTTTCATTGTTTGAGTAACAGACAGGGAATAAGTCACTTTACTGAGAGATTTGCTGTTTATTATCTCCTCCAGAGTGAGATCCCCAGCAGGTGTAAGCTGGCACAGTGCCACCCCATTTGTGAGTCACTGAAATAATGGGGAGGGCTGTAGCCGTTCTGCTGCATTAGTACTTACTAGCACTGTATCAGATCCCTCAACCCCGGTCATGCTGCCTGTGCCATACTGAATGGATATGCGGTTCCCTGTGCAATGGTAGGTGGAAGATTTTGACGGATCAAACCTCCGGTGAAATTCTGCAAATGAATATTAAGAAAAAGCATCAGCATCCAGCCTTACTCTAAAGAAGAGGATAAAGCTCAGCACGTAACTGTTTAGTGTAATCAGTGCTGTTAACTTCATGTTGTGCATTTATAAGCACTTAGTAATATCCAAGGTATTTCTTTGGCTTCTTCCCATCTACCATGTTTTTCTTGCATCAAACACCTGTTCTCCGCCCCTTCCCCCAAATCAGGGTGTGTATATTAAGTAGGGAAGCTGGATTTCTGCCTGAAGTAGAAGCTCCCTGCTTTGATTTCTTCTCCAAGATCAAGTGTCCAGCAGCAGCACTGGGATTTTCTTTCAGGCAGTTGGCTGGTGGGGGTAAACTGATTTAATGGTTCATTGTTCTTCACTCAACAGCTGTGAATGGTCATCTCTCTCCCTCTGTTTCTCTTTCTCAATCTCACTCTCTCTCTCTCTTTAATGGTCTTGATTTCCATCCATCAATAAAGCTATCCTTTCTTCTGGCAGTTACCTGTCTTCTAGCTACTCTTCATGTCACTTCTGCATCACAGCCTGTCACAGATTTTTTAGCTCTGTCCCAGACCTATGAAACCATAATTCTGGAAATCATTTTTTCTTCATTTTTGCCTTCCTATAGACAAGGTGCATATTATTCCAGGGCATGTTGTATATGGGAAAATGTGGTAGTAGCATAGTACCTCATAGTCTTTAATGCATTTATCCTCATAAGTTCCCTCTGGGGAAGGGCAGGGCAGTGATGTTAGCTTTGGGGATGAAAAGTGGATATGTGATACACCCAAGGTTACACTGGAATTCTTTGTCAGCAGAGTTTGAGTCTGACGGTGCAGACAGAAGTGCAGCTCCCTGCTGTGACTGAGAGCAATGTGCAGGATACGTTTTGAGTTGCAAAAATCCCCCCACACCAAACTGAAGTTCACTGTTGGTTCCGGGGGAAGGGAATCTACTGCTGGCTGCAACCTGCAACTTATTTCCCCTGGAAACGGCCCCCCTTCCTCCCAGCCTGTCCCTCTTTCATAATGGGAGGGGAGAAAGGGGACAGAGGGAGCTCATTCTAGGGGTTATCCAACGTCAGGGTGGGGGTCCAGTAAACCCACCCTCCAGCAGGGGCTGAAAAAAACCCCAAAACAAACTCCCTCTGTTCCCTCTGTTCCCCACTCCCACTCCCAGACAGAAGTTACAGAAGATGATCTGTTTTGAAATGTCTTTATCTGATCCTTTATTTAATGAAGGTTTGCATTTTTGCCCAATCGGCCATTTTTGCAGCTGTCTCCAGCCACGCATTTCTCTTTGGTCACAGTTATAGGCTGCTTTCTGTAACTAGATTGGGCAAAAATTGTCACTTCTGTCTGTCCCCTGAATCACTATCTAGTGCCTTAGCCTCTGAAATCTCCAGAAATAGGAAAAGCCACCGAAGCAAGAGAAGAACAATTCAGGCATGGAGATAATACTCTGCAGATGGAAATAAGCCTGCCTAGAGAACTTCTCTATATTCAGATTTAAGTCCCTGTTCCTAAGCATCTAGTTAGTCTTGTTGAAATTCAAGGGACTGCACTTATGCATAAGAGTTTGAAGATTTGGAGTCCCGTTTCCGAACCTTTATTGGCATTTGTGCATTGAAATGGTAACCAGGTCCCCACTCTGACAAACAATAATTCACCAATTTAAGATGAGCTCATGAGATGCCTATTCCAGATTGGCCCACTGATAACTATACAGCTCAAACCTTGGTAGCACTGAGATAGCCATTTAGCAATTGCTCAGCCAGTCCCAGAGAAAACTCTGTCCCATCCCTGTATCATTGTACCTCACATTGGAGGTACTAAATTTAATGAGCATTAGGAAAAGTGCATTAATAATGCATGTGGAGACACACCCAGTATCATAAATTCCACTTACACATGGGCTTAAATTTACTTGCGCAGAAAGTCCCTTTAAACCAAGGAAGGCAACTAGCATTGTGAGCAGAATTAAGCATGAACATGCTTGCAGAACAAGATGTGTGAAAGGTAGTGATTCTCTGAGGCATCCTGGAGCTATGGGGTGCCACAAATTGTTAGCACTGTTAGGTGTACAAACCCTAGTCAGAATGTAAACACAGAGATTTCACTTATAATCCACAGTGTTATAACCCTATTCAAATTCTTTACAACTGAAGAATTGGTCTTGTATTTGTCTGCAGTCAAAAAATGAGTGAAAAGAAAGAGCTGTTATTTTGAGTCTTGAACCTATTCTGGGATTCCTTGAGCCTAAAAAGACCAGTGGCAGAGGGTCACCTTGGGAATTAGCTGTGAACACGGGCATTAAAGCCAGGTCTCCTGAGTGGCAGATATAGGGTCTGTCACACAATCTGTTCCATCACACCATATTAAAGGAGAAGTGTAGATGTGAGAGAAAGCATTTAGTTACTTACGGCAGGCCAAACTCTGGCAGGTGACGGAGGGAACCCAGAGGTAGGATGAACCGGTATCAAATACAACAGTGAACTCCTGAGGAGGGGTCCCAATGGAGATTGTGCCAAAATACTCTGTCTGTTCAGGGAAGAGAGACAACAATGATTCTCAGCAGCTAGTTATACATACATGTATGACCTCTATGTCGATAATACTTCATTTCAGGCATGTGAAATGCTCACAGGAATAGGCACCAAAGGCCAGAGCCAATAAAGGACCTATGCATCTGGACAAATCTCTCTTTAGGCACCTAGTCCAAACTTACCAGTGGGAAAGCCCCTTCACAGCTGCTGTCTCAGATTGCATGTGCCTGAATTCTGGGAGTGCTGCTGTTATTGACCTAAAGCTCTTAGGCATCAAGGCTCTACCCCACAACTGTCTAAGGTTTGCCAGGTGCAGCATTTACATGTGCATCCAGGATGGCAGCAAATTGAGCCAGGGTGGTGTAGCCCACTGCCAGTCAGCCTGCCAGCCTGGAGCTGCTCTGCCCCAGCTCAAAGTACTGTGGATAGGCTGGTTGGGGCACAAATTTGCTATAGTGCAGGGCTAGTTGGCAGGCAACCCCTGCACTATAGCACCCTCATGCTCCAGCCAGTACAGGCCACCATCTACATGTGCATTGTGGTACACTGCATAACGCTGCTGCTGGGGAGTACTTGTGTTGGGCAGTACTGTCCCACAGCACAGTTAATTTGTTTACTCCAGCCTAATAGCACTGCATGTGTAGATAGTGACACTAATTAATTACCTCTACAGTAAAGTGTACATGTAGATGCTCCCACTGAATCTGCAGTGTACAGCTGGCCTTTGAGGTGGGCCAATAGGGCAGCTGCCCTGGACATTGTGCTGAGTAGTAGCCACACACTGCAATGAGCCTCAGCTCCAGTTTTTAGACTACAAGGCAGAAAAACTGCAGTTGAAACATGGGAAAAATCAAATTGAAAAGGCTTTTCCATGTCATTGGGTTCAGACAAGTTGGCTGCTCTGTAGGCAAACATCTTCGTAGCTGTTAGCATTCTTCTGATAATGTTCATCGCTGTTGCAACATGAGTCTGATAAACAACCATGTAAGATCAAGTCTGTGCTAAAAACAAAGTCATGGTTTGACGGAGGGTGGAATAGCACAGTCAGCCAATGACCCCTACTGGTCTTTGCTGCAAAAGCCTGAAAAGTTTTTCTTCAAACTAAATGATCCCTTCCATATCACCTGAGAATCTTTCAATAACACCAGCATATATTTTACTTCATTTGGAAATGTTGTCAGCTGTGTACAAGTATTTTCCATTTATTTTGGTAAATATATTTAGATACTTAAGTGGTTAAAATACATGCAGGTGCCTAAATGCAGCCCTAAGGTCTAGACCAAAAGGACACTGAAGCCAACAGGAGCCTTTCTACTGACTTCAGTGGGCTCAATCAGGGCACAAAAGCCCTTAGCACCAGGAGCACAGAGCTGTGCTGTCACTGCTGTATCATAGCAGAACTTGCACATCTAACCCATAGATGCATAATGCTGGGTCTACTAGCAGGTACTCGCTCACCTGTAGGCATGCCAGGTTAAATCCAAGTGGCAATACCTCCAGGACAGGAACAGGTACGTGCACAAGGGAGACCATGTGAAACATAGCTTATTCCCAGACACAAACATACCATATTGTATAGCATATAACATACACCTTTCCCCAAAAACTACCGCTGGAAATCGCAGTGTGACTTATGAGGGAAATACAGTAAGAGCAGTTTCTGCCCATTACTGAGCAGAAGTGAAAGTAAAATCTGCACTCACAGGGAACAGAACAATGAGCAGGCCAGGCTCTCTCGCTGCTGCTATTCAATTACTTATTACAAGGGAAAATCTTCTTTTCCTTTCAATCTGCCTTTCAGAATCAGGGTATATATTTTATTCCAGGGCATTTTGTACGTGAGAAAATCTGGTGAATGGGGCTTTGGTCTATATTAGGGCTGTGCGAAACAGCACCGTTCTGTTTCACCTTCAGTTTCAACGGTTCGATGGAGCAGTGTTTTGTCTCAAATTTAATTTCGAGTCAAAACAGCTGTTCTGTTCCATTCTGTCGAAACAGAAAGGCTGTTTTGCTGCTGTTTCGAGTTTTGCTGGGGATGGGAATTCAGCCAAGCTGGGCTGCTTTTCCATGCCCTGTGTAAGATTGTGCTGGGGCGAAAGGCAGCTCAGCTAGGCTGCTTTCTGGCCCCATGCATTTGATCGTGCCAGGAGCTTCCCAGTCCACCACGCTAGATTGCTGGACTGCTTCCCACCTTCTGGCATGATATAACACGGGGGACCAGGAAGCTGCCCAGCTGGGCTGCCTCACTATCCCCTGCCGGATCTTAAACTGGGAATGGGAAGACAGTCCAGCTGGATTGATTTCCCATCCCCAGCCTACGGTCGAAATGTTTTGACTTTCGAAATGTTTCAACCAACCGCATTTTGTTTTGAGGCTATTTCGATGGCCTTTGTTTCATTTCAATTTTGCTGTTTTGACCTCAAAATTGGTCTAAACAGTGTTGGAACAAAACAGCTGGTGAAATTTCACACAGCCCTAGTCTATATTGGCAGGGAGCCCTACCCAACCAATACCTCAGCCTTGGGATCCCCAAGAAACCTGTAAAGCAGCCATAATGTACTTCCCTTCCTGAAACAAATCAATTGTATCAGAGCATAAACTCACATCAAAAGAGTTCGTGAGTGGCTCGGAGAACCCCTGGGAAGTAAATGAGTGTGTATATTTGGTGCTAATGTCATAGCTGTGGTGTTTCAGGACATCTTTCAGCAAGCCTTTTTCCCTCAGGACTTCCCTCAGTGTCTTCAATCTCTTCAAAGAAATCCTTGCGTACAGAAAACAAAACAAAACAAAAATAAAAACAGCCAAGAACCCCAATGACTAAAATGCTCTTTTCAGACTTTTCTTGTGCACTGAGCCTAAGGGAAACAGTTTGCATTAAAGCCATCAACTCCAATGACATGTGCAATAGGTTTCCTTATTTGGCTGATCGAATAAACATTTTAAATCAACGGAAATACTCCTCTGCTTATCAAGCATGGATATAGTTTCACCACTGCCAGCAAAAGTGTCTTCTCCATTTGGAATGGCCTTGTCCTTCTCATAACTTCCCATCTCTTCCCAGACCTTATCCAAAAAGAGATCTTTTCTCCTTCCCATGTTTAAGCTTTCTACATTTCCTATCCCTCTGTTGTTAGATTAAATGACATGGGAGCCAGAAGGGACTGTGACTTCATTTTATCTACATGCTTTTTTTTTTTAAGCAAGCTGGTTAGCAGCAGTGGCAGATGAAGGAGAAGCAGTAAAACAGCAACTTACTTGGTCAAGCCTTCAGAGAGGGCAAAAAGAGCACAGAGAACCATGAAGAACTTCATTCTTCTGTTTCTACAGAGACTGCCGCAGATGCTGAGCTGTTGAACATAACTTGACTGCTTTTATAACCTGAGGTTGACCCTCCTCAGTGGGGAACCTCTGGGAAGTCAGTATGCAAGAGAAATTCCAGCTCAGGCTGGTGATAGCAGATCACTCTGTAAACACCCCAACAGCTGACCAAGGCCTAACCCCATAGCACACAATTGCTAACAGCAAAACATTGCACAGAAGAACAGTGCATGTGTTACTTACTGCAGCAGAATGTGCCTGTGATAATCATTTGGAATGTTTTACGCTTCCGCTGGTTTATACTTTCCTTTTTTGATTCAGTTTTAATTTTCTCCCCTAACCTTGGATAACATAACATGAGTCTCCAGCTGGTTTCACGTCCTGTTAGTCCATTACCAACTGCGGAATCAATATATATACCTATATCCTAGAGCAGCATATTGAGTTTATTGATTCCAGCCCCTAACATCTATGAAAGTATGAAATTAGAGGACTAGGGAATGCAGCCGGAGAACATATGATTTGAGTGAGAACTACTGAGAGACTGAGCTAGTGATGTAGACTAAATGAAGGTACCAGTCAGAAAGGGAAAGGTGTTTAGGTGCCATCTTCTAGAAGCTAGATGCAATGTAGCAATGCTGCAGTCTGAAGATGAATGACTGGCCTTGCAGGCGATTAGTGGTAAGCTGTGGGACTGCCATGAAATGCCTGTGAAGTGGGTTCTGCACACTGCAAGCAGGCCGTGAAAAACCCTTTGTCTCACCATGATTTAAACAGGTTCCTTATAATAGCCTGCTTGCATTTAACAAACTCCTATATGAGGCTGAACATGGACTGATGAATCCAAAACTGGTGGGACATACACCAGTACCAGGTTAACCTAGATTCTTTCCAGGTTAATTTTCCATGAGGTTGGGCAATTTCATGGTTTGTCTTCTACCTTTTGTACTGGTGTAATGTTAATTACAACGGTGTAAAATATCATCTCTCTCTGCCCCCAGTCTGCTAAAATGCCATCTCTTCCCTTCATCTGCTCTCTGTCCCTGCCTTTCCACTGCTCTTTTTACACCACTATCTGTCTTCTGCCCCTTTTCATAGTTTCATAGATGCTAGGGGCTAGAAGGGACCTTACAAGCTCATTGGTGTTGCAGCACTGTAGGGAGCACTACTACACAGAGACACCCACCTCACTTTGCAAGACCCAAAACCTCACTTCAAGGGTCTCTTTCAGGGATCCTGCAGCTGACAGTCCTGCTTCCTGAAGAACCCCTGCAAGCCTAGGGTAACGCAGCCTCCACCCGGGCACTGGTTGCCTGCCTGTTATGAAGAATCTTTTCTGGGCAGCGAGTCTGCCACCACATTCAGGCATCCCTTTATGTGTTCCACTTTCATGTTGAACTCCTGAAGCTGCCATGCCTACTTTTGAAGCTTGGCATTGGTATTCTGCATTGTCTGCAGCCTTTGAAGTGGGGCACGGTCTGTAGGACTCCCCACAAGTAGGGCCTTAGCTTATTCAGTGCCCAGACTATTGCCAATCACTCCTCCTGCATGGAAGATACACTCCATTTGTGGGGAATCAACTTCCTGCTTAAGTAAACCACTAGGTATTGTGTCCCTTTGTGCTCATGCAGGGGAATGGCTATTGCCCCAAAAGAGGGGACGAACCTTCAGTAGTACCTGGCCAGAACAATAAAAACTCTGACCTGTTTGTTAGTTTGTGGCAGTGGCCAGTTTAATGGCCTGCATCTTATCCCATATCAGGGTGATCTTGCTCCCAACCACAGTGTCCCAAAAACACCAGTTTGTGCAATGCCAACTGACATGTTTTTACTTTTACTCTTAGTCCAGCCTCTTTAATCTGTCCAGCATAGTGGTTAGATGAATCAGGTATGCATCAAAGTCCTGGATGAAGATGGTGATTTCATCGATATAGGCCACTACAGATTTCTTAAATCCTTTTAGCAAGTTATTAATGAGTCTTTGAAAGGAGGCAGGAGAATTGCACATACCAAAAGGAAGGACTGTAAACTCCAAAATCCCAAAGGTGTGGGGAAGGCAAACTTGGACATAGCATCCACATCTAGTGCCATCTGCCAAACCCCCTCAGATAGATTGAGAGTAAAGATGAACTTGGCTAAAACCAAGGTGTCAAGCAGAGAGTCCATCCTGGGCATAGGGTAAGCGTTGTGGGTGGTGATCACATTTAGCTTCATGTAGTCCACACAGAACCTAATGGATCCATCCTGCTTCTGGACAAGCACCAGTGGGCTTGCCTAGGGACTTGTCACAGGCTGAATCTTCTGTCTGTCCTGAGGGGGAAGATGATCAGGTAGGGGAAGCTTCTGTACCCCTGTCTCCCCCTCCCAATCAGCATACAGCACAGACTCCTCCTCCTGTTTCTCAGGGGATTCATCAGGAGAGGACATCCAAAGTATGACATTATTCTTGTCATAGTAAGCTTTGAGCATGTTTACATGTACCACCTTAGGCTTTTTACCTGACTTATTCATGGCAACAACATAAGTCACATCATCCAGCTTCTACTGGATGATATGAGGACCTTCCCAACCTGCCTGGAATTTGTCCTACTTTAATTGTAGGAAAACCATAACCTTATCCCCTGGCTCAAATGTATGTGAGTCCACCTCTTGGTTGTACCAGACACTCTGCTTCTCCTGGGCCTGGGCCAGGGAGTCTCACATCACCATCATTGTGTCAATCAGCTTCTGGGGAAAGCCTAGCACACATTCTACAACTGATACTTTGGAGGAGGAAATCTTCCCTTCCCACTCCTCTTTCACAAGATCAAGAGGGCCCCTCACTTGCCTCCTGAACATCAACTCAAAGGCTGAGAACCTGAGATACCTCCCTGTAAGCAAAGAGCAGACGTGGAAGCTTCTCCTCCAAGTCGTTGGGGTGAGAGTCCACAGAGGGCTTCAGCATGCCCTTCTTCAGGGGTCCACCCCCACCCTGCCCCCCCCACTCACTTGCAATCGGGTTAATTTTGTTTGCACCTCAGTTCTCTGTAACAGTGAAGGATAGGCAGAAGATATTCAAACAAGAAAAGTATCTGATATCATGTACTGCCACAAGGAGATTAAGATATTTGAATGTGCATTTCCTATTTGGTGGCAATAATGAAACAAGTCAACTTGCAGATACCAGTACCTGTAGAGATGGTCCAGCTCCCCAGTGTCGCCTGTTATTACCACAGAATCACTCTGTAGAGTCAGATGCAAACACTGAGAAAAGTGACCCTCAATCAAAGCTAACACCACATAGCCCTTATCCAGCAATATAGGGAACATTAAAAAGAGATTTACATATGTCAATATAAAAAATACTGATAATAGCAGAAGGCAACAGATTGCATTTGTGACTTAGAGGAAGGAAAGAAGGAAATTGCTCTAAGGGGGCAGTCCCGCATTATCTGTCACCTGAGGAGCCAGGCGTGGCTCTTGTGATGAACATAATTTTCTATGAATAGGCGACAGGCCTCTGTGGTGGGTTGCTTGCTGTAGAGTTCAATCCCATAGAGTTCTCCACCTAAACACATGAGAAGAGGAAAACACAGACCCGGGTAAAGAGAATCCCACAAAACACTCAACTTTTATGCTCAGACTTCTAGCAGGAGACAGCTGTCTGCTGGCAGGGTCTGGGCCATTGCTCCCTGCCCACGGGGCTGCCTGCTGCCGGGTGGCTCTGCCAGCGGAGCCCAGGCAGAGACAACGTCCCCTTGCCTTGGCACCAGGGAGCTCCCAAGTAGGGCTGGGTGAAATGTTGATGGGTGTTTCATTTTGAAGCTGTATTGCCGCGTTTTGAGCTTGAGACAGCAAAATCAAAATGAAACGAAAGGCTTTGAAAGAGCTTTGAAATGTTTAGAAAGTTTCAAAATGTTTCGAGTTTCAAAGCTGGGCTTGTTTGCAGCTAAACAGAAAGTAAGGAGAGAGACGAGGAAGAGTGGGGGAAGGACTGCTCTCATATTGACTGTGTCGCTGGCCAGTGACTGTGATCCTTCCCCGACGTCCCCCTCAGGTCGCAGTCTTTAGCTGTACAGTGCAGTAAAGTATCTCTTGTAGATGCACCCTGTGAGGTGAAAGGAGGCAGGGCATTATTGCATGTCAGGTACTTGTGGTAAGTGCTCTTGTGTGTGCTATTAGAGTATGAAAGCTCATCTGTGATAACTCTAGCCTTAATTCATTGAGGGCTAAACAACTATGGGCCTACTTTCATTTACTGGGTGGGAAGACCAGGCATACGGCCAGTCACCAAGAAATACCTGGTTTGTTGTAAGCTGCACCCACTTCTACTTTATGGTAATTTGTGTACCCAGGATCTGTACACATCAGAAATGTCTTCAGAATATTGAGTTCCCGGGACCTGAAGCCACCTCCACAAAAACGTAATAGAAAAACAAATCTTTTCATGGTTCAGGTAAATGCCATCTTGATAGCTTATCTAATTGGCTTCTTAAGAGCCATTAATAATATCATTCTTTGATACTACTTGATATCATTTGAGTATTTAGGCAAGAATTCAAGGATCCCACCCTGAAGTACCCAAAGCATATTTAACCAGAAGCCCAGATAAGAATGGTAGTGTTGTTTTGGAGAGGCAGAGACAGAGAAAATACACTTCTCCCTTCTGACTTAAGTCAATAGCTCAGATTTGGGTTCGTGCAGGTCATTCCAGGTAGGAAGAGAGAATAGTGTTGGAATCAGGTATTTCTTTGATGTGATCTTACATGTTTATAAGGAATCTATAAAGTCCTGTTTTCCTGAACATAGTAGGAGGAATTAGGGAACAGGAAAAAGCTATTTTCCTCACACTTGCCAGATTTTTTCAGCCAGCATCCCAATCCAAAAGCACACCCAAGACTTTTCCCAGTTTTCCACTGCTGGTAGCTGTCTCCTTGCTTCTCCTCTGGAGCTGCCATCCTCTCTCAACAGCTCTAATGAGAGCTCAGAAAGTTTCCTGTACTAGTTCAGACATATTCCTGAATAGACTTGCACATCTCTTGGATATGTAGATCCACTCAAAGTAGTGCTTTAAGTCTGGAGACGTTGCTTGTTAAAAGACCTCAATGAATTCTTTTTAAGTTTCTTTGAATTGAAGGCCACAGTTAAACCCAGCAGTTTCACTCAACCAATAACAGTGCAAGGGAAGGTTGAGTAAATGTAATTCATTGGAATATATGAATTTACATCTACAGTGAATATGTAAGTCACTGGCCCTGGAATTAAAAAGCGGGAGACAGACCCAAACTGTAGATGAGTTTTTGGTTTAGGCACTGGTGGGAATAACTAAAGAAAAAAAAGGGTTATTTTCTTAAATACACAAGACTTCAGTGCTTCTCAGCAAATCAACTGCCAACCCACAGATTGTAGGGGCATAGGAAAGCTGGGCTGGAAGGGACCTTGCAAGGTGGCAAAGCAGAGTCATCCCTGACTAAAATATCCCAGCAATATGAATGAATGTGACCGACACATGGCAGGGCAGGAACCTAAAGGCTCTTCCTTTTCCTGTATCACATCCCCAGTGCTTCTTCGGCAGCATACAACATATTCAAGCGTAGGATATAGCCCCTTTCTTTGATTTAATTTACGGGGACCCACATAACACACAGCCAGCCTGGAATCCAGCTAACACAGCTGCTTCCCTGGCCATCGGACCTGCCCCGTCTCTACTGCATAGCCCGGCACTTGTCCCCTGACTTACCCAGCTTTCCTTTTTCTGTTTCCTGTGGGTGTGTCTACAGGAGAAGTTTATCATGGAGCTGACTAATTACCTCAACAGTGAACATCTCAGTGTATGCACGAGGCCCTATTAGGCCACAGTAAACTAATAAACTCCACTATAGGATATTACTTGTATCTACATTGGAGTTCTTCAGTGCACAGAAACGCTTGTGCAGACACAGACCCGGCTGCCTGGGGCAGGAGGGTGCTTCAGTGCGGGGCTGTCTGCCGGCTAGACCCACACCGACGCACCCTCCAACCTGACTCAACACACTGCAGTCCTGGGCACATGTTCATACATCCCAGTATGTGCCGAAGTTTATTCCTGTGTCTTAATTGCACATGTAGAGATGCCCAGCGTCTCCAATGTTGCTTGCAAAGCTTGAATAGTGATTAATAAACCCACTCCTGCAGACTGTGCCATGTAGGTGGGTACCTGGGCCTTCACTGGGCATTTCCAAAGTCAGGAGGAGGTGCAGATGCCAGTCTGCTTCCATTCTGCAGCACAGAGGACTGCAAGATAGGATAGGAGCTACACAGGTTTGAGCTGCAGGATACGAGCTATCAGAGGGGAGGTGATTGTGAGGCTTGTTTCCCAAAGCAGGGTGGCTGCTTAGCTCATATATGTAAAGATTCAGCAGTCAAGCAGTGTCTCTTATTTGGTATTATATTGCATATACTATATTTCATAGATTTCACAGACATCAGGGCTGGAAGGGACCTCGGGAGATCATCAAGTCTAGCCCCCTGCCCAAAGGGCAGGAAATCAGCTGGGGTCACAGGATCCCAACAGGATAAGCATCCAATTTGCTCTTGAAGGTGTTCAATGTAGGTGCTTGAACCACCTCCGCTGACAGGCTGTTCCAGACCTTGGGGGCTCGGACAGTAAAGAATTTCTTCCTTATGACCAGCCTGAAACAGTCTTGTAGTAGTTTATGACTGTTCAATCTCGTCATCCTTTGGGGCACTCTGGTGAACAAACATTCCCCCAGATCCTGGTGGTCACCCCTGAGAAACTTGGGCATCAGATCACCCCTGAGCCTGCGCTTTTCCAGGCTAAAGAGTCCCATGGCTCTCAGCCTGTCATCGTAAGATCTGTTTTCTTGACCTCTGATCATGCGCGTGGCTCTCCTCTGGACTCTCTCAAGCTTCTCCACTTCCTTTTCGAATTGTGGAGCCCAAAACTGGACGCAGTACTCCAGCTGCGGCCTCACCATGGCTGAGTACAAGGGGAGAATGATGTCATATATATCACTTGTCACTTCATAGTAATCAAGGGGCTGAAACTCCTATATTGTAATGCTGCAAAATCTGTAGCTTGAGAAGCAAATCTCCATCAGCTGTTGGCATTTGAGGAGCCATGGCACAGAGGGTATACATGTGCATGTGTACTAATTTGAGTTACTTTTGGATAACAGCAACAGACACAATACAGCACCTTATTGGTGTAAGTCACTCCATTGTGAGGAAAAGTTACTCCTTGTAAATTGAGTAGTAGGCCTGTGTGGGTAGGCAGCTGTTCAATCCAGCTTCGGATCTGGCCACTTCAGATTCGAGGGATCTGACCTGGAGCTCCGGACCGGGTTTCCACCTCGATCTGGCCAAAGCGACTCCAAGGCTTCAGAGCCACCTCGGAAATCCGGCCATAGGGTATAATGGGGAATCAATTAAATATCTATAACTTTGATGTTTTTTATCTGATTTGGATGAAACTTGCAGGTGTGGTAGCCTTTGTTAAGAGCATGACACCTGTCAAGTTCAAGAAGTTTGATGCAGGGCTTTATGAGACACTGTGCCCCAAATTATTGAAAGCAAAACTCCTGTCACTTGTATGTATTACACCACAGGGGGGTGAAAACTTCAGGAGTGGTGTCCCCTACTGAGGCCACAAAGCCTGCCAGGTTTCAAGAAGATAAGTCCAGGGGTTTGGGGAAAACTGCAGCTCAAGTTGTGGCCAAGGGCTTACAAAACTCATGCCATGGGTGACCCTGTGTGTTAAGGCGCAGCAGGATGAAAGCTGCAGGGATGGTGGCCCCTGTTGCAGCCTTGAAGCCTGCCAGCTGTTGAGGAGATGGGTGAAGGGCTTCTGGGTTCTGCGGCCCTGGACCTCTAGCTGCTGACGGGCAACACTTGTGACATGGGTGCTTGTGGGACTGACTCGGTCTGTCTCGGGGCAGTTGATTGTCTGTATTGATTCTTTCCTCTCCTTAGTGTGGGGTTTTGTAGGTGTTAATTGTTGCTAACTAACTGGCTACATGAGACAGCAACTGTGTATGGAGCTGGTTCCTGAGTGAATCATGATTGGTTGGTAACTGGGAACACAGTAGCTCAGCAGCCTGGCCTGCAGTAGTTCCTCCCAAGACAGACACAGTCATTGCACAAGCACCCATGGCACGAGTTTTGTCTGTCAGCAGCCAGAGGTGCAGGGCCCCAGAACCCCTGCACCGATCTCCTTAGCAGCTGGCAGGCTTTGTGGCCACAGCAGGGGCTGCCATACCTGCAGGTTTCACCTTGCTGCACCTTAACACATGCAGTGTCACCCATGGAAAGAGTTTTGCTTGTCCACAGCTTGAGGTGCTCCACAAAAACCTGAGCTTATCTTCTTGAAACTTGGCAGGCTTTGTGGCCTCAGTAAGAGCTACCACCCCTGCAGTTTTGACCCCACCCTGTGTTGTAACACATAGATGTGACAGGAGTTTTGCTTTCAGAAATCTGGGGTGCAGTCCCCCCGAACCTCTGCACTGATCTCCTTGAGTAGGCTTCATACTCTCAGCAGAGGTTACCACCCCTAAAAAATTTCATCCAAATCAGACAATAAAAACCCAGTTATAGATATTTCATTGATTCCCCATTATACCTTATGGCCAGATCTCTAAAGCGGCTCCAAAGCACTTTGGAAGATACGAACCACTTCAGAAAGCCTAACAAAGCCAGCGCTTTGATAGAAGCAGGGTCCGAAGCCTTGCACAGCCCTATTGGGTGGTACCTATGGACTTGTATAAGTTACTCTGGCAGACTGCTCATGTGTTTACCAGAGTAAGCCCTTGGCAGTTTTGCCTTGGTTAGCCATTTCCTCAGTGCAAACTGGCTCCTTTCTAGGCACTAAGAATACCTACTTCAGGTGTCTGGGTTGGGAGTGATGGCGCTGCCCTGTCTCATGGTGCTGTCATGAGGTGCTCAGATACTGCGGCAATAGTAACAACCAAGGGACAGCTTCTCAGATAATAAGAGCCACATAGCAGCATTCATTTCAGTAGAATAATGGCAGTTTACACCCACTGAGGATCTAGCTTAAAGACTTTGGTAGAATTATTTATAGAGTACGGTAGGAAGAGTAAGGGTAATATAACATGACTCTGTGGGGGAGGTAGGGGTATGTTTAGCAGATTTAACTGGGAAGTGTTTTGTAGTTTATTTTGTATACAAATGAACGTGCAGTCAAACTATTATGAATCATTCCAGTTTTCTTTATTATTTTATAAGAATGTTATCAACTGTACAACAGGCCAACTGATATAATCACATGCTACTAAGATTTTACTATGTAGTAAAACAGAATCATAGAATCATACAAAGAAGGACCAGAAGGGACCTGTAAGATCATCAAGTCTGGTCCCCTGCCATAGGCAGGAGGTAACTGGGCTCAAATGAGCTCAATGAGGTGCTTGTTCAGCCGCTTCTTCAACACCAAAATATAGTAACGGCAAATTGATTGCAGGATGGATCATAGCACCAGCTGCTGGGTGATGTCTAAACAGACTTGGCCAGACCAACCCGGTTGTTTTCCCTGTCAAAGACGCTGTAGTACTCCCTGATGAATACATCTCCCAAGATCCACAGGTAGCTGCTATCTGTCTCCTGAAAAATACTAGTGCAATATCCTTGGCCAACCTAGATTTTGACAAACAAACAAACATTAAAATAATTGGTTAGGAAGTCTTATTTGCCTCCAGAGGAATTGGTTCTTTAACTGTAATTCTCAACAGCTTTATGAAGTCAAATTTTACAGAGCAAAATGCGGTCACTGGCTCCAACTAGAGCAGCAATTGGCAATATTCTTTAGCAGCCGGCTGGAATGACCCAGCTTGGGTCTGACACAGGCTGGTGCTAGGACCCAACTGCTGACACTACTTGCTTCCCCTTGCTGTGGTGCAGGGGAAGCTCCCACTGCTTGGCCATGGCATGGGCAAAGCCCCTCTACCAGCAGAATCCCACCAAAGCCCCCCCAGTCCACAGGCAGGTTCCCGTAGATCCGCAGCATGATTGTAGCCCACAGGCCATAGGTTGCCAACCCCTGATCTACTGAGCTGGCAGAGCCATTGTGGCTGGTATACCAGCACGGATTTAGAGCCTTAAAAATTTAGTACAGCAGAACATCAAGAGATCATCACATCAACCATCTGCCCCCAGGCAAGGTAAACCTAGATGAGGTAAACATCAATAGATGTTTGTCTAACCCATTCTTAAAACATTAAATGAAGGAGATCTCACAGGATCTCTAGGTAGCCTGTTCTAGTGCACGTTTTTAGTTAGAGACTATTTCCAAATATCTAGCTCAAATTTACTTTTCTTTGAATTATACCAATTCTTTTTTGTCCTTCCTCCCCGAAAAACCTCCTAATACCATCTTCTTGCATATTGAAGAACTGTGTCCTCTTTGTTAAACTAAAAAAGCCTACTTCTTTCAACTTTTCCCCACAGGCCTTGTGTTCTAAACCTCTTAGGGTTTCTGTTGCTCTCCTCTGGACACCCTGCAGCTTGTCTTCTTGAAGGACAATGTGCAGACCTAGACACAACACCCCTACTGATGCCTCAGCACCACTGAGCTGAGCAGAACAACTGCACTTCCTTTCTTACATAAGATACTGCTAATACACTCCTCAGGCAGTACTTCAGACCTCTCCTAGGAAACCTGATACAAAGCCTCCTAATGTCAGTCTTTCTACTGATTTCTAGCTGCTTATCCCCAAAGCCTTCCCATGGGCATGGTTCTTGTTCTGCTTCCGAAGCCCTTCCCTCTGAGCAGCTGTGCAATGGGAAGGGGAAGCTGAGCTGAGACTGAACCCAGTCCATTTAGCTGTGCCCCACCGTGCTACCGTGTCTCATGAAGAAAGGCTCCATATCATACCTGCTCAGTGTAGGCTGAAGGAGGCAGAGGGAACTGGATCCCATTCATTACAAAGATGATATCAGGCATGCTGGGAATGTCACTGCACCTGACCTTATACTACACAAGACCAAAAAAAATGAGAATCCAATTATGAAAGAAATAACACAGTCATTTACAAGACAATAGAGAGTAGACAGACAGTCTCAGAAGCTAAGTGGCCTGGGGTGTGGGTAGTACTTGGATGGGAGACCACCCTCAAATCCTGTAGTTGTAACAAGAAGTCGTGGCTGAATTCTTTAAGAAGAGTAAATTATAGAAACCTAATGAGTAGCAAGACTTAATTTGGTCCCATTGTCACTGCTGAGAGATAGATGGAACTAGGCAGAGTTTGGATTTAGGTTGTTTTGGCTTTAAATTAGACAGGCATTTGTTGAAGACATCATTGGTTTTCTCCAAAGATCATTCAACCACATCTGACATGATTATTGATTCATATGTATGCAAGCCTCGATAAATGCCCACTTTCTGTTTGTTAATTCCATGGATTACCAAACCAGACCATTTCCCAAGTATCATCCTGACTGATCCAGCCCAAGATTAAGGATTGATAATCCCAAAAAGAAAAAATTAACTATTGATATAACAGTTGAAATAAAATAAATCCAGAGTTTCCAGCCCGCTGTCCTCCCCCTCTCACAAATGTCAAGCCCTGGAGTCAGCCAGAATAGTGCCCAAAGCTTGTTTACGATGAATTTTCTCCTCTAGTTAAGTTGATGTAACACCTATGACATTTAAGTCATTTCATGGTGTAATGAAATAGGGTTTTTTTCCCCATACCTAAAGCCTTAATCTAGAATAAGTCAAAGGTGTGCTCAACCCTAATGGCCATGTTGGGCTAGTACATGCCAGATTTGATAGCCAACTGCACATTGGGGAGTTACGTCGCCTTTGCCTCCCCACACCAATTAGACTACAAATACAGTTCGGTCAAAGTCTGGATCTGGGTTCAAACTCATGCCTCTCGCGCTGTAGTAAAACACACAAATCATTTTGCCGCTAGGGCCCCATATGAGATAAAGTATTTCTTTGGACCCATAGGAAGTAGGGAAAAAGAACTGAGAAGGTTCCTAGGACCAACCGCAGGAAACCCTAGGACCAACCAGGACTCTGAGGCTTTTGCATTGTTGCTTTTTCTGAATTACTAGTAAAGCCAAAGCTCAGGAAGTGGAGTGAGGCCGAGCCTGCAGGCTCTGCCGGGACCGTCCCAGGGACTGAAACCCTTTGAGTGCAGGGGGCGGTGTGACAAGAGGCTCAATGCAGGACTCTTACCAGGCCATAAGGTACTGGAGTAGCTCCAATCACTTTCTGTATGCTGCTGACATCTGATGAGGGCCCAACCATGAGAGTAGTGCCGGTATCAACAATAGCTTGGCAGCCAGATTCACAGGCAATCACCTTGCCATCCACAATGATGCTGAAAGATTGAAAACATAAATAAGGTGCTTGAACTTGAAATGGTAAGGAAGCACAGGAGGCTGTAAAATGTTAGCCCTTAACAACAGAACAAACAGCATTACTTCCTCAAGCTCAGGCCTGGAGTGGCTGAATCAGTAAATGCACTGTCCTTACTCAAGCCAGCTCTCTCCTGACGTCTGCCTGAACAAGGACTCCAGGAGCCTGGCCTCCATACAGTCAAATGTCATAACATGAAGGGTGCGAACCAAACCCACTGAGGTCAAGAGGATCTTTTGCCAGTCTAGTAAGGTTTGCAACAGCCCCAGGAAAACTGGCCCAGATTCCAGTCCAACTCTTTTGGGATAACTGAACTATGACAATTCATACAAGTTCAGGATCTGGAATGAGTCCACGCTCAGCTGGGGCTGATCCAGCTCCAAGCTCCAGCTGGAGGTGATCAGGGCCCTGGCTGAGTGATCCCCAGGGCCCACAGGAAGAGGTCACACCCACACTGGCCTACATAAGCTGGTACCAGCTGGCAGAGTGTTGTCTGAGCAACTAAACTGCTTGGCTGTGTCTCCTGGGCTGTCCTGCATGACTGCTTGCTTTCTCCTAGATCCTGAATCTTGCCTCATCCAAACCTGTGCCTTGTTCCTGTCAGTACCTTGCACTGCCTGGACCTGCACCTCTCCTGCCTGGATCCTTCTCTATGTCCCGTCTGTCTCTACTGCTATGTCTGCCTGATCCCATAGCGTTCCTGTCCTGCCTGTTCCTGAGTGGTCCTGTTCTTGGCTTGGACACGCTGGTATAACCAAGGGTCTTCTTTGGCCCTGATCTCATTACAACTCTGTTTTGATTCTTTGGACTCAGGCTGATACCCAGTTTGGGAATCAATTGCTTCAGACTGCTGTGAGTGGAAAGCTGCCATGAAGCAGGCACTACGTTGCTTCAAGATGGCGAGGGTCAATGATGAGCTCGAAAAGAGACATCAGAGGCTAGTACTTGACATGCCAGTACAAGCTCAACTGAGTTTGTATGTGCAACTTGCTGGAGGACCTGCCTGTTGCTCATCAGACTCCTCAGTCACTCCAGAAGCTGTGGCGGTACCCAATAACCTACCAAGGGTGCAATGCTCAGGGTCTCCTGAGACCAATGGCTGCCAATGACTGATACCTGACTTGAGCTCAGTGCTCTTTAAGGTACCTCCTGCTCTATCAAGTCTCCTTGGACTGATGGCCCACACCCCAGTCCAACCTTATGTGTGCCCTGCCTGTCCTGCCACATACGCAGAATGGAGATGATAGCAGAAGATCTTTATAGTGATTACTGTAAAAGTCCATGGGGATGTGAAGTGACATCATCAAGGTCACCCAACTAGACAGTGCCAAGTTTGGGAACAGATTGTTTTCCTAAGTTCCAGGCAGATGGGGCCTGGGGCCAAATTTACAAAGGTATTTAGGCACCCAAGGATACCTTTAATTCCTAGTAGGATTTACATTAGGGGCTAATGGGTTTAGACACCACTGTCATCCTAACTCCTAAAGTCAATGTGAGTTAGGTACTAATGGAGGAAAAATGGGTTTGGGGTTTATATTTGCAACTGTGGAAGTGTACCAAAGACCACCATAGTTATTTAATTACCTTTATGTGTTACATACCTGTCCATTGAGATCTGCCAATAGCCCTGGTAAGAGACAGGGATCCAGCTGATATTGCCGGTAAAGTAGGATTCATCAGTTCCACCAAAAATGAGCATACTACCAGTTCGGTCTCTGAAAGTGTCACATGCGTATAATTACTTGAAAAACCAATGTGTTAGGTGATATAGAAACACAACTAAAAAAGACAGTTTCTTTGCCAAAGAAGTACAGTTTCAGTAATGGACCATTCCTAACAATAATTGCTTTCCTTCAAAAAACAGGAAAAAAATGTGCATTTGTTTCTAACTGAAACATTTCAGAGAAATGATCAATTTAAGAATGTTCCCACCAGCAAGACCATCACTCCTTTTGTTATCCTTCTGTTTAATATTCTTTTATAGAGCAGGAAGCAAAGGCACACAGAAGAAGACTGTCTTGCCCCAGGTCCCATAGTGAGTCAGGCCAGGATGGAAATCAGGCTAGCACCGTAATCACAAGGCCTATGCGAAATGGCTAGTATTTGCTTTGGATTCGGACTTGGCCGATTCATAGATTCAGAGATATTAGAGTCGGAAGGGACCTCAACAGATCATCAAGTCCAACACCTGCATAGACAGGGGAACAGGGGGATTCAGGGGACAGTCATTCAATCTGGTGATTCGAATCACCGTCCCGATTCAATGTGGTTGAATCTGATTTGGAGATACAGCTCCTGCCAAATATCTGAATCAGCCAGGCCCATCTCCTACCCAGTCTCCCAGCCCCGGCAATGTCTGCCTCTCCTGCCCTAGTTCTTGGTGCTAATTAAAAAAAAAATCCCTGACCCAGTGGGTGGGAGAGCAGGGCTCTATTCCTGGTTCTACCACTGGTGATGGTGGCCATAGGCAAGTCATTGCATCTCTCTATGCCTGCAACTTCACATTTATAAAATGGAGCTAACAACAGCAGCGAGCAAGTGGAGGATTTTGGTTTTCCATCACCCTCTTATAGAAAGGCATCATTTCCATCTTTAGAAAGACACTTACCTACTGAGGTACACTGAAAACATGTCCTGCTGCACCAAGTTCTGGTTCACCATATTATCAAAGACAGGAACAAGGCCACCTGAAGCTAAATCTGGATAGGCTAGGCCCAGGATGCCATCAAAAGAGGTATAAGTGAAAAAGTCTCCTGGCTCGCTGGTGCTCAGTGCTAACTGCTGGTTGGTGTCGATGATGGAGGAGACCTGGGAAGGAGATGGATCACTTCTTTAACTCCTTATCTGGCCAGAAAACCACTGAGCTGATTGGTATTTGAAAGAAATACCTGACCAGTCAAGTTATCACCCCTACCACTGAGGGACCAGACAGTCACAGAACCTACTGTGAGCAGTTCACTTGAGACAGCTAGTTTAGAACATGCTCCTCAAAGTACTCAAAACTCACAATGCCTGAAAATGTGTTGGGGAATTCACTGGAGATATTCACTGCAGAAAAGAAAGACTGGCAGGGCTCTGGAGGATGGCAGAGTGCACAATGTGCTTGCAGAATGGTCCCTTCCCCCTAATTGCAAAAATGCTGGTTTAGCACTGGGTGGATGGCCTTTACAGCTGTTTGTCCACTCACTTCTGGCACAACCTCTGTGGAGAGCTATATAAGAAGGGAGCCAAAGAATCCAGTGCTCCCATGGGGTGTGAAAGAGGCAATACTTGTGCTGTGAGTATACTCTGCATGGGCCTATGGCCAGGGCAGAGGGCAGCTGGCTGTTGTACGCCATTGGTGAGCAAGAGATTAGTTTATAGGCTAGGGATAGAGATTATACTTAAGCTGGTTTAAGTGACCAGAAACTGGTTTAAATCTGTAAGAGAGGAGTTGTTCGGGGCACATAAACCAGTTTGACAACGTCTGAAACCAAACTGAGATAAAATTGATTAAATGTAGTATCCGACTTAACTGATTTGGGTCAAACCAGCTTATGCAATGTCTATCTGAGACCCCTTCCTGTTTTAAGTTAAAACAGAGTCCTCCAGCATCCCAGAATGCTGTCTGGGATGGCTCCACTCCTCTGATCCCTGGCTGCAGCTCCAGCAGGGTCTGTCTGGCTTCTTCCTGCTCCCTGCTCCCCCTCATCACTCCTGGCTGAAGCAGGGATTTCCCCCTCCCCTTTGCCTTACACAGACACCTCTCAGCATTTGCTAGCATGCCGCATGCTGGCTATAGTCTGTGCTATGGGAGACAGGACAAAAGTAGGCAGGACAGGGTTGGCTTAGGCCTTTTTGGAGCTAATCAACAGGTAGCTAGTAACATCCCTCCATTTCTTCCTTGCAAGAAGTTGTTTAAGAAGAGCTTGAACTAATGAGAGAAGCTTTTGTTTTCTTAAAGGGCTGATAAACACTGTGTTATCAACTTCCTGCTAGGCTGCTAGGGAGCGAGGGGGAACCTCTCCTTAATCAGAGCATCCTGGTGCAGTCTGATGCGGCCCTCCTCAGCTCAACACTGACAGAAAAGCGGGGGCTAGCCTAGCACCCCCCACTTGTAGCCTGAGCCACTGCAGGCATATGCCTGCGTTTCTGGAATGAAAAGGGAATGTCTATCCACCTCTAAATCGGTTCAAGCTTTGCAGGTTAAACAAATCTCCAAAGATTAAATCAATATAGGCTTAGGCTTTTTGAATGTCTGTCCCTAGACGTAGAGCTGTATCCCCAAAAAGAGTATTCTGCAGAGGCAAAGTAGCCCCCTGTGAAGAGGAGACATTTTTGGAAACAGCATGACCTATGGCATGTGTCCCTGGGGTAGTGGGTCTATGTCCCACCTCTTAGGCAGGAGTTATGCACCTAAGTCCCTTTAAGGGTCTGTGTGGTGGTGCCCAATGGTACAGCCAAGCCTGTTTCATTGTTTGCATATCAGCCAGGGAGTAAGTAGCTTTACTGAGAGATTCACTATTTACCATCTCCTCCAGAGAGTAAACGGGCACAGCGCCACCTCATTTGTGAGTCACTGAAATAATGGGGAGGGCTGTAGCCGTTCTGCTGCATTAGTACTTACTAGCACTGTATCAGATCCCACGACCCCAGTCATGCTGCCTGTGCCATACTGAATGGATATGTTGGTCCCTGTGCCATGGTAGGTGGAGGATTTTGATGAATTAAACCTTGGGTGATTTTCTGCAAAAGAATATTTGGAAAAAGCATCAGCATCCAGCACTACTATAAAGAAGAGGATAAAGCTCAGCACTTAACTGTTTAGTGTAATTAATGATGATAAGCGCTTAGTAATATTCAAGGTATTTCTTTGGCCTCTGCCCACATAGCATGTTTTTCTTGCATCAAACACCTCTCCTCACCTCTTGCAAATCAGGGTGTGTATATTAAGGAGGGAAGCTGGATTTCTGCCTGAAGTAGAAGCCCCCTGCTTTGATTTCTTCTCCAAGATCAGCTGCCCAGCAGCAGCACTGGGATTTCCTTTCAGGCATGTGAGGGAGTCAATTGATTTAATGGTTTATTGTTCTTCACTCAACCGAGGTGAATGCTCATATCTCTCTCTCTCTCTCTCTCTCTCTCTCTCTCTCTTTAATTGTCTTCATTTCCATCCATTAAGCAAGCTGTCTTTTCTTCTGCCAGTATAGCTGACTGATAGCTACCACGTGTCACAGCCTTTTACAGACTTTTTAGCTGTGTCCCAGCTCTATGAATCCATAATCCTGGAAATCTTTTTTTCTTCATTTTTGCCTTCCCAAAGACAAGGTGAATATTATTCCAGGGCATGTGGCATATGAGAATATGAGGTAGTATGATAGTACCTCACAGTCTTTAATGCATTTATACTCATAAATTCCCTCTGGGGAAGGGCAGGGCAGTGCTGTTAGTCTTTGGGGATGAAAAGGGGATAAGTGATTCACCCAAGGTTACACTGGAATTCTTTGTCCTCAGGGTTTTGAGTCTGAGGGTGCAGACAGAAGTGCAATGTAAGTGAGAACAATTTGCAAGAAATGTTCTGAGTTACAACAGTCCCCCCAAACCAAACACAAGTTCACTGCTGGCTCCAGGGGGAAGGGAATCTAGCTTCTGGCTGCAGCTTGCACCATATTTCCACTGGCAATGGCCCCTCCTCCTCCCAGCCTGTGCCTCTTTCACAATGGGAGGGGAGAAAGGGGGCAGAGGGAGCTCATTCTAGGGTTACCCAGCCTTGGGGGAGTCCTATACACCCACCCCACCCTCCAGCAGGGGCTGAGAAAAGCCCAGACTGAGCTCCCTCTGCCCCCTTTCCCCCGTCCCATTCTGAAAACAGGCTGGGAGGCAGCACAGACAGAAGTTAAACAAGACACTCTCTTTTGAAATCTCTTCATCTGATCCCTTATGCAATAAGGGTTCAAATATTTCCCAATCAGCCATTTTTGCAGCTGTCTGTGGCCATGCACATGTGGTTGGTCATGGTTACAGGCTGCTTTCTGTGACTGTATCGGATAAAAGTTGCCACTTCTTTCTGTGCCTTAATCACCATCTAGTGCCTTAACCTCTAACATCTCTGAAAATAGGAAAAGCCACCAGAGCGAGAGAAGAACAAGACAGGCATGGAGATAATGTTGTGCAGATGAAAGTGAGCCTGCCTAGAGGACTTTGCTATATCCAAATTTCAGTCCCTGTTCCTAAACACCTAGTTAGTCTTGTTGAAATTCAAGAGACTGCACTTATGCATAAGAGTCTGCAGATTTGGAGTCCCCTTTCCCAACCTATATTGGCAATTGTGCATTGACATGATAACCAGATCCCCACTCTTATGAACATTAACTCACCGATTTAAGATGAGCTCAGGAGATGCCTATCACAGATTTTGAATCTTGGCCTACTGGTAACTATACAGCTCAAACCTTGGTAGCATTAAGACGGCCATTCAGCAATAGCTCAGCCAGCCCCTTAGAAAACTCTGTCCCATCCCCGTATCATCTAGGAAACATGCCCTCAACTCTGCCAAAAACACTCTCAAGTGGGCACCCTTCAGCTTTCCTGGGAAGCCACTTTGGTCTCAAGTAGTGCAAGTTTGTTAAAGCACAAGGTCCAGAGGTTTCACTGAGCCCACTCTGACAGCCACTCCCCCTCTCTCATGACAAGGGTGACCCAGCTCAGACACGCAGCTGGCTACAGTTATGGGCAGTGTCTCAGGGAGAGTGAGAAGCGATTCTTTCAGGCCTCTGCTCCTGCTGTGCGGTTCCCTCGGTCCTAACCAGTGGGTGCACCTACATGTGCGCTTCAGGCACCATAGCCTATTTTACTGTGCATTAAAATGTCACCTAAAAAAACCATGCAATTACTCTAATGTGCAATAAATAAACTACTGTGCATTAAGCATCGCTTAACACATGCATTTGGTACTGCGCATCAGGGCAGATGAATACACATTTATTTATTACCTCACATTGAAGGTACTAAATTTAATGCACATTAGGAAATGTAGTACCTGTGCATTTATTTAGTACCTTGCATTGGAAGTACTAGATTTAACGTAATAACCCTTTCTAAGATCTAAGTTCTTTGCAACAGAAGAATTGCTCTAGTGTTTTTCTGTAGTCAAAAAAATGCATGAAAAGTAAGAGGTGATATCTTGTGAGGAGCATCTCGAGCCTCTTGTGGGATTCCCTGAGCCTAAAAAGGTTGAGAACCAGTGGCAGAGGGCCACACTGGGAGTTACCTGTGAACACAGGCATTAAAGCCAGGTCTCCTGACTGAAAAAGATAGGGTCTCTCACACAATCTGTTCCATCATAGTATATTAAAGGAGTAGCGTAGATTGGGGAGGAAGGATTCAGTTACTTACGGCAGGCTGGACTTTTGCAGGTGACGGAGGGAACCCAGAGGTTGGATGAACCGGTATCAAATACAACAGTGAACTCCTGAGGGGGGGTCCCAATGTAGATTGTTCCATAGTACTCTGTCTGTTCAGGGAAGAGAGACAACAATGAGTCTCAGCAGCTAGTTATGCATACATGTGTGTCTCTACATGGAAAATCCTTCACTTCAGGCATGTGAAATGCTCACAGGAATAACCACCAAAGGCCAGAGCCAATAAAGGACCTAAGCATCTCACTTTAGGTACCTAGTCCAAACTGTTCATAGGGAAAGCCCCTTCTTAGCTGCTCCTTCATATTGCATGTGCCTGAATGCTGGGGGTGCTGCTGTTAGTGACTTGAAAGCTCCTAAGCACCGAGGCTGTACACCTGCAACTGTCTCAGGTTTGACAGGTGAGCTTTTATATGTGCATCCAATACCACAGCCTGAAGCTGCTGTGCCCTGGGTCACTGTGCTGCAGAGAGGCTGGCTGGGGCCCAAGGTTGCTATAGTGCAGGGCTAGTTGGCAGACAGCCCCCACACTGCGGCACCCTCATGCTCCAGCCAGCACAGGCCACCATCCACACGTGCACTGAGGGGTTCCAGTGGAGATTGTTCCCTAGACTGTCTGTTCGGGTAAGACACAAACATACCATATTGTCTTGCATACAACATGCGCCTAGCACTGGAAATTGCAGTGTGACTTATGAGGGAAATACGGTAAGAGCAGTTTCTGCCCATTACTGAGCAGAAATGAAAGGAAAACCTGCACTCACAGGGAGCAGAACAATGAGCAGCCCGAGTCGCTGCTGCTATTCAATTGCTTATTAGAAGGGAAGAGCTTCTCTTCCCTTCAATCTGCCTTTTCTATATCAGGGTACATATTTTATTCCAGGGCATTTTGTATGTGAGAAAATGTGGTGATAGGGGTTTCGGTCTATATTGACAGGCTGACCTACCCATCCAATACATCAGCCTTGGGAACCCAAGGAAACCTGTAACGCAACCATAATATACCTTGCTCCCTGAAGCAAATAAATTGTAGCAGAGCATAAACTCACATCAAAGTAGTTCAAGAGTGGCTCAGAGACCCCCTGGGAAGCAGATGAGCATGTATATTTGGTGCCGATGTCATAGTGGTGCTCCTTCAGGAAGTCTTCCAGCAACCCTTTTTCCATCAGGACATCCCTCGTCTTCTTCCCTCTCTGCAAAGGTAACCTTCTGTGCAAGAAAAAACAGCAACCGAGATCCCCAATCACTAATGCCCTGCAACAGACTTTTCTTGTGCACAGGGCCTAAGAAAAAGAGTTTACATTAAAGCCATCAACTCCCATGACATTTGAAACGGGTTTCCTTATTCAGCTGATGGGATAAACATTTTAAATCAACTGAAATACTCCTCTGCTTATCAAGCATCGGTATAGTCTCACCACCGCCAGCACAAGCGTCTTCTCCATTCAGAATGGCCTTGTCCTTTTCATAACTTCCCATCTCTTCCCAGACCTCATCTGAAAAGCGATCTTTTCTCCTTCCCCTGTTTAAGCATTTTACATTTCCTATCCCTCTGTTGTTACATGATATGACCCAGGAGCCAGAAGGGACCATGAGATCATTTTATCAACATGCTTTTTTTTTTTTTTTTTAAGCAAGCTGGTCAGCAGCAGCCAATGAAACAGAAGTGGTAAAATAGTAACTTACTTGCTAAAGCCTTCAGAGAGGACAAAAAGAGCACAGAGAACCACAAAAAACTTCATCCTTGTGTTTCTACAGAGACTGCTGCAGATGCTGATCTGCTGAACATAATTGATTGCTTTTATAATCTGAGGTTGACCCTCCTGAGGGGGCGACCTCCAGGAAGTCAGATTACAAGAGAAATTCCAGCTCAGGCTGGTGATAGCAGACCAGTCTGCAAACACCACAACAGCTGACATAATACTAGCACCATAACAAACAATTTCTAATTGCACCGGAGAACAGCGCACGTATTATTTGCTACAGCCGATTGTGCCTGTGATAATCATTTGGAGTGCTTTAATGTTTCGCTGGTTTATAGGTCCCTTTTCATAGTTTCTTACTTTCCTGGATGTTAAGGGCTGGAAGTGACCTCAGAAGATCATTGGTGTGATGGCACAGTCGGGTGTGCTACTATGCAGAGACACCCGCCTCACTGTGCCAGGCCCAAAACCTCACTTCGAGGGTCTCCCTTGGGAAGCCTACAGCCGGTGGTCCTGCTTCTGTTGAGAACCCCGCCAGCCTAGGGTTTGGGATGCTCCTGCAGTTTCCTGCCTGTGACCCAGCATCTCTTCTGGATAGTGAGCCCACCACCACATTCGGGCATCCCTTTATGTGTTCCACTTTCATGTTGAACTCCTGAAGCTGCCATGCCCACCTTTGAAGCTTGGCATTGTTTTTTTGCACTGTCTGCAGCCATTAAAGTGGGGTATGGTCTGTTAGGACTGTGAACTTCTGTCCCCACAAATGGGGCCTCAGCTTGTTCAGTGCTCAGAAGATTGCCAAGGACTCCTTGTGCACTACCTCTGCCTTCTCCTCCTAATCAGCACACAGGACCAACTCCTCCTGTTCCTCGGGGGATTCATCGGCAAAGGAAATCCAAAGTATGACAGCATTCCTGTCATGGTAAGCTTTGAGCATGTTTACATGCTCCACCTTAGGCTTTTTACTTGACTTATTCGCGGCAACAACGTAAGTCACATCAGCCAGCTTGTCCTGCATGATATGAAGACCTTCCCAAGCTGTCTGAAGCTTGTCTGACTTTAACGGCAGGAAAACCATAACCTTATCCTTTGGCTTAAAGGATGCGTGTGACCCCCCGCCTTGTTGTACCACACAGTCTGCTTCTCCTGGGCCTGGGTCTAGGTCAAGGAGTCTCGCACCACCTTCATCATGTCAACCAGCTTTTGGCGAAAGCCTAGCACATACACTACCACTGATATTTTGGAGATCTTCCCTTCCCACTCCTGTTTCGCAAGATCACCTCACCTCCCAAACATCAACTCAGTGGGTGAGAACCCAATAGACTTCCTAGGCACCTCCCTGCAAGCAAAGAGCAGATGTGTAAGCTTCTCATCCAAGTCATTGGGCTGAGAGTCCACATAGGGCTTCAACATGCCCTTCAGGGTTTCATTGAACCTCTCTACTAGCCCATAGGTCTGTGGGTTATAGGCCATGGTCTTGAGGTGTTTAACCAACACAGCATTTCCACAGGCACTCCATCACCTCTTCCAGGAAGTTCCCACCCTTGTTAATCAAGATCTTGAACTAGAAACCCAACCGGAAAAAGATCTTTGTAAGGGTGTCAGCGACCATGGAGGCCTTTATGGAGGCTAGGGCAATTGCCTCCAGGTACTGCATCATAAAATCCACAGCAGTTAAAATATATTGCTTCCCTCTCTGAGTCTTATGCTTCAGATGGCCCACAGTGTCTATCGCCTCTCTCTGGAAGGCCTGATCAATGATAGGGAGGGGCTGCAGGGGAGCTTTTCTCTTATGACCACTCTTGCCCATCTGCTGGCCTGTCTCATAACATCTTCAATAGTCCATCACATTCTGGGCTAACCCGGGCCAATAAAGTATGCCAGCAGCCACTGGCAAATCCAGCCCATGTCCAGGTGACCAGTGCAGGGCAGATGGTGGGCCATGGCAAACGATAGGGCTCCTAGGACACAGCATGGTTCCTGGACACCCATAGATGATAAAGGAGTCCCTTATCCCAGACTACCTGTTCTCTCTTATCCTGGGTGAACTCTGCTACTTGCTCCTGAGCCATCCGTTGGAGTTCCTCCAAGCTGGCGCCTGCTAAAATCTCCAGTTTAAGCTCCTCCTGCCCAGCTATGCAATCGGCAGGGATCTTCGGTGCTTCCCTAAGGGGTACCCCTTCCTCCTCATGGCATTTCTCTAACTCCTTCCCATGAGCCTTTGCTTCCTGTGCCACTGACCGACCGGGTCTCTCCCTGGGGCCATCTATTAGTTTTCCCCGGGGATGTTGGTTCCCTAACTGGCTGCCACAGTTAGAGGGGTTCTCTTTTCTTGTCCCTCTTACTGCCATATACAACTGGGTTACCTGGCTCTGGGAGGCTTCCCCACCTACCGTCTCTGCCTTCTTCCTCTCACTGTAAATCACTGCATTAATGCAGAGGGGCTCTATAATATTCCCCCACACTGGTCTCAAATGCTGAGATCCCATAATATCCCCTAACCGTGGGGCAGGAGCATCCTCCATCACTCCCCTGCACTGGATGGGGGGATATGCTACCTGTACCTCGAATGGCCAGTCCCCCCCCACCATGGTTCTTTCCAGGGACTATATCCGAGGGCAAAATGAGATTGGTATTAATCAATGACACACAGGCCCCTGAGTCCACTTCCCCCGTGATGGTTCTCCAGTTCTCTTGTGTACTTTTACCCCCTCCCTTCAGCAGGCTGTCACCTCCTCTGGGTTTGTAACTCTGAAGGTACAGATACACCCCTCAGAGTGGCTCGGGGTTCCTGCTCTTCGTGCACAGCTGTTGCTCACTTGATAGGCTTACTGGGGTTTGGGAAGCTGGCCCTAAAGTGGCTGGACTCCCTGCAGTGGAAGCAACCCTTCTTATGCGATCTGGGTGGATTGACCAGATCTGGGGCCACCCTGTGCTCCGCACAGAGCACCCCACTCTCCCATTTAGAGTCTGGTTCTCCCTTCCCCCACTTTTGGAACTCTTTCTGGTCCTTTCCAAAGTAGGGAGGCTTTTTGTCCAGCCCTTCCGGTTTAACAACAGCTTATCAGCAATGTCAGCAGTGTCACTGGCTGACTTGGGCTCCTTAGCCCTGACTAGGTTTTATCTCCCAAGGCCCTTCTCAGTCAGTTTCCACAGCGAATCCTCCGTGGACACTTTGGCATAATTATTGGCCATTCTAGCTAAGCCATGTCTGGTGGACACGACACCAGATCAGAGACTTATTTGCTCAAAGGTTTTCAGTGACTATGTTTCCTCCCACCAGGTTATGCCTTTCAGACAGCAGTCTGAGGGATCCCACAGCTGCTACAACATGTGGCAGCACAGTACGGGGTGCTGCTACACAGAGATACCCGCCTCACTGTGCCAAACTCAAAACCTCACTTCAAGGGTCTCCCTCAGGCAGCCTACAGCTGGCTGTCCTGCTTCCTGGGGAAGCCCCCCAAGCCTAAGATAACACTGCCACCACACAGGCCCTGGTCTCTGGCAGAGCTCTGTGCAGCCCAGGGCACACAGACCCCATGAACCTAGGTGGTGTTTTGCCCACAGTAATATTTCTGGTTGCTTCTTTTGGCCCAAGGCATCCCAAGATAGCATCAAGAAGAATTGAGGGAAAAGAAAAAGACAAACTTTGCTGGCCAAGCACTCTCTTGCTGCCCAAAAACACAGGATATAACCCAACAGCTTTATTGATGGGGGTGGGAAGAAGGCAGGGGTTGGATGAGGAAGTCAAAATGCATTTTAAGCAAGTAACTTGAGTCTTTCCTTGTAGTTTCCAGATGACCACCAGAAGGGAGAGAGAGAGCTCGCCACCCTCCCTAGGAATTTTATCTTGTCAGGTCACCTGATGGACCAGCCTGATGCAAGAAGAGCAGTGAGGGACAGAGGTCATGTGGGCTGACCCAAGTGAGGGCCAGAGTGAGGGGGAGGGGATTTCTTCACAATTGTGCCCGGCCCCCTTTCACTTGAACAGGAAAGACTGCTGGGATCACATGACCCCAGCAAAGTGGGCATCAAGACACCCCTTTGAACACTGCCAGGGTGGGTGACTGTACCACCTCTGGGGGATCCTTTTCCACACTTTCAGAACTCAGCTTGTAAAGAAGTTTTTCTTTATGTCCAGTCTGAAGCTATCTTCAATCAGTTTCTGCCCATTGTTTCTCATCTTCCCCTTATTGCTTACCTGATCCTCTTCTTGCTCTGACTAGAACGGGTTTCTAGACTCTCCAGGACAGGGACCTGACAAAATGAAAATGACTAATATTTGTATATCATCCATGTATCTGAAAGGCCACTACAAACACCAGACCAGTGCTTAACCCTAGCAAGGGTGGCTGGGGCGAAACTTATGATGGAAGGATAGATAGCAGAGCTCTGAAGGATGACTAGATAACAGACCTCATTCTTATTCATTTGGCCATGCTGCCTCTATGGTGGAACAAGCCAACGTGTGTGGTTCACTTAACCTCACTCTAACATATTGCTCCTCTCTAGAATACAAATCTGTTCTAGATCAAAATCTAGAAACAAATCCCAGATCTTAGTGCCTGTCACCCCAATTGCTGCCTGATATAACTATTGAGGGATGACCAGAGCAGCAGCCCCAGGCAACAACTTGAGGGCAGGAGGCATGGCAAGATTAACAGCTGCAGCTACTGCCAGATGACTGCACCCCAGGCAACCTGTGGCCACCACAGCCCTTTGCCCCAGAGCACGTAGTTACCCTGGTAGACCTTTGTTCAGAAGAACGTCTTTTGCCTACACTTAACTGTTAGAGAACTGAGCTGCAAACAAAGAGTCTGATATCGTTCACAATGTGATTAGGATATTTGCTGTCTCCCATTTGGTGATAATAAGGAAACGTGTCAACTTGCAGATACCAGTACATGTGGAGATGGTCCAGCTCCCCAGTGTCACCTGTTATTAGCACAGAATCACACTGTAGAGTCAGAGGCAAACACTGAGAAAAGTGACCCTCAAGCAAAGGTAACTCCACGTAACCCTTATCCAGCAATATAGGGAACATTGAAAAGGGATTTAAATCATTTACATATGTCAATGTAAAAATGATGATAATAGCAGAAGGCAAGAGATTGCATTTGTGACTTAGAGGAAGGAAAGAAGGAAATTGCTCTAAGGGGGCAGTCCCGCATTATCTGTCACCTGAGGAACTAGGACTTGGTCTTGTGAATCATAGAATCAAAGAAGTCGGGTCGGAAGGGACCTTATAGATCTTCAAGTCCGACCCCCTGCCAGGGCAGGAGAAAAAATTGTGCTCAAATGATCCCAGCTAGGTAGGCATCAAGCCTCCTCTTAAAGACCCCCAGGGTAGGAGCTAGCACCACTTCCCTTGGAAGCTGGTTCCAGCTCCTAGCCGCCCTAACTGTGAATAGTTCTTATGGATGTCTAATCTAAACCTACTCATGCCATGGGTGCTTGTGCAACTGTATCTGTGTCTGTCTTAGGGTGTGGGAGACACTACTACAGGCCTGGCTGTGTTTCCAGTTAGGGCTCAATCATGATTCCCTCAGGGACCACCTCAATACACAGGACCTAGCTAATGTAGCCAATTAATTGCCATAAATTAACTCCTACAGAAGGTTTGCTTGTCCATAGCTTGAGAGGCAGTTCCCCCCCAAACCCCAACACTGATCTTCTTGAAACTTGGCAGGCTTGTGGAAAACAGGTGACAGCATTAAACAGGTGTAATGGCTGCAGCAGGGGCCACCATCCTTTCAGCTGTCGCCCCGCTGCACCTTAACACACGCAGTGTCACCCATGGCACCAGTTTTGCTTGTCGGCAGGTTGGGGTGCAGTTCCCCATAAACTGCACCGATTTTGTTGAAATTTGGCAGGCTTTGTGGCCTCAGTAACAGCCGCCACCCCTGCACCTTTGACCCCCCCCTACCCCCCGTGGTGTAACACACAGCCATGACTTGAATTTGGCTTTCAAGAATTGGGGATGCCTTTCCCCCAAAGCCCTGCACCAATCTTCTTGAAACTTGGCAGATTTCATGCTCTCAGCAGAGGCTACCATCCCTTCAAGTTTCATCCAAAGCAGACAAGAAACAACAAAGTTATAGATATGTCATTGATTCCCCATTATACCCTATGGCCAGATCTCCGAGGCGGCTCCGAAACTTCAGAGCTGCTTCGGCCGGATTGAGGCAGAAACCCAGTCTGGAGCTCTGGATCGGATCATGGCCACCCAAAGCGGCTGGATCCGAAGCTGGATCAGATCACTGCCAACTCACACAGGCCTAACACTAACCTGCAGACAAGGGTCTGGTCTGCACCGCCTCTGCTCTTCCTAGGAGTGGAGGTGCAACATATGTCCTGTCCTCTTGTTCCTGTTCTGCACACCTCCAACCTCAGCAACGAGGCCGTGGAGCCAAGCTAGTGTTGCCAAGTGTGTACTAAACACGTTTGCAACAGAAGCCTAAAGACTCATCTATGCCATATTTGCCATATGGGAGAAACCAGCATAAAGTTACGCAGGTTCTCCAATGTGCCCTCTTTTAAGGGTTTGGCACTGCTGGAGCAACGGAAAATTTAGGCCTGTGTGCCTGTGGCTACATGAGACACTGTCTGCACAGTCATTACTTTGCTGTCATTTCATAATTGTACTGTATAGACGAGTACTAAATGACTTCACAGTAACCAGAAATACTGCACTGATTGCCTTTTAGGTGATGCTGACTGCAGTAGTTCACTATTACTGCACAGGAGCACTGCATGACACTTCATGCCACGTGGTGCTACTGCGCAGTAGTAATGAGCTACTGTGCAGTCAACATCTCCTTTATTGCTCTTCTGTGTGCTATTAGAGTATGAAAGCTCATCTGTGACCATTCTAGCCTTAATTCACTGAGGGCTAAATTATTGTTGCCTACTTTCATTTACTGGGTGGGAAGACCAGGCATGCGGCCAGTCACTGATGAATAACTTGTGTATTGTAAGCCGCACCCGCGTCTACTTTACAGTAATTTGTGTACCAAGGTCCTCCCTTGACCCAGGATCTGTACACAGTAGAAATTTCTTCAGAATATTGAGGTCCCAGGACCTGAAGCTACCTCCCCAAAACATAACAGAAAAACAAGTCTTTTCACGGTTCAGGTAAATGCCAACTTGATAGCTTATCTAACTGGCTTCTTGAAAGCTATTAATAATATAATTCTTTGATACTACTTGATATCATTTGAGTATTTAGGCAAGAATTCAAGGATCCCAGCCTGAAGTACCCAAAGCATATTTAACCAGAAGCCCAGATAAGAATGGTAGTGTTGTTTTGGAGAGGCAGAGACAGAGAAAATACACTTCTCCCTTCTGACTCAAGCCAATAGCCCAAATTTGGGTTCTTACAGGTCATTCCAGGAAAGAAGAGAGAATAGTGTCGGAATCAGGTATTTCTCTGATGTGATCTTACATGTTTATAAGGAATCTATGAAGTGCTGTTTTTCTGAACATAGGACGAATCAGGGAACAGGAGATGGCTATTTCCTGACACCTGCCAGCTTCTTTCAGCCAGCATCCCACCCCAAAAGCACACCCAAGATTTTTCCCAGGTTTCCACTGCTGGTAGCTGTCTCCTTGCTTCTCATCTGGAGCTGCCACCCTCACCCAACAGCCCTAAAGAGAGCTCAGCAAGTTTCCTGTACCAGATCAGACATATTCCTGAATGGACTTGCACGTCTCTTGGGTGTATAGATCCACTCAAAGTAGTGCTTTAAGGCTGGAGGCTGCTTTTCATTAAAAGACCTTAATGAGTTCTTTCAAGCTGCTTTAAATTGAAGGCCACAGTTAAACGCAGGAGGTTCACCCAACCAATAACAGTGCAAGGGAAGGTTAACTATATGTAATTCAGTGGCCTCTATAAATATACAATTACAGTGAATATGTAAGTCAACTGCGAACCCACAGATTGTAGGGGCATAGGAAAGCTGGGCTGGAAGGGACCTTGCGAGGTGGCAAAGCAGAGTCATCCCTGACTAAAATATCCCAGCAATATTAATGAATGTGACCGACACATGGCAGGGCAGGAACCTAAAGGCTCTTCCTTTTCCTGTATCACATCCCCAGTGCTTCTTCGGCAGCATACAGCATATTTGAGGGTAGGATACAGCCCCTTTCTTTGATTTAATTTACGGGGACCCACATAACACACAGCCAGCCTGGAATCCAGCTAACACAGCTGCTTCCCTGGCCATCGGACCTGCCCCGTCTCTACTGCATAGCCCGGCACTTGTCCCCTGACTTACCCAGCTTTCCTTTTTCTGTTTCCTGTGGGTGTGTCTACAGGAGAAGTTTATCATGGAGCTGACTAATTATCTCAACAGTGAACATCTCAGTGTCTGCACATGTGGCCCTCTTAGGCCACAGTAAACTAATAAACTCCACTATAGGATACTACCTGTATCTATATTGGAGTTCTTCGGTGCACAGAAACACTTGTGCAGACACAGACCCGGCTGCCTGGGGCAGGAGGGTGCTTCAGTGCGGGGCTGTCTGCCGGCTAGACCCACACCGACATACCCTTCAACCTGACTCAACACACTGCAGTCCTGGGCACATGTTCATACATCCCAGTATGTGCCAAAGGGAATGGGTAGAAAGTAGAGGTGGAACACCCCCCCCCAACTTCAGAAAGTGAGTTCCTCTGGGATTCCCTGCTCCAATCTTGTAGTGTCTGCAGGGGCAGATTATCCAGGTCTATTTATCTAAACTCAACCTGACGTCCATGAGCTGGGTAGATGCTCTGCCTTTCTGCAGAATCTTTCATTCAAAAGTCTCCTGGGCCCGGACTATGCGGCTTCTGTGGTGCTCCCAGGCGTGCTGGTCTCAAGCACTCACATCCACCTGTTGCAGCTCCTTGCGTGCCAGGCCTGGGATGGGGGTCGGGAACCCGTGCTGAGGGTGGCCCCCACCGCTGCTCTCAAGCACACCAGAGACAAACATCTCCAGAGCAGTCCAGCTTCCCTGACACCTTTCTGGGTCTGGCCAAGCAGAGCAGGAGGCTGGGGCACTTGAGACCAACACTCCCCATGCTGATAATTGACCAGTCAGCCAATTGTCAGCATTGAGAGGGGAGCCAGCCCCGGCCAGTTGGGAACACCAGTATTTTTAATATACATAGGAGTAAAAAGAAGGCACCGGGTAACGGGGGGCCCCTGCAGGACACACTTGGCAATCTGTTGGTTGCACTAGATCAGTGGTCTCCAAACCTTTTTGATCGCACACCCCTCTCCGGTAAAAAAATGTTGAGCACGCACCCCCAGTATATGTATATTTTTTTATTTATAAATTATATATACGCACTACTGTACTAACATATTATGTACATTATAAAACATACACAAAAAATAGAAATTAAATCGTCATTGTGTTTAACCTCGTAATGTGGCTGACGAAGAGCTCGTACTAGGAGTAGGAGAAGTGTCAGCTCTGCCATTTTCTTGCTGTTTGCTTGTGCTCGCATTATTAGTATTATCTTCAATCCGCGGTTTCTTTGCAGGAATCTTTTTAAGCCACTTGTCCATGTTGTGAGGGTTAGTTTAGTTAAAACTAGATAATATAATCCGCAAATCCACATAACCGGACACACGTAAACTGCAATACGTCGCAATATGCTGAAAGCGAACGAACGCTTCTTCCCTCAGGATACCTCACGTACCGTACGTGACACGTGACCGTCCGACATACAGACTGAGTGAGGGTGCCAGTGTCAATCTGTATACTAAATATTAGGAAAGCTTAATTTCTTTCTTATTTTTTTAGATAAAAAATAAATAAAAATACAAGTTCGAAGATTTTCTTCGCACAGCCCCTGGGATTGTCTCGCGCACCTCTTGGGGTACACGCACCCCACTTTGGAGACCACTACACTAGATGATAAAGGTGACCTCTTTAACAAATTCTTTGCCTCCATATTACTGAGCAGGGACATCCCCCTCACTGGAGTCCTGGACGAATTCAAGAGAGGCACAGTCGGGCCCAGGGTCAGGGAGGACCTGGTCAGGGAACTTCTGGTGGGACTGGACATCTTCAAGTCAGCAGGTCCAGATGATCTCCACCCAAGGGTGCTGAAGGAATTGGCAGAGGACATTGTGGGACCCCTGGCACAGCTCTATGAGCACTTGTGGTGCTCTGGTGGGGTGCCAGAGGATTGGAAAAGGGTCAATGTGGTCCCCATTTTCAAAAAAGGGAGGAAACTATAGGCCCGTTAGTCTTACCTCAGTCCTGGGGAAGCTTTTTGAGAAAATTATCCAGGAGCACATCTGCGAGGGACCTGCAGGGGAGATTATGCTCAGGGGCAACCAACATGGGTTCATTAGTGACAGGTCCTGTCAGACCAACCTGGTGGCCTCCTACGACCAGGTCACACAATCCTTGGATGCAGGTGTCGCAGTGGATGTAGTCTTTCTGGACTTTAGGAAGGCCTTCGACACTGTCTCTCACCCCTTCTCATTAAAAAATTAGGCAACGGTGGCGTCGATGCCTACACAGTCAGATGGGTCACTAATTGGCTGAAGGGCCACAGCCAGAGAGTGGTGGTGGACGGGTTGTTTTCGACCTGGAGGGACGTGGGCAGTGGGGTCCCCC
>NW_017728934.1:1486517-1492594 GCF_001723895.1 Crocodylus porosus
AGGAATAATGGCCATACGTCGACTGATAGTAGGTTCAGGCTGGACATCAGGAAGCGCTACTTCACGGTCAGGGCGGCTAGGATCTGGAACCAATTTCCAAGGGAAGTAGTGCTGGCTCCTACCTTGGGGGTCATTAAGAGGAGGCTGGATGATTACCTAGCTGGGGGTCATATAAGCCCAGTTTTCTCTCCTGCCCAAGGCAGGGGGTTGGACTTGATGATCTGCTCAGGTCCCTTCCAACCCTACCAACTATAAATTATGAAACTATGAAACCAGGCTGCCCTGTCTTCATGCTAATAATCAGGCGATTGTCAAAAGGGAAGCTCAGAGTATCCAGATGGATCTGCCCAGGGGTCTGCAACTGTGGGTGGGGGAGCTGATCATTTCCCCCCCTCCCCATACAGAAAGTTCAGACGTGAGCACTGGGAACTTGCCCCTCTGTGGCACTTGCAGAGCCAGGCAACCCTACATGCAGGGCTGCCAGTGCCTGACTTTAAACTTCCTACTTCTGGTGATCCCAGACTCTACCCTATTCCGGCAAATAGAAAGGGCAGGATTGTGATGTGACCTGTGATACAAAAATCATGTGTTCTGCCATGCACGTGCTGCATGGCATGGCAAGGATGGGCAATTGCTGGGATCTGGGATCAGATCCCATCATGCTATTAAATGAACATCTGCCAGGGGGCTGAGATGCAGAAAGATCACATGACTTGCTCACAATCCACAAAGCATACGTAGCAGATCCAGAAACAGAGCTGAGGTCTCCTCAAACCACTACAGCCACTCTCCTCCCTTGATGCTGGGGATTTAACTGACCCATCCCATTGCCCCATTACCAACCTGCACAGTCTGTGTTCTTTGACCGTAGCCTCGACAGCATTGTGGTGCAGGCAAGACATGCCATTTGGCCACTCAAGATGGCTGGTTTAATAGATATACAAGAAAAAAGAAGACATTTTATGTAAAAGGTGTTTATGCATGTCCATGACAAATTTCTATAGGAAGAAAAAAAATCCCTCAAGATTTTGAGGACTTCTGGAAACATCCTTCATCAATGGTCTCAATGGATGTTCTCTTGCATTCTGAATGCTACAAGTAGCCGTTCAGTGGCACGGGAGACTAGAAAAGCCAGGTGCTTGCTCCCATGCCTGTTTTGTGATGCTTCTGTGTAAAAGCTGATGTCAGCATGTAAGATACCTCTTTCCACAGCCTGTTTCAAGCTACATATCTTTTTCTTCATGTTTCAGGATGTTCTGCAAAAGGCTGACAATCTGAACCACAGAAAATGCGATGGGAGTAATCTCCTTGTCTTTTTTGCCTCCTTGTCTTTTTTGGCAGTGGACACAGGATGTGTGTCCGATTCCCTTAAAGCTCATGTATCACCGAAGAATGTCTCTGTTCCCCAACCTTTGAGTGATAATGCCTAGAGATGGTGAATGTAGTGTCATCAGGCAAAACTGTGCCACTTTGTGAGACGGGAGCTATGAAGTCTGGATTTCCAACCCTTCCCCTGTGCAGAAGCAGTTTAGTTCAGGTTTAGCTTGAGGAGGACCTGCATGCATTCCTTATAGCTGAATTCAACCAGGTTCATCTTGGTCTACTCTTTATATTTCTCTTGAAATTAGTCCTATGGTATTTCCTAGGGATTTTCCCCAAGGCACAAATCTCAATCCAGAATCAGATTTTCTGTCTTGACTTTTGGAGTGATATGTGAGATCTGGGGGGTGGGGACAGGGATGATCTTTTGTTCTTTGCTTTACAGAATATTTTCTCCTTCTCATTTCAGTGCACATTGCTTTGTTATTTGTATGCCATATCTAGGATCCAGGCACTTTCAGTGAGTGATGGACAACACACAGATATACCACATGAAGATATATATCAGATATATCACATGAAGGGTTTCCATTAAAACTGCCCTGGTTTCAATTGCTCATACTGAAATCTTCTCAGGTCTAAAAAATAATTCCTCATAGTCTGAAAGAGGGAAAAAAGATAATTTCTATTGCTTTATTTGAGAAACTACTTTTGATCATGGAATCAAATCTGTTCCCTGGGGAGTGAGGGAGGAGCGGTCAGAGCAAGGTTTGTGTGTACAGCCATAACTGTGGTATTCCCTGACTTCCAAGTGCTTAATTGGGAGGTCTTGAAGTTGCTTTTCTTGGTGTAGCTTTTTGTTTTAAAGTGTCAGCACTGATTGTGAATAGCACTGTACTTCAAGGGAAGTCTCAAAGATGAAGAATGGTCCGGTGAGTGGATGCTAACTCAAGTTCAGTCCCCACCCCATCACAGACTTCCTTTGTGAGCTGGGACAAGTCATGAAGCAGCTTTCTGCCTCCATTCACACTCAGTAGCTGTGGATGATGGCACTGCCCTGTCTCACAAGGGTGGTGGGGTGCTCAGATACTGTGGCAATAGTAACCAGGTAGGGGACAGCTTCTCAGATAATAAGAGCCACATAGCAGTGTTCACTTCAGTGGAGCAATGGCAGTTTACACCCACTGAGGATCGAGTTCAAAGACTTTGGCAGAATTACTTACGGAGTATGGTAGGAAAAGTAAGGGGAATTGAGCATGGCTGTGTGAGCCTGGGGGAGGATATTCTTGTTTAGCAATTTGAAATGGGAAGTGTTTTGTGGCTTATTTTGTATAAAAATGAGCGCATGGTCAAACAATTCAGAATCATTCCGACTTTCTTTATTTCTTGATAAGAATGTTATCAACTGTACACCAGAGCAATTCTTCACAGAGATATAATCACATACTGCTAAGATGTTACTATCTAGTAAAACAGAGTCATAGGATCATACAAAGAAGGACCAGAGGGGATCTGTAAAATCAGCAAGTCTGGTCCCCTGCCACGAGGAAAGAAGGTATTTGGGCTCAAACGAGCTCAACAAGGTGCTTGTGCAACCTCCTCTGGAACACTGAAATATTATTACGGTAAACTGAATACAGGATGAATCATAGCACCCACTGCTGGGTGATGTCTAAACAGACTTGGCCAGACCAACCTGGTTGTTTTCCCTGTCAAAGATGGTGTAGTACGCCCTGATGAATACGTCTCCCAAGATCCACAGGTTCATATCCACTGCCTGAAAACTACTAATACAGTTTCCTTGGCCAAACTAGATTTGGACAGAAAATAAACAAACAGTAAATTCATTGGTTGGGAAGTCATATCTTTTTCCAGAGGAGTTGGTGCTTTCACTGTAATTCCCAACAACTTTATTAAATCAAGTTTTACAGGGTAAAATCCCGTCACTGGCTCCGACTAGAGCAGCAATTGGCAATATCCTTTAGCGGCCGGCTGGAATGACCCAGCTTGGGTCTGACACAGGCTGGTGCTAGGACCCAAATACTGACACTAGTTGCTTCCCCTTGCTGTGGCACAGCAGAAGCTCCCACTGCCTGGCCATGGCATGGGCAAAGCCCCTCCGCCAGCAGAATCCCACCAAAGCCCCCCAGCTCCACGGGCAGGTTCCTGTAGCTCCACAGGCCAATTGTAGCCCACAGGCCATAGGTTGCCAACCCCTGATCTAGTGAGCTGGCAGAGCCATTGTGGCTGGAACACCAGCAGGGATTTAGAGCCTTAAAAATATAATAGAGCAGAGCATCAAGAGATCATCGAGTCAACCTTCTGCCCCAAGACAGGGTACAATTGGATGAAGCCTACCCTCAATCGATGTTTGTCTAACAACCTCTTGCATATTGAAAAGCTCTGATCTTGTCTCCCTGCTACCCGAGTTCCTTCTTTTCTAGACTAAAAAACCCCCACTTTTTTCAACTTTTGCCCATAGGTCCTGTGTCCTAAACCTCTTAGGGTCTTTGTTGCTCTCCTCTGGACTCCCTGCAGCTTGTCTTCTTGAAGGACAATGTGCAGACCTAGACACAAGTCATCTACTGATGCCTCATCGCCACTGAGCTGAGCAGAACAACTGCGCTTCCTTTCTTACATAAGACACTGCTAATACACTCCTCAGGCAGTAGCTCAGACCTCTCCTAGGAAACCTGATACAAAGCCTCATAACATCAGTCTTTCTACCGATTTCAGTACACTTTGGGGCAGGCTACTAACTCCTTATCCCCAAAGCCTTCTCTCAAGCATGCTCCTTGCTCTGCTCCCCAAGCCCTTCCCCCTGAGCAGCTGTGCAATGGAGGGGGCAGCTGAGCTGCGACTGAGCCCAGTCCATTTAGCTGTGCCCCACCGTGCTATTGTGTCCCATGAAGAAAGGCTCCATATCATACCTGCTCAGTGTAGGCTGAAGGAGGCAGAGGGAACTGGATCCCATTGATTACAAAGATGACATCAGGCAGGCTGGGAATGTCACTGCAGTTGACCTTATACTAAAGAGCACCAAAAAAAAAAAGAGTATCCAGTTATGAAAGAAACAACACGGTCATTTTACAAGGCATGAAAAGATAGAGGGGCAGTCTCAGAAGCTAAGGGGCCTGGGGCCTGGGGTCTGGGTGGTACTTGGGTGGGAGACCACCCTGGAATCCTGCGCTGGAAACAAGAAGTTGTGGCTGTGAATGCTTTGAGAAGAGTAAATCATAGAAACCAAATGAGGAGCAAGACTTAGTTTGGTCCCACTGTCACCGCTGAGAAATAGATGGAACTAGGCAGAGTTTGGATTTAGGTTGCTTTGGCTACAAATTAGGGAGGCATTTGCTTGAAGACATCTTCCGTTTTCTCCAGAGATCATTCAGCCACATCAGAGATGATCATTGATTTATATGTATTAAAGCCTTGATAAACTCACGCCTCTGGAGCTGTGGTAACACATATAAATCATTTTGCTGCCATGGCCCCATCTGAGATAAAGCATTTCTTTCCAGCAATAGGAACTGGAAACTAGAACAGAGAAGGTCCCACAGGAAACCATAGGACCAACCAAGACCCTCAGGCTTTTTGCAGCATTGATTTTTCTGATTTCTAGTAAAGCCAAAGCTCAGGAAGTGGAGTGAGGCAGAGCCTTCTGCAGGGAATATCCCTTTGAGTGCAGGGTGCGGTGTGACAACAGGCTCCCACAAGGACTCTCACCGGGGCATTCTGTACTGGAGTAGCTCCAGTGACTTTCTGTATGCTGCTGACATCTGATGCAGGCCCAGCCAAGAGAGAAGTGCCGGTATCAATAATAGCTAGACAACCAGATTCACAGGCGATCACCTTGCCATCCACAATGATGCTGAAAGATTGAAAACATAAATAAGGTGCTTGAACTTGAAATGGTAAGGAAGCACAGGAGGCTGTAAAATGTTAGACCTTAACGCAACAAACAGCATTACTTCCTCCGGCTCAGGCCTGGAGTAGCTGAATCAGTAAATGCACTGTTCTTACTCAAGCCAGCTCTCATTGACTTCATCCTGACATCTGCCTGAACAAGGATTCCAGGAGCCAGGCCTCCATACAGTCAATGGCCATAACGTGAAACGTGCAATCCAAAGGCCACTGAAGTCAAGAGGAGCCTTCCCACACCCGCTAAGGTTTGCAACAGCTTGAAGAGAACTGGCCCAGATTCCAATCCAGCTCCTTTGGCATAACTGAACTATGACAATTCATACAAGCTGAGGATCTGGAATGAGTCCACACTCAGCTGGGGCTGATCCAGCTCCAAGCTCCAGGTGGAAGTGATCAGGGCCCTGACTGGGTGATCCCCAGGGCCCTCAAGAAGAGGTCTCACCCACACTGGCCTACATAAGCTCCGACACCCAAGCAGACAGCTGTCTGAGCACCTAGTGTGCCTGTCTGTGTCTCCTGGGATGACTGGAACCTCGCTAACCTGCCCGACTGCTTGCTTTCGCCTAGATCCTGAATCCTGCCTCACCTGAGCCTGTGCCTTGTTCTTACCAGTACCTTGCACTGCCTTAACCTGTGCCTCTCCTGCCTGGATCCTTTTCTATGTCATGTCTGTCTCTACTGCTATGCCTGCCTGATCCTGATGTAAAAATCGCGGTTCGTTTCTCGGGAGGCGAAAAAAACCTTCAGCTACAGACACACTCTATTAGCAACACAAAAGGTATATATTTGCAAATAGGGTCAGAGAGAGAGACAAAAGATCAAACACTCTGCTG
>NW_017728934.1:1492729-1494775 GCF_001723895.1 Crocodylus porosus
ATCTACTTTTATCTGCATGAGAAAAGCTGAGGAGTATATGCTTTACTGTAACAAAGAGATAGTAACTTTGCAAAACAAAGAGGGAGTGATACTTAATACAAAGGGCCTTTGGTAGTTTTCCCTTCAGTTTCCAACCCCCACTTCCCTCTCCCATTAAGGAGACAAGGAGGGCTAGCCGCTGTGTTTTTTTCTAAATCTGCTATTGATAATGCATTTTTAATAATATTTCTAACAATCCCATGGCGTTCCTGTCCTGCCTGTTCCTGAGTGGTCCTGTCCTTGGCTTAGGCTTGCTGGTACAACCAAGATTCTTCTTTGGCCCTGAATTCATTGCTGCCCTGGGTTGATGCTTTGGACTCAGACTGATATCTAGCTTGGGAATCAATTGCTTTGGACCACTGTGAGTGGAAAGCTACTATGAAGCAGGGACTACATCGCTTTAAGATGGCGAGGGTCAATGATGAGCTAGAGAAGAGGAATTAGAGACCGGTACTTGGCATGCCAGTGCAAGCGCAATCGAGTTTGTACATGCAACTTCCTGAAGGATCTGCCTGTCATGCATTGGACTCCTCAGCCACTCAAGAAGCTGTGGTGGTACCCAGTAACCTACCAAGGGTGCAACCCTCATGGTCCCCTGAGACCAATGGTTGCCAATGACTGATGACCCACTTGAACTCAGTGCTCTTTAAGGTACCTCCTGCTCTATCAAGTCTCCTTGGACTGATGGCCCACACCCCAGTCCAACCTTATGTGTGCCTTGTCTGTCCTACCACATATGCAGAATGGAGATGATAGCAGAAGATCTTTATAGTGATTACTGTAAAAGTCCAGAGGGATGTTAAGTGACATCATCAAGGTCGCCCAACTAGACAGTGCCAAGTTTGGGAACAGATTGTTTTCCTAAGTTCCAGACAGATGGGGCCTGGGGCCAAATTTACAAAGGTATTTAGGCACCCAAGGATACGTTTAGTTCCTAGTAGGATTTACATTAGGGGCTAATGGGGTTAGACACCACTGCCATCCTGACTCCTAAAGTCAATGTGAGTTAGGTACTAATGGAGGAAAAATGGGTTTGGGGTTTATATTTGCAACTGTGGAAGTGTACCAAAGACCACCATAGTTATTTAATTACCTTTATGTGTTACATACCTGTCCATTGAGATCTGTCAATAGCCCTGGTAAGAGACAGGGATCCAGCTGATATTGCCGGTAAAGTAGGATTCATCAGTTCCACCAAAAATGAGCATACTACCAGTATGGTCTCTGAAAATGACAAATGTGTATAATTACTTGAAATACCAATGTGCTAGGTGATATAGAAACACAGAAACCAAAAAAACCCAGTCCTTTTGCCAAAGAAGTACAGTTTCAGTAATGGACCATTCCTAATAATAATTGCTTTCCTTGAAAAAACAGGAAAAATGTGCATTTCTTGCTAACTGAAACATTTCAGAGAAATGATCAATTTAAGTATGTTCCCACCAGCTAAACCATCACTCCTTTTTCACCATTTGCTATTCTTTTGTTTAAAATTCTTTAAGTCATGTAGGAAAGTTTGACTTAGGTTGCCAATATAACAGCATAACAACTAGTGAATAATTTAGCTCTCCTAGGATACTTTTCACTAGAGGTCTGAGAGTGCTTTCAACAGCAGTATCCCCATTTTATAGAGCAAGAAACAAAGGCACAAAGAAGAAGATTGTCTTGCCCCAGGTCACGTAGCGAGTCAGGCCAGGATGAAACTCAGGCCGTAATCACTGCTTCCTAAAGAGTCACTGGGAATAGCCCACGGACAGGGAACAGGACTTTGTTTCAATGAACAGGCAACGTGTTCTCGCGGACCGTACCCCAGCCATATTCTTGGTTCTACCACTGGTGATGGTGGCTGTAGGCAAGTCATCGCACCTCTCTATGCCTGAAACATCATGTTTATAAAATGGAGCTAACTACAGCAGGAAGCAAGCACAGTATCTTGGTCCAGGATTTTCCCCCACACTCCTATGGAAATGTATTACTTCCATGTTTTGCAAGTCACTTACACACTGA
>NW_017728934.1:1494875-1501139 GCF_001723895.1 Crocodylus porosus
CAGCTAGATCTGGATAGCCCAGGCCCAGGATCCCATCAAATTTGCTGTAGGTGAAAAAGGGTCCTGGCTCGCTGGTGCTCAGTGCTAACTGCTGGTTGGTGTCGATGAGGGAGGAAACCTGGGAAGGAGATGGATCAGTTCTTTAGCTCCTTATCTGGCCAGAAAACCACTGAGTTGATCAGTATTTGAAGGAAATGTCATATAAAAGCAATGCTGAGGAGGTAAGGCTGCTCTCACAAGAGTGGGTTTTTGCTGTTCAGTGCTTCCACATCCTGAGAGCAGGAGAGACAGTTTACACACACACAACTTGAGTACTCCTGCAGTCATTTACTCTGGTTTTCATTCCTCTTCTGGGGCAGCTCTGACCAGTCAAGCTATCTCCCCTACCTCTAAGGGACCAGACATAGTAACAGCACCTACCGTGTGTAGCTCGCTTGAGAGAGTCAGTTATTTATCCGCTCTTCAAGGTACTCACAGCTCTTAATGCCTGAAGATGTGTTGGGGACTTCACTAGAGATATTCACTGCAGAAAAGACAGACTGGCAGGGCTCTGGGGGATGGCAGAGTGGATAATGTGCTTGCAAAATGGTCCCTTCCCCCTAACTGCAAAGATGCTGGTTTAGCAATGGGTGGATGGCCTTTACGATTGTTTGTCCACTCACTTCTGGCACCACCTCCGTGGAGAGTTATATAAGAAGGGAGCAAAAGAAGCCAGTGCTCCCATGAGGTGTGAAAGAGGCAAATACTTGTGCTGTGAGTATACTCTGCATGGGCCTATGGCCAGGACAGAGGGCAGCTGGTTGTTGTAACCCCATTGGTGAGCAAGAGGTGAGCTTATAAGCTAGGGACAGACCTTATACTTAAGCTGATTTAAGTGATCCGAAACTGATTTAAATTTGTAACAGAAGAGATGTTCAGGGCATAGCAGCTAGTAGGTACGTGGCTTTACTAAGAGACTCATCTCCTCCAGAGTGAGATCCCCAGCGGGTGTAAGCTGGCACAGTGCCACCCCATTTGTGAATCACTGAAGGAATAGGGAGGGCCGTAACCTTGCTGCTGTGTTAGTACTTACTAGCACTGTATCAGATCCCACAACCCCGGCCATGCTGCCTGTGCCATACTGAATGGATATGCTGGTCCCTGTGCCATGGTAGGTGGAAGATTTTGACGGATCAAACCTCCGGTGATTTTCTGCAAAAGAATAGTTAGAAAAAGCATCAGCATCCAGCCCTACTATAAAGACGATGATAAAGCTCAGCGCATAACTGTTTAGTGTAATAATCAACACTGTTAACTAGGGGGCCCTATTTGATTTGGTTTCGGACTAAGCCCAAATCCGGGACAGTGTTTCGATTAGCTGATTCAGATCACTGTCCCTGATTCGATTTGCCTGAATCCAAAGATTCAATGCTGATTCTGAGAATCAGCGATTCGGCCATAGACACAGATTCAAATTAGAGGTGTGTGAAGTTGGCCCTATTTGATTCAGCTTCAGATTCAGCCTGAATCAGGGTCAGGGATTCAAATTGTTGATTCAGATCACTGTCCCTGATTCTGAATCTGAAGATTCAATGCTAATTTGCAGAATCAACGATTTGGCCATAGAAACAGCTCGAAATGTTTTTTCTACATACCTCAAGGCACCAGCACTGCTTGTGAATGCGCCAATGCTGGGGCGGCTGGAGTGTCTTATGTGCTCAACGGTGAACCCGGAAGTACTTCTGGTCTACTTCTAGGTCTGCCGGAGAGCGCATGGGGGGGACCCCCCACACCCCCCTGATTTGGCGATCGACCACAGGCGGACCCCACGTGCCTCCCCAGACCCAGGAGTTCCCATTTGCTGAGCCAGTGGGGTGCCCCGGCATGCTCCCCGGAGGACCCAGAAGTGGACCAGAAGTGCTTCTGGTCCACTTCCAGGTCTACTGCTAAGCGCGCAGGGAAGTCCACCCCACTTCTGTGGGACACTACATCCACCCCACCATCACAGTATTCACGAGCCGCCCGCTACCTGGAGGTATGTAGAAAAAACATTTCATGCTGTGTCTGTGTCCGAATCGATTCAGAGGGTTCTGATTCGATTCGGAGAGATTAAAGTGTCCTCCGATTCGATATGGACTTGGCGATTCGGCCACCGAATTGGGCTGAATCTTTGCTGAATCAAATCAGGGCCCAAACCTCGGCACAGCCCTAATGTTAACTTCATGTTCTGCATTGATAAGAACTGAGTAATATCTAAGGTATTTCTTTGGTCTCTTCCCATATACCATGTTTTTCTTGCATCAAACACCTGTTCTTTCCCCAAATCAGGGTGTGTATATTAAGTAGGGAAGCTGGATTTCAGCCTGAAGTAGAAGCCCCCTGCTCTGATTTATTCTCCAAAATCAGCTGCCCAGCAGCAGCACTGGGATTTCTTTTCACGTGGGTGAGGGAGTCAATTGATTTAATGGTTCATTGTTCTTCACTCAACAGATGTAAATATTCATCTCTCTCTTTGTCTCTCTCTCTCTCCCTCTCTCTCTTTAATGGTCTTGATTTCCATCCATTAATCAAGCTATCCTTTCTTCTGACAGTTTTTCCCAATTGCCTCATGTCACAGCTTTTTACAGAATTTTTAGCTCTGTCCCAGAAATATGAAGTCATAATCCTGGAAATCTTTTTTTCTTCATTTTTGCTTTCCCAAAGACAAGGTGAGTATTATTCCAGGGCATGTGGCATATGAGAATATGAGGTAGTATGATAGTACCTCACAGTCTTTAATGCATTTATCCTCATAGCTTCCTTCTGGGGAAGGGCCAGGGCAGTGCTGTTAGTTTTCTGGGGATGAAAAGGGGATAAGTGGTTCGCCCAAGGTTACACGGGAATTCTCTGTCAGCAAGGTTTGAGGCTGAAGGCGCAGACAGAAGTGCAGCTCCCTGCTGTGACTGAGAACAACAAGTTCTCAAAACCAGACCAAAGTTCACTGCTGGCTCCAGGGGGAGGGAATTTAGCTGCTGGCTGCAGCCTGCAACTCATAGGCAACATGTAGGGGGAGCACACGGGGGCACGTGCCCACCCTGGCCACCGTTGCGGGCAGTCACCACACCCCCCTCACTGACAACACAGCCTGCTTGCTGCCCACCGCTTGCCCCCCTCCCCCCACTCTGATACCGATGGCTGTGGACGGTCCCCAATTGCCGCTTGCTGCCATGGTGCCCCCCACAGTCGCGGGAGTCACCAGTCGTTCATGCCACAACTGATTTCTCCTGGCAAAGGCCTCTCCTCCTTCCCAGTCTGTCCCTCTTTCACAATGGGAGGGGGCAAAATGGGGCAAAGGGAGCTCATTTAGGGGGCTTCATGGGGGCTCCAGTATACCCACCTCACCCTACAGCAGGGGCTGAAAAAAACCCAGACCTAACTCCTCCTGCTTCCTTTCCCACCTCCCATTCTGAAAACAGGTTGGGAGGCAGCGCAGACAGAAGCTGTAGAAGATACTCTGTTTTGAAATGTCTTCATCTTACCCCTTCTGCAATAAGGGGTCAAATTTTTCCCAATTACCCATTTTTGTAGCTGTCTGCAGCCGTACACTTATGTTTGGTCATGGCTATAGACTGCTTTTTGTGACTGGATTTGGTGAAAATGGTCACTTCTGTCTGTGCCCTGAATCACCATCTAGTGTCTTAACCTCTGACATCTCTGAAAATAGGAAAATCCACCAGAATGAGAGAAGAACAAGACAGGCACAGAGATAATACTGTGCACATGAAACAAGCCTGGCTAGAGGACTTCTCTACATTCAGATTTCAGTCCCTGTTCCAAAGCACCTATTTAGTCTTGTTAAAATTCAAGGAACTGCACTTAGGCATAAGAGTTTGCAGATTTGGAGTCCCCTTTCCCAAACTTTAGTGACATCTGTGCATTGACATGGTAACCAGATCCCCACTCTTACTAACAATAATTTACCAATTTAAGATGAGCTCAAGAGATGTCTATCCCAGATTATGCATCTTGGGCAACTGCTAACTATACAGCTCAAACCTTGGTAGCTCACCTTTGCCTAAAAACACCCGCAAGTGGGCACCCTTCAGCTTTCCTGGGAAGCTACTTTGGTCTCAAGTCGTCTATGTTTGTTAAAGCACAAGGTCCAGAGGTTTCACTGAGCCCACTCTGACAGCCACTCCCCCTCTCTCATGACAAGGGTGACCCAGCTCAGACACTCAGCCGGCTACAATTGTGGGCAGTTTCTCAGGGCGAGTGAGGAGGATTCATTTAGACCCTCTCTCCTGCTGTGCAGTTCCCTAGGTCTTAACCGGTGGGTGCACCTACACGTGTGATTCATGCGCCACAGCCTATTTTATTGTGCATTAAAGTGTTATAGAAAAAAAATGCAATCATGCTAATGTGCGGTAAAATGAACTACTACTGTGCATTAAGCATCACTTTAAAAACATACTTTTGGTACTGTGCATTCGGGGTCACATTGGAGGTACTAAATTTAATGCACATTAGGCAAAGCACATTGATGCATGTAGAGATGCACCCAGTATCATAAACTCCACTTCCACATGGGCTTAACTTTACTTGCAGAGACAGTCCCATTAAAACAAGGAAGACAACCAGCGCTGTGGGCAGAATCAAGCATATTTGTAAGGTCTTGGAGTGCCTTGAGATCCAGGGCTATGGGGTGCCATACATTGTTAGCATTGTTAGATGTGCAAACCTCATTTAGAAGGTAAACCCAGAGATTTCAGTTAGAATACATAGTTTTATAACTCTTTCTAAGATCTAAATTCTTTGCAACAGAAGAATTGCTCCAATGCTTTTCTGTAATCAAAAAGAGTGAAAACCAAGAGCTGGTATTTTGCTAGGAGTGTCGTGAGCCTAAAAAGATTGAGAACCAGTGGCAGAGTCTCACAATGGGAGTTAGCTATGAAATGGGCATTCAAAACAGTTGTCCTGAGTGGCAGCTATAGGGTCTCTCACACAATCTGTTCCACCATAGCATATTAAAGGAGTAGCGTAGACTGGGGAGGAAGGATTCAGTTACTTACGGCAGGCTGGACTTTTGCAGGTGATGGAGGGAACCCAGAGGTTGGATGAGCCAGTATCAAATACAACAGTGAACTCCTGAGGGGGGGTCCCAATGTAGATTGTTCCATAGTACTCTGTCTGTTCAGGGAAGAGAGACAACAATGAGTCTCAGCAGCTAGTTATACAAAGATGTGTGCCCCCTGCATGGAAAATACTTCACTTCAAGCATATGAAATGCTCACAGGAATAACCACCAAAGGCCAGAGCCAATAAAGGACCTAAGCGTCTGGGCAAATCTCACTTTAGGCACCTAGTCCAAACTTATCAAGGGAAAGGTGCGTCTCAGCTGCTGCCTCAGATTGCATGTGCCTAAATATTGGGGGTGCTGCTATTAGTGATTTGAAAACTCCTGGGCACTGAGGCTCTACCCCTGCAACTGTCTCAGGTTTGATAGGTGCAGCATTTACATGTGCGTACAGGACCGCAGCAAATCCAGCTGGGGTCCAAACTTATCAAAAGAAAGCCTCTTCTCAACTGCTGCCTCATATTGCATTTGCCTGAATTCTGGGAGTGCTCCTGTTAGTGACATAAAAGCTCCTAGGCACTGAGGCTGTACCCCACAACTGTCTTAGCTTTGCCAGGTGCAGCATTTATATGTGCATACGAGACAGCAGCAAATTGAGCCAGACTGGTGCAGCCCCCTGGCAGTCAGCCTGCCAGCCTGGAGCTACTCTGCCTTGGCTCAACGTGCTGCAGAGGGGCTGGCTGGGGCACAAAATTGCTATAATGCATGGCTCATTGACAGGGAACCCCCCACACTGTAACACCCTCATGCCCCAGCCAGCACAGGTCCCCATCTACATGTGCACTGTGGCACACCACATAACTCTGCCACAGGAGAGTACTTGTGTTGGGCAGTACTGTCCTACAGCACAGTTAATTAGTTTACTCCAGTGTAATAGCACTGCATGTGTAGACGGTGATGCCTTAGTGTGGGCTACTTATTCAACTCTGAAGTAGATCGCACTAGGGCTAGCTATGAGAAACTTTGGGTGGTGATTCAATTTGGAGGAGATTCGGCTGAATTCGGTGCCCGAATCTCCAAATCTGAATTGAATCAGGGGGCCAATTAAAAGGTCTGAATCAATTCAAAGATCTCTGAATCTTTGGAAAAGATTCGGAGAGCTTTGGGGATTCAGGCAGTCCCTGGTGGCTGCAACAGGGAGCTGCAGCTGACTCCGAGCTGGTAAGTATTAG
>NW_017728934.1:1501239-1529837 GCF_001723895.1 Crocodylus porosus
GCCTGCTCCCCCAGTCCCCCTGACCTGTGCCCACTCCCCCAGACTTCCATGGGTGCCCCACCCTGGCCCAGCTCCCAGCCCTTTAAAGAAAAGACCCAGTGCTCACTGGGTGCTGCTGAGTGGGGGGCAATCCCCACTGCCCCCTCATTGTCCCACGCTGTGTGGGGAGCTCTGCACAAGCCCCCTTGATGCCTCCCCCCACTCCCCCAGCCCCACCACAGCTGCTCCACCTGCTGCGGCTCCAGCCCTTTAAGAAAAAAAAGACAAAAGCCCAGGGAGTCACCACTCCTGCAGTGGCCTCGGGGCCTCGGGGTGCTTGTGCAGAGCCCCGCACGTAGCGTGGGGCAGCAGGGTGCAGCAGGGATCACCCAGCACCAGCAGGAGCTATGAGTCTCGGGTTATTACTTTTTTTTTTCTTCAAGCGTCGGAGCCGCAGCAGGTGGGGCAGCCATGGAGGGGGGGCCTGGAATGGGGGGATGTTGGGGGGTTCATGCAGAGCCCCCCATTCAGCATGGGACATTGGGGAGCAGCAGGGATTGCCTCTCAACCTGGCAACACCCGCTGAGTCAGGGCCTTTTTTTGAACAAGAGCCAGGAGCTAGGGTGGCAGGGCAGCCATTACTGGCTTGGGGGAGAGGCGGGTATGGGCCTGGCCTGGCTGATTCAGAGATTTGGCAGCAGCTCAATCTCCAAATCAGGCTCAGCCGAATTGAATCGGGACAGTGATTCGAATCACCGAATCGAATCACTGTGCCCTGAATTGGCCGAATCCAAATCCAAAGTGAATACTACCCGCTTCACACATGCCTAGAGCACACATGTAGATGCCCCCCACTGAGTCATCAGAGCAGAGCTGGCCTTTGAGTAGGGCAAATGAGGCAGCTACCCTGGACGTTGTGCTGAGCAGTAGCCACATACTACAATGAGCCTCAGCGCCACTTTTTAGACTACAAGGCGGAAGAACTGCAGTTGAAACATGGAAAAACTTAGATTGAAAAAGGCTTTTCCTCTTGTGTTTTACATTATTTCAGACAAGTTGGCTGCTCCGTCTGCAACCATGCATTCTTCTGATGATGTTTGTCACTGTTGCAAGCACTCAACAGAGTTTCCAACATGAGTCTGATAAACAACCATGTAAGATCAAATATGTGCTAAGAACAACCTCATGGTCTGATCGAAGGTGGAATATCACAGTCAGCCAGTGACCCCTACTGGTCTTTGCTGCACAAAGCTGTAGAAGTTTTGCTTCAAAGCTGAATGATCCCCTCCATATCACCTAAGCATCTTTCAGTAACACCAACAATTTCACCGGGACAGGAACAGATACATGCAGCAGGTAAAGCATGTGAACCACAGCTTATTTCCAAATACAAACATACCATATTGTCTTGAATACAACATGCACCTTTTCCCAAAAACTAGCATGGGAAATTGCAGTGTGACTTATGAGGGAAATACGGTAAGAGCAGTTTCTGCCCATTACTGAGCAGAAATGAAAGGAAAACCTGCACTCACAGGGAGCAGAATAATGAGCAGGCCGGGTCGCTGCTGCTTTTCAACTGCTTATTAGAAGGGAAGATCTTCTCTTCCCTTCAATCTGCCTTTTCTATATCAGGGTGCATATTTAATTCCAGGGCATTTTGTATGTGAGAAAATGTGGTGATAGGGGCTTCGGTCTATGCTGACAGGCTGACCTACCCATCCAATACATCAGCCTTGGGAACCCAAGGAAACCATAATGCAACCATATGCAACCATAATGTACTTCCCTCCCTGAAGCAAATAAATTGTAGCAGAGCATAAACTCACATCAAAGTAGTTCAAGAGTGGCTCAGAGACCCCCTGGGAAGCAGATGAGCGTGTATATTTGGTGCTGATGTCATACTGGTGGTGCTTCACAAAGTCTTCCAGCAAGCCTTTTTCCATCAGGACTTCCCTCGTCTTCTTCCCTCTCTGCAAAGGTATCCTTGTGTGCAAGAAAAAACAGCAACTAAGATCCCCAATCACTAAAACACCCTTCATCAGATGTTTCTTGTGCACTGGGCCTAAGGGAAACAGTTTGGCTTGAAGCCATCAACTCCCATGGCATTCACAATGGGTTTCCTTATTCAGCTGATGGAATAAACATTTTAAATCGACTGAAATACTCTTCTGCTTATCAAGCATGGGTATAGTCTCACCACAGCCAGCACAAGCGTCTTCTCCATTCAGAATGGCCTTGTCCTTCTCATAACTTCCCATCTCTTCCCAGACCTCATCTGAAAAGAGGTCTGTCTGAAACGGCTAGTGCGAAACGGCTAGTATTTGCTTCGGATTCGGCCGATTTGGGGGACAGTGATTTGATTCGGTGATTTGACTCACCGTCCTGATTTGATTCAGCTGACTCTGATTTGAAGATTCAGCGGCAGCCGAATCTCCGAATCTTTGAATCAGCCAGGCCCGGCCCATCCCCCACCCCTCTCCCAACCTGGCAATGGCTGCCCCCACTCCTGGCATATGGGGAAAAAAAAGCCCCAGCTCACTGGGTGCTGCTGGGAAGGGAACGATTCCTGCTGTCCCCCCCATACTACCCCATGCTGCATGGGGGGCTCTGCATGAGCCCCCTGACCCCCCCCTCACTCCCTCAGCTCCCCCATGGGTGCCCTGCCTGGGCCAGCTCTGGCCCTTTAAGAAACTCCCCCCTCGAAAACACTCCGGGACTCACTGCTTCTGCCAGTGGGGGGTGATCTCCACTGCCCCCCATTGCCCCATGCCATGTGGGGGACTCTGCACAAGCCCCTGAAGTCCCAAGGCTGCACCAGGAGTTTTTTTTTTTCTTAAAGGGGCAGAGCTGGCCCAGGTGCAGCACCCATGGTGGGGCTGGAGGAGCAGGGTGGGGTGGGGGCTCATGCAGAGCCCCCCTATGCAGCGTGGGGCAGTGGGGGGCAGCAGGGATTGCCCCCTCTCCCCACCTGGCAGCACCTGGTGAGCACCAGGGCTTTTCTTTAAAAGGGCCTGGGAGGGGTCCCCCCATGGTCCCCTCCACCTTTCCCCAGCCTCCCCCTCCTCCGCCCCTAGTACTTACCAGCTTGGAGTGGCTGCAGCTCCCTGCTGCACCCACCTGGGACTGCCTGAATCTTTGCCAAAAATTTGGAGAGCTTTGAAACAACTTGGACCTTTAAATGGGTCCTCTGATTCAATTCAGATTTGGAGATTCAGCTGCCGAATTGGGCCGAATCTCCTCCGAATTGAATCACCACCTGAAGCTTCGCACTGCTCTACTTTTCACATTTCTTATCCCTCTGTTGTTAAACTAAATGACATGGGCGTCAGAAAGGACCATTCGATCATTTTATCAACATGCTTTCCTTTCATTTGTTTTAAAACAAGCTGGTTAGCTGCAGCAGATGAAGGAGAAGTGGTAAAACAGCAACTTGCCTGGTAAAGCCTTCAGAGAGGGCAAAAAGAGCACAGAGAACCACGAGAAACTTCATCCTTCTATTTCTACAGAGACTGCTACAGATGCAGGGCTCCTGAATATAACTTGCCAGCTTTTATAGTCTAAGGTTGACTCTCCGGGGTGGGGGGAGTCCTCCTCGGGGGTGGGGAGCTCCAGGAAGTCAGATTACAGGAGAAATTCCAGCTCAGGCTGGTGATAGCAGATCACTCTGCAAACACCCCAACAGCTGACCAAGGTCTAACCCCATGGCACACAATTTCTAACATCAGTACATTATACTGAAGAACAGTGCATGTGTTTGTTGCTGCAGTCGACTGTGCCTGTGATAATCAGTTGTTTTAATCTTTCACTGGTTTATACTTCCCTTTTTGATTTCAGTTTAAATTCCCTCCCCTAGCTTTGAATATGATTGCATGAGCCCCTGACTGGTTTCATGTCCTGTTAGTCCATTGCCAAATGGGGATTAGATACGTATACCTATATCCCAGTGCAGCATATTGGGTTTACTGATTCTAGCCCCTAACATCTATGAAAGTATGAAATTAAGGGACTAGGAAATGCAGCCATAGAGCACGTGATCCAACTGAGAAATACTGAGGCGGAGCTAGTAGACTAAATGAAGGTGTCAGTCAAGAAAGCAAAAGGTTTTCGGTGCCATCTTTTAAGAAGCTAGCTGCAAGGTAGCAATGCCACAGTCTGAAAATGAAGACTGGCCTCTCAGCCAATCAGTGGCAAGGGATAGGCCACAGGGGCACCTTCACCAATCAGTGGTGAGGAGTGAGATTGCCATGAAATGCCTGTGAAATGGGCTCTGTGCGCCGCAACCAGGCCATGAGAAACCCTTTGTCTCACCATAATTTAAGCGGGTCCCTAGTAATGGCCTGCTTGCAGTTAGCAAACTCCTACATGAGGCTGGATGTGGACTGATGAATCCAAAACCGGAGGGACGTACACCAGTAGCAGGTTAACCTAGATTCTTTCCAGGTTAATTCTCTATCAGGTTGGGTAACTTCATGGTTTGTCTTCTAGTTTTTCTATTGTTGTAATTTTAATGACAACAGTGTAAAATACCATCTCTCTATGTCCCCAGTCTGCTAAAATGCCATCTCTTTCCTTCATCTGCTCTGTGCCCATGCCTTTCCACCCCTCTTTCTACACCACAATCTGCCCTCTGTCCCTTTTCATAGTTTCATAGATGTTAGTGGCTGGAAAAGACCATACAAAATCATTGTGTGGCAGCACAGGAGGGGTGCTACTATGCAGAGACACTGCCTCACTGCCAGGCCCAAATCCTTGCTTGGAGGGAACCTACAGCCAGCTGCCCCACTTCCTGGAGAAACCCCATAAGCCAAGGGTTTGGGATGCTCCTGTGGTTTCCTGCATGTTATCCTGCATCTTTTCTGGACAGCGAATCTGCCATCACATTTGGGCATCCCTTTATGTTTTCCACTTTCATGTTGAACTCCTGAAGCTGCCATGCCCACCTTTGAAGCTTGGCATTGGTATTCTGCATTGTCTGCAGCCTTTGAAGTGGGGCATGGCCTGTTAGGACCATGAACTTCTGTCCCCACAAATAGGACCTCAGCTTGTTCAGTGCCCGGACAATTGCCAACCTCTGAGCTGCTTTTTAGTTTGTGGTGGTGGGCAGCCATTAATGGCCTCAACTTTATCCCACATTGGGGTGATCTTGCCTCCACCCACATGGTGTCTGAACTACACCACTTTGGGCAATGCCAACTGACATTTCTTTGCTTCTGCTGTTAGTCCAGCCCCTTTAATCCTTTCCACCACAGTGGTTAGGTGAATCAGGTGTGAGCCAAAGTCCTGGCTGAAGGTAGCAATGTTGTTGATGTGGGCCACTGTAAACTTCTCGAATCCTTGTAGAAAGTTATTAATGAGTCTTTGAAAGAAGCAGGAGAATTGTGCATACCGAAAGGAAGGACTGTGAATTCAAACAGTCCCAAAGGTGTGGTGAAGGCATACCTGGCCATAGCATGCACATCTAGTGCCATTTGCCAAAACTCCTTAGATAGATCAAGAGTAGAGCTGAAACTGGCTAGGACCAGGCTGTCAAGCAGTGAGTCCTTCCTGGGCATAGGGTATGTGTTGGGGTGGTGATCACATTCAGCTTCCTACAGTCCACACATAGTTCATCCTGGTTTCAGACAAGTACCACAGGGCTTGTCCAGGGACTCATCAATGGGTTTTTACCTGACTTACGCATGGCAATAGCATAAGTCACATCACCTTTGAAAAGGTGTCAGCGACTATGGGGGCCTTTATGGAGGTTAGGGCGATTGCCTCCAAGGACTGCATTGCAAAATCCACATGAGTTTAAATATATTGCTTTCCTCTCCGAGTCTTATGCCTCAGAGGGCCCACAGTGTCTATCCCCACTCTTTGGAAGGCCTGATCAATGATAGCGAGGGGCTGCAGGGGAGCTTTTCTCTTATCCCCGCTCTTGCCGGTCCGCTGGCCTGTCTCACAAGATCTTCAATAATCCATCACATTCTGAGCAAGCCTGGGCTAATAAAAGTTTTCCAACAGCCACTAGTGAGTCCAGCCCATGTCCACGTGACCAGTGCAGGGTAGATGGTGGGCCACGGCAAGCAGCTGCTGCCTGCATTTATGTTGCCCCACGAGCTGGCGATAGGGGTCCTAGGACACAGCATGGTTCCTGGACACCCATAGCTGGTAAAGGAGTCCCTTATCCCAGACTACCTGTTCTGTCTTATCCTGGGTGAACTCTGCTTCTTGCTCCTGAGCCATCTGTTGGAGTTCCTCCAAGCTGGCATCTGCTAAAATCTCCAGTTTAAGCTCCTCCTGCCCAGCTATGCAATCGGTGGGGATCTTTAGTGCTTCCTTATGGCATTTCTCTAACTCCTTCCTGTGAGCCTTTGCTTCCTGTGCCACTGACTGACTGGGCCTCTCCCTGGGGCCATCTATTAGCTTCTCCCTGGGGCTATCGGTTCCCTAACTGGCTGCCACAGTTAAAGGGGTTCTCTTCTCTTGTCCCTCTTACCGCCATAGACAACTGGGTTACCTGGCTCTGGGATGCTTCCCCACCTACCATCTCTGCCTTCTTCCTTTGACTGCAAATCACTGCATTAATGCAAAGGGGCTCTATAATATTGCCCCACACTGCTTTCATATGCTGAGGTCCCGGAATACCCCTCCCCAGTGACCCTTTTAAGATGCAACTTGCAACTTAATTCCTAACTCCTGGCAGGTTTCCAGGTTTCTACTTAAGAAATCACCAGCTGCTGCCTGGGGTACTTGCATGTAGTTTCCAGATGATCACCGGAAGGAAGAGAGAGCGCCCCGCTCCCTTTAGGAATTTTATCTGGCCAGGTCACTTGATGGACCAGCCTGATCCAAGAGGAGCCATGAGGGAGAGAGGTCACTTAGGCTGACCAAAGTGAGGGTCAGAGTGAAGGAGAGGGGATTTCTTCACAATCGAGTCCAGTCCTCTTTCCCTTGGGCAGGAAAGACTGCAGAGGTCAGATGACCCCAGCAAGACAGGTGTCAAGACACTTTCTGAAGATGCCCAGGGTGGGTGACTGTTCCACCTCTGAGGGGAGCATGTTCCAGACCCTCGGCACTTGTAAAGAAGTTTTTCCTTACGTCCAATTTGAAGTGATCTTCAATCAGTTTGTGCCCATTATTTCTCATCTTCCCATTATTGCTTGCCTGATCCTCTTCTTGTTCTGACTAGAATGGGTTTCTAAACTCTTCAGGACAAGGACCTGACAAAATAAAAATAAGCAATATTTATATACCTTTGATCTATGTATCCGAAAAGCCACTACAAGCACCAGACCAGAGTATAAGACCCTAGCAAGGGTGGTTTGGGGCAAAACTTATGATGGAAGGATAGATAGCAGAGCTCTGAAGGATGACTAGATAACAGACCTCATTCTTATTCATTTGGCCATGCTGCCTCTATGATGGAACAAGCCACACGCGTGTGGTTCAGTTAACCTCGCTCTAACATATTGCTCCTCTCTAGAATACAAATCTGTTCTAGATCAAAATCTAGATACAAATCCCACATCTTAGTGCCCGTCACCCCAATTGTTACCTGGGAAGCTATAGTGTAACTACTGAGGGGTGGCCAGAGCAGCAGCCCCAGGCAACAACTTGGGGGCAGGGGGCATGGCAAGATTAACAGCTGCTGCACTGCCAGATGACTGCACCCCTGGCAACCTGTGGCCACCGCTGCCCTGTGCCCTGCTGCTGCCCAGAGCACATAGTTACCCTGGTAGGCCTTTGTTTGGAAGAACATCTTCCATCTGCCCTTCACTGTTACAGAGAACTGAGCTGCAAACAAAGAGTCTGATGTTATGTACTGCCAGAATGTGATTAGGATATTTGCCGTCTCCTATTTGGTGGCAAGAATGAAACAGGTCAACTTGCAGATACCAGTACTGTGGAGATGGTCCAGCTTCCCAGTGTCACCTGTTACTAGCACAGAATCACTGCGTAAAGTCAGATGCAAACATTGAGAAAAGTGACCTTCAAGCAAAGCTAACACTACCTAGCCCTTATCCAGCAAGACAGGAAACATTAAGAAGGGATATAAATCATTTACACATGTCAATGTAAAAATGCTGATAATAGCAGAAGGCAACAGATTGCATTTGTGACTAAGAGGAAGGAAAGAAGGAAATTTCTGTAAGGGGCCAGTCCCACATTATCTGTCTTCTGAGGAACCAGTTTTGGGTCTTGTCATGATCATTTCTTTTTATAAATAGGGGACAGGCCTCTGTGGTGCATTTTTTGCTGTGGAGTTAGATGCAGGGGGGCAGGGACCGAGGGCTAAAGTGGTGACTGAACTTACATTAGCAATGGGAATCAAGGGCAACAAGAAGTCCGTCTTTAGGTACAGAGGAAACAGGAGGAAAGCAAATGGGAGTGTGGGGCCACTGCTCAGCAATTCAGGAGAGTTGGCTACCAGCACCCAGGAGGAAGCTGACCTCCAGAATGACTATTTTGCCTCTGTCTTTCACCAGACCAAGGGGAAGACAATGCCAGGTAGAGTACAGGATGGACATGGTAGGAATAATTGTGTTCCTACTATTGCTGTCGAATTGGTGTATGACCAATTTAAAAAATTGGACATATACAAGTCATTGGGACCGGCTGATCTTCATCCAAGACTGTTGAAGGAGCTGCCTGAAGTCATTGCGGATCCTCTGGTGAAACTCTTCCACAACTTGTGGCACTCTGGAGAAGCCCCTGAGGACTGGTAGAGGGCCAATGTTGTACCCATGTACAAGAAGGGCAGGAGGGAGGACCCTGGTAACTATAGGTCGATCAGGCTAACATCCGTCTTAGGTGAAATCCTAAAAAAATTCATCAAGGAATCTATCTGCAATCAGCTTGCAGAAGATAAGATCCTGAATGACAGCCAGCATGGCTTCATCGCAGGCAGATCTTGCCTTACCAACCTTATCTCCGTCTATGACTAGATAACTCACCACCTGGACACGAGAGAACAGGCTGACATTGTATACTAGGGCTGCTGTTTGATAAAAGACCTTAATGAATTATTTCAAGCTGCTTTAAATTGATGGCAACAGTTAAACAAAGCAGTTTTACCCACCCAATAACAGTGCAAGGGGAAGGCTGACTCTATGTAGTTCACTGGCCAATAGTAAAACCCATTAAATTGATTTGAGCCAAACTGTAAATGAGGGTTCGGTTTAGGCACTGGAGGGGATAACTAATGAAACAAGGGCGGTTATTGTCTTAAATACATGAGACTTCAGTGCTTCTCAGCAGATCAACTGCTAACCCACAGATCATAGGATCATAGGAAAGCTGGGCTGGAAGGGACCTTGTGAGGTGACAAGGCAGGGTCATCCCTGACTAAAACACCTCTGCCAATATGAATGGATGTGACCGACACATGGCAGGGCAGGAACCTAAAGGCTCTTCCTTGTAGACACTGACCTGGCTGCCTGGGGCAGGGCGGTGCTTCAATGCGGGGACTGTCTGCTGGCTAGCTCCAACCTGACTCAACACACTGCAGTCCTGGGCACATGTTCATACAGCCCAGTATGTGCCAAAGGGAATGGGTAGAAAGTAGAGGGGGAACACACACCCTCAACTTCAAAAAGTGAGTTTCTCTGGGATTCCCTGCTCCAGTCTTGTAGTGTCTGCAGCGGCAGATTATCCAGGTCTATTTGTCTAAACTCAACTTGACCCACATGAGCTGGGTAGATGCTCTGCCTTTCTGCAACATGTTTAATTTTAAAATTTCCCAGGACCAGACCATACGGCTTCCATGGTGCTCCCAGGAGTGCTGGTCTCAGGCACTCACATCCACCTGTTGCAGCTCCTTGTGTGCCAGGCCTGGGATGGGGGTCGGGAACCTGTGCTGAGGGTGCCCCCTGATACTGCTCTCAAACATACCAGAGGCAAAGATCTCCAGAGCAGTCCAGCTTCCCTGACTCCTTTCTGGGTCTGGCCAAGCAGAGCAGAAGCCGATAGGATGGACACGCTTGAGACCAGCACCCCTGGGAGTGCTGGAGAAGGTGCATAGCTGGGTCCAAAACAGCTTCATCCCTATGCAGAGCGCTAACTCTGGGGCTTTGCATCTTTTAGACAGGAGTGTCCAAACCTTGGCTCTGTGGTTTCATCATCATGATTCTGTGAACAACTGGAGTTGTCTTTTTCTTATGCTTTCTTATGATATGAGTCCAAATGGTAACACTGTTTTCTGCCCTGCCCGCTATAAAAAGTAACCCTGCCATACATTCATTCAAGTAACTGTGTGTGGCAGGTGTCTGATAAGGGTGACCATTTCGTGGCCAGCTCTCTGTGCTAAGGGGGCAGCTTGAGACCAGCCACCAGGGGAAGAACATCTCTCTGCTGAGCTCCTTGAGCTGTGAACAATTTGGAGACATATGGGCTAGGGCTATGGGAATGGAGGAGGTCCCAGGTCCTGGGCATGACCTAAAACTGCACCCTGCCATGGTAGGGAGGCTTGGTGGGACTGCTGGTGGTGCGGCAGCCCCAGAAAATGCAAGGACAGCAAACCTCCCTGGTGAAATGTGGGCAGGGTGCACCTGATAGCCTTCAGCCCCTGCACAGTCCTAGTTGGGGAAAGCCCAGACCTGTAAGATCCTTGAGAGGCCTGAGGCTCATTTGATCCAGTGGAGCTGTGAGGCAAAAAAGCAGCTCAGATCTGACTGGTCCATGCTGGGGCTAGGACCCAAGGGGAGAAGGGTACAGGTGAGCTGCCTGGGATGCCATCTGCAAGGCATGGGCCCCAGTGTTGGGGAAGGTTTGGAGCTGGGGACATCACCCCTAGTCACTGGGGTCTTAAATGGGCAGCTTCCTACCTAAGTAACATCTTAATCATTTTTCCATCAAGGCATGGCAGGAAACAGAGGCAGGCAGTTAGCCCAGAAACAGGTGGGCAGGCCAGTATCCAACCGGACCCAGAATGGCCCCCTGTTGCACTGTGCAATAAAATGAGAAACAAGCCACACAGATGGCTCACATATAACGTAGACCTCTTTGGGGCTGATTTGTATTGCACCTTAAAATAAACGTGTGGCACTCCAGTTTTGGCTGCTGCACACCAACCAGACACTCATCATGCTGACAATTGAACATTCAGTCATTTTTCAGCATTGGGAGGGGAGCCAGCCCTGGCCAGTTGGGAACACCAGGCTGCCCTGTCTTCCTGCTAATAATAATCAGCTGATTGTCAACAGGACACCTCAGAGTATACAACTGGAGCTGCCCAGAGGCCTGCAACTGTGGGTGGGGGGAGCTGATCATCTCCCCCTGTGCAGCAAATTCAAAGCTAAGCACTGGGAACTTGCCCCTCTGTGGCACTTGCAGAGCCAGGCAACGACAGCCCTACATGCAGGGCTGCCAATGCCTGACTTTGAGCTTCCTAGTTCAGGTGATCCCAGACTCTACCTACTCTGGCAATTAGAAAAGGTATGATTGTGATCTGACCCCAATACAAAAATCACGTGTTCTGCCATACATGTGTTGCATGGCACGGCAAGGATGGGCACTTGCTGGGATTTGGGATCAGATCTCATTGTGCTATTAAATAAACATCTACCAGGGGTCTGAGATGCAAAAAGATCACATGACTTGCACAGTCCACAAGGCATAGGTAGCAGATCCAGGAAATGAACGGAGATCTCCTCAAACTACTAGAGACCCAGGCTGCCCCAGCCCCACTCCCCACCCCTGCTGCAGCTGGACTGCCTTGCAGCCCTACCTCTGGCCCACACTGGGGGGTGGGGGCAAGCCCCATTACCCCCACTTCTGCTGCCTATGGTGGTATTCCCTGACTTCCAAGTGCTTAATTGGGAGGGTTGGAAGTAGCTTTTCTCGGTGTAGCTTTTCTTTATAAAGTGTCAGCACTGACAATAAATAGCACCTTACTTCAAGGGAAGTCTCAAAGACGAAGGATGGTCCAGCGATTGGATGCTAACCCAAGTTCAGTCCCCACCCCATCACAGACTTCCTTTGTGGGTTGAGACAAGTCATCTAGGATCTTTCTCTCTCCATTCACACTCAGTAGCTGTGGATGATGGCACTGCCCTGTCTCACAAGGGTGGTGTTGTAATGGGGTGCTCAGATACTGTGGCAATAGTAACCAGGTAGGGGACAGCTTCTCAGATAATAAGAGCCATGTAGCAGTGCTCACTTCAGTGGAGCAATGGCAGTTTACACCCGCTGAAGATCTAGTTCAAAGACTGTGGCAGAATTACTTACAGAGTACGGTAGGAAGGGTTAGGGGAATGGAGCATGGCTCTGTGAGGGGGTGGTTGCGTGTGTTCAGCAGTGTGAACTGGGAAGGGTTTTATAGCTTGTATTTTATACAAATGAATGCGTGGCCAAACAAATCCGAATCATTCCTGCTTTCTTTACGTCTTGATAAGAATGTAATCGACTGTATACCAGGTCAGTTGTATACAGAAATATAATAACATGCTACTGTCTGGTAAAATATAATTATGGTAAATTGAGTACAGGATGGATCGTAGCACCCCCCGCTGGGTGATGTCTAAACAGACTTGGCCAGACCAACCCGGTTGTTTTCCCTGTCAAAGATGCTGTAGTACTCCCGGATGAATACATCTCCCAAGATCCACAGGTAGTTACTTGTGACCTGAAAACTACTAGTGCAGTCTCCTTGGCCAAACTAGATTTGGACAGAAAAAAACAAACAACTATTACAATCACTGGTTAGTACATCTCATTTGTTTCCAAAGGAGTTGGTTCTTTCACTGTAACTCCCAACACCTTGGGCAAAATCCTGCCACTGGCCCCGACTGGAGCAGCAATTGGCAATATCCTTTAGCAGCCGGCTGGAATGACCCAGCTTGGGTCTGACACAGGCTGGTGCTAGGACCCAAATGCTGACACCAGTTGCTTCCCCTTGCTGTGGCACAGCAGAAGCTCCCACTGCCTGGCCATGGCATGGGCAAAGCCCCTCCGCCAGCAGAATCCCACCAAAGCCCCCCAGCTCCACGGGCAGGTTCCCGTAGCTCCACAGGCTGACCATAGCCCACAGGCCATAGGTTGCCAACCCCTGATCTAGTGAGCTGGCAGAGCCATTGCGGCTGGTATACCAGCAGGGATTTAGAGCCTTAGCAATATAGTAGAGCAGAACATCGAGACATCATCACGTCAACCATCTGTCCCAAGGCAAGGTAAAACCAGATGAAGGCTAGCCTCAATGGACCTTTGTCTAACCAATTCTTAAAACCTTAGATGAAGGAGCTCTCACAGCATCTCTAGGGTGCCTGTTCTAGTGCACTTTTCTAGTTAGAGAATGTTTCCAAATATCTAGCTCAAATCTTCTTTTCTTCAGATCATGCCAATTCCTTCTTGTCCTTCCTCCCTGATGCACATCCTAATAGCATCCTCTCAATAACAGCCTCTTGCATGTTGAAGAGCTGTGATCATGTCTTCTCCCTGCACAAGTCCCCTCTTTTCTAGGCTAAAAAAGCCCACTTCTTTCAACTTTTCCCCACAGGTCCTGTGTTCTAAACCTCTTAGGGTTTCTGTTGCTCTCCTCTGGACTCCCTGCAGCTTGTCTTCTTGAAGGACAATGTGCAGACCTAGACACAACACCACTACTGATGCCTCAGCACCACTGAGCTGAGCAGAACAACCTCACTTCCTGTCTTACATAAGATACTCCTAATATACTCCTCAGGCAGTAGCTCAGACCTCTCCTAGGAAAGCTGATACAAAGTCTCCTAATGTCAGTGTTTCTACTGATTTCAGCAGGCTTCGGATCAGGCTACTAACTCCTTATCCCCAAAGCCTTCCCTCAAGCCTGCTCCTTGCTCTGCTCCCCAAGCCCTTCCCCCTGAGCAGCTGTGCAATGGGAGGGCGAAGCTGAGCTGCGACTGAGCCCAGTCCATTTAGCTGTGCCCCACCGTGCTATTGTGTCCCACAAAGAAAGGCTCCATGTCATACCTGCTCAGTGTAGGCTGAAGGAGGCAGAGGGAACTGGATCCCATTGATTACAAAGATGATATCAGGCAGGCTGGGAATGTCATTGCAGTTGACATTATACTAGAGAGCACCAGAAAAAAAAAAAGAGTATGCAGTTATGAAAGAAACAACACAGCTATTTTACAAGGGACAAAAAGAGTAGAGGAGCAGTCTCAGAAGCTAGGTGGTCTGGGGTGTAGGTAGTACTTGGATGAGTGACTACCCTGGAATTGTATCCTCTATTTGTAACAAGAAGTCGTGGCCGAATGCTTTGAGAACAGTAAATTATAGAAACCTAATAGGCACATCTACATGTCACCCTAGAGATGTGCTGTGTCACCGTACGGCACACTACGGCAATGTAGAAATCACGTGAGTCTATGCATGATTGTCAGCAAATTCATCATAGCGGCTGGCTGCCCTGTTTTGGTGTACTACTACTGCAAAGTAGCAGTGAAGTCTAACTGTGTAGTACATGCATGGCACAGTATAAATGGAAATACTAAAGCATGGCAATGTGTAGATGTACCCAGTGAGGAGCAAGACTTAATTTGGTCCCATTGTCACTGCTGAGAAATAGATGGAACTAGGTTGAGTTTGGATTTAGGTTGTTATGGCTAAACATCACCAGCACATCATCCTGACTCTGATCCAGGCCAAGAGATAGGACTGATTAACCCCCTCAAAAATAATGAACTATTTATATAACAATTGTAATAATAAAAAAAAATGTAATAAAATAAATCCAGAGCTTCCAGTCGTTTGTCTTCCCCCTCATAAATATCAAGCCCTGCAGTCGGCCAGAATAGTGCCCACAGGAAACCCTAGGACCAGCCCGGACCCTGAGGCTTTTGCATTGTTGCTTTGTCTGATTTACTAGTAAAGCCAAAGCTCAGGAAGTGGAGTGAGGCCGAGCCTGCAGGCTCTGCTGGGACTGTCCCAGGGACTTAAACCATTTGAGTGCAGGGGGCAGTGTGACAACAGGCTCCCTGAAGGACTCTCACCTCGCCATATTGTCCCGGAGTAGCTCCAATGACTTTCCGTATGCTGCTGATGTCTGGTGAGGGCCCAGCCAAGACAGCAGTGCCGGTATCAACAATAGCTTGGCAGCCAGATTCGCAGGCGATCACCTTGCCATTCACAATGATGCTGAATGATTGAAAACATAAAAAAAAAGTACTTGAACTTGAAATGGCAAGGATGCACAGGAGGCTGTAAAATGTTAGACCTTAACGCAACAAACAGCATTACTTCCTCAGGCTCAGGCCTGGAGTGGCTGAATCAGTAAACGCACTGTCCTTACTGAAGTCAGCTGTCATTGACTTCATCCTGACACCTGCCTGGATAAGGACTCAAGGAGCCTGGCCTCCATACAGTCAACTGCCATAACACGAAGGGCGCAATCCAAAGCCCATGAAGTCAACAGGAACCTTCTCACGCCTGCTTACGTTTGCAACAGCTCCAAGAAAACTGGCTCAGATTTCAGTCCAGCTCCATTGGCATATCTGAACTATGACAATTCACGTGAGTTGAGGACTGGCTGTATGGAGTCCATGCTCAGCTGGGGCTGATCCAGTTCCTAGCTCCAGCTGGAGGTGATCAGGGCCCTGGCTGAGTGATCCCCAGGGCCCACAGGAAGAGGTGCCACCCACACTGGCCTACATAAGCTCAGACCAGCTGGCAGAGTGTTGTCTGAGCAACTCAGCTGCTAGTCTGGGTCTCCTGGGCCACTTAGAAGCCTGTAGCCTACTTGACTGCTTGCTTTCGCCTAGATCCTGAATCTTGTCTCACATGGACCCGTGCCTTGTTCCTGCCAGTACCTTGCACTGCCTGAACCTCTGCCTCACTCCTGCCTGCATTCTTCCCTAAGTCCTGTCTGTCACCACTGCTATGCCTGCCTGATCCCATCTTGGACTGGTGTTCCTGTCCTGCCTGCTCTTGAGTGGCCCTGTCCTTGGCTTGGACTTCCTGGTACAACCAGTGGCCTTCTTTGGGCCAGATGAACCCTGGCTTCATGATTTGGACTTGGGCTGACACTACCTTGACCACAGTGTGCTCTATGGTAACTCCTGCTCTAGCACATCCCCTTGGACTGACGGCCCACACCCCAGTCATACCTTATGTGAGCCCCATCTGTCCTACCATGTATCTGGAGTGGAGATAATAGCAGATCTTTATTGTGATTTCTATAAAAGTCCGTAGGGATGTGCAGTGACATCACCAAAGTCACTCAGGCGGTCAGGGCCAAGGTTGGGAACATACTGGTTCCCTGTGTTCCAGTTTATTCACTGGAGTATACTGCTTTCCTCGATGACTTGGGAGGAAGCTCAGGAAAAGTGAGCACAGACATCTAAAGGCACACTTTGGGGACATGAGGCCTGAGGCCAGATTTACAAAGGTATTTAGGCAACCCAAGGATGCACATAGGACCTAGCAGAAAATACAAGAGAGGGCCTAGGGGAGTTAAGCACCACTGACATCCTGACTGCTAAAGTCAATGTGAATTTGGTACTAATAGAAGAAAAATGCCTGCAACTGTGGAAGTGTGCCAAAGACCACCAGATTTATTTAATCACCTTTGTGTGTTACATACCTGTCCAATGAGATCTGCCAATAGCGCTGGTGAGAGACAGGGATCCAGTGGATAGGGCCAGTAAAGTAAGATTCATCAATTCCCCCAAAAATGAGCATACTACCATTTTGTTCTCTAAAAATGACAAATGCATATAATTACATGAAATACCGGTGTTAGGTGCTGTACAAATATGGAAACTAAAAAAGACAGTCTCTTTGCCAAAGAAGTACAGTCTCAGTAATGGACCATTCCTAATAATAATTGCTTTTATTAAAAAAAACAGGTAAAAACACATGCATTTGTTTCTAACTGAATCATTTCAGAGAAATGATCAATTTAAGAATATTTCCACCAGCAAGACCATCACTTCTTTTTCACCATTTGCTATTCTTTTGTTTAAAATTCTTTAAGTCATGTAGCAGGGGCAGCAGAGTGTGACTTCAGTGGCCAATCAAACAGCATAACAGCTAGTGAATAATTTAGCTCTCCTAGGATACTTTTCACTAGGGGTCTTAGAGTGCTTTCAACAGCAGTATCCCCATTTTATAGAGCGAGAAACAAAGGCACAGAGAAGAAGATTGTCTTGCCCCAGGTCATGTAGCGAGTCAGGCCAAGATGAAACTCAGGCCGTAATCACTGCTTCCTAAAGAGTCACTGGGAATAGCCCACGGACAGGGAACAGGACTTTGTTTCAATGAACAGGCAACGTGTTCTCGCGGACCGTACACCAGCCATATTCTTGGTTCTACCACTGGTGATGGTGGCTGTAGGCAAGTCATCGCACCTCTCTATGCCTGAAACATCATGTTTATAAAATGGAGCTAACTACAGCAGGAAGCAAGCACAGTATCTTGGTCCAGGATTTTCCCCCACACTCCTATGGAAATGTATTACTTCCATGTTTTGCAAGTCACTTACACACTGAGGTACACTGAAAACAAGTGCTGCTGCACCACGTTCTTGGTCATCATGTTATCAAAGACAGGAATAAGCCCACCAACAGCTAGATCTGGATAGCCCAGGCCCAGGATCCCATCAAATTTGCTGTAGGTGAAAAAGGGTCCTGGCTCGCTGGTGCTCAGTGCTAACTGCTGGTTGGTGTCGATGAGGGAGGAAACCTGGGAAGGAGATGGATCAGTTCTTTAGCTCCTTATCTGGCCAGAAAACCACTGAGTTGATCAGTATTTGAAGGAAATGTCATATAAAAGCAATGCTGAGGGGGTAAGGCTGCTCTCACAAGAGTGGGTTTTTGCTGTTCTGTGCTTTACACATCCAGAAAGCACGAGAGACTGTTTACACACGCTCAAATTGAGTACTCATAGAGAACTTTATTCTGGTTTTCACCCCTCTTCTGGGATAGCTCTGACCAGTCAAGCTATCTCCCCTGCAACTGAGGGACCAGACACAGTCACAGTGCCTACTGTGGGCAGCAACTTGAGAGAGCTGATATGTATCCGCTCCTCAAAGTGCTCACAGCTCTCAATGCCTGGACATGTGTTGGGGACTTCACTGGAGGTATTCACCCCAGGAAAAGACAGACTGGCAGGGCTCTGGGGGATGGCAGAGTGGGTAATGTGCTTGCAGAATGGTCCCCTCCCCCAGCTGCCTATTGCAAAGATGCTGGTTTAGCACTGGGTGGATGGCCTTTACGATTGTTTGTCCACTCACTTTTGGCACCACCTCCGTGGAGAGTTATATAAGAAAGGAGCCAAAGAAGCCAGTGCTCCCATGAGGTGTGAAAAAGGCAAATACTTGCACTGTGAGTATACTCTGCATGGGCCTATGGCCAGGGCAGATGGCTGTTGTAAACCTATTACTGAGCAAGAGATGAGCTTCTGGACCTGCATCCTCAAAAAGGGTATTGTGGAAAGGCAAAGTACCCCACCCTGTGAAGAGGAGGCATCTTTGAAAACAGTGTGTCCTATGGCATGTGTCCCTGGGGCAGTGTGCTAAGTCCTAACTCTTAGCCAGGAGTTATGCACCTAAGTCCCTTTGTGGGTCTAAGCCACAGTGCCCAAGTGTACAGCCAAGCCTGTTTCATTGTTTGCGTAGCAGCCAGGGGGTAAGTAGCTTCACTAAGAGACTCGCCATTTGTTGTCTCCTCCATGTTTGTGAGTCACTGAAATAATGGGGAGGGCTGTAGCCTTTCTGCTGCATTAGTACTTACTAGCACTGTATCGGATCCCACAACCCCATCCATGCTGCCTATGCCATACTGAATGGTTATGCTGATCCCTGTGCCATGGTAGGTGGAGGATTTTGACGGATCAAACCTCCGGTGATTTTCTGCAAAAGAATAGTTAGAAAAAGCATCAGCATCCAGCCCTACTATAAAGAAGAAAATATAGCTCAGCTGTTTAGTGTAATCAGTGCTCTTAACTTCACGTTCTGCATTTAGAAGCACTTTGTAAAATCTAAGGTATTTCTTTGGCCTCTGCCCACATAGCATGTTTTTCTTGCATCCAACACCTGCTCTCCCCTTCCTCCCAAATCAGGGTGTGTATATTAAGGAGGGAAGCTGGATTTCTGCCTGAAGTAGAAGCCCCCTGCTCTGATTTCTTTTCCAAGATCAAGTGCCCAGCAGGAGCACTGGAATTTCCTTTCAGGCACCTGAGGGGGTTAATTGATTTAATGATTCATTGTTCTTCACTCAACAGACATTAATGGTCATCTCTTTCTCTCACTCTCTCTCTCTCTCTCTTTTTTAAGGGTTTTGATTTCCATCCATTAATCAAGCTAACTTTTCGTCTGACAGTTTAGATGTCCTCTGGCTACTCCTTGTGTCACTTTTGTTTCACAGCCTCTTACAGAATTTTTAGGTCTGTGCCACATCTATGAAGCCCTAATTCTGGAAATCCTTTTTTTGCCTTCCTAAAACAAGGTGCATGTTATTCCAGGCCATGTTGTATTTTATAACACATGGTAGTAGCATAGTTCCTCATAGTATTTAATGCATTTATCCTCAAAACTTCCCTCTGGGGAAGGGCAGGGCAGTGCTGTTAGTCTTAGGGTGATAAAAAGCAGATAAGTGCTTTACCCAAGGTTACCCGGGACCTCTGAGAGCAGGGTCTGAGTCTGAGAGCGCAGACAGACGTGCAGCCCCCTGCTGTAACTGAGAACACTTTGCAGGAAACGCTGTGAGTTACAGTGATCCCGGGAACCAAACAGAAGTTCACTGCTGGCTCCAGGAGGAAGGGAATTTAGCTTCTGGCTGCAGCTTGCACCTGATTTCCAGTGGCAACGGCCCCTCCTCCTCCCAGCCTGTGCCTTTTTCACAATGGGAGGGGAGAAAGGGGGCAGAGGGAGCTCATTCTAGGGTTACCCAGCCTTGGGGGAGTCCTATACACCCACCCCACCCTCCAGCTGGGGCTGAGAAAAGCCCAGACTGAGCTCCCTCTGCCCCCTTTCCCCCATCCCATTCTGAAAACAGGCTGGGAGGCAGCACAGACAGAAGTTACAGAAGACGCTTTGTTTTGAAATGTCTTCATCTGACCCCTCATGGAATGAAGGTTCAGATTTTAACCTGATCAGCCATTTTTGCAGCTGTCTGCAGCCAAGCACTTGTTTGGTCATGGCTTTGGACTGCTTTCTGTGACAGGATTGCTTGAGAATTGTCATTTCTGTCTGGGCCCTGAATCACTACCTAGTGCTGTAACAACTCTGACATTTCTGAAACTAGGAAAAGCCACCAGAGCGATAGAAGAACAAGACAGGCATGGGGATAATACTGTGCAGGTGAAAACGAGCCTGCCTAGAGGACTTTGCTATATCCAAATTTCAGTCCCTGTTCCTAAACACCTAGTTCATCTTGTTGAAATTTGAGAGACTGCACTTATGTGTTAGAGTGTGCAGATTTGGAGTCCCCTTTCCAACCTATATTGGCAATTGTGCATTGACATGGTAACCAGATCCCCACTCTTACAAACATTAACTCACTGATTTAAAATGAACTCACAAGATGCCTATCACAAATTTTGAATCTTGGCCTACTGGTAACTATACAGCTCAAACCTTGGTAGCATTAAGATGGCCATTCAGCAATAGCTCAGCCAGCCCCTTAGAAAAATCTGTCCCATCCCCATATCATCTAGGAAACATGCCCTCACTTCTGCCAAAAACACTCTCAAGTGGGCACCCTTCAGCTTTCCTGGGAAGCCACTTTGGTCTCAAGTAGTGCAAGTTTGTTAAAGCACAAGGTCCAGAAGTTTCACTGAGCCCACTCTGACAGCCACTCCCCCTCTCTCATGACAAGGGTGACCCAGCTCAGACACGCAGCTGGCTACAGTTATGGGCAGTGTCTCAGGGAGAGTGAGAAGCGATTCTTTCAGGCCTCCGCTCCTGCTGTGCGGTTCCCTAGTACTTAACTACTGGGCATGCCTATGTGTACGCGTTATGTGCAGTAGTCTGTTTTATTGCTCATGAAAGTGTTATGTAAAAAAAATGCAATTATACCAATGTGCAGTAAAATAAGCTACTGTGCATTAAGTGTCACTTAAAAACACACACACTTTTGGTACTGCTCTTTAGGGCAGACTAATGTGCATTTATTTAGTACCTTGCATTGGTAGGACCTAATTTAATGTCATAACCCTTTCTAAGATATAAGTTATCTGCAGCAGAAGAATTACTCTAGTATTTTTCTGTAGTCAAAAAATGAGTGAAAAGTAAGAGGTGGTATTTTGTCTTGAGCCTATTGTGGGATTTCTTGAACCCAAAAAGTTGAGAACCAGTGGCAGAAAGTCACACTGGGAGGTAGCTGTGAACATGGGCATTAAAGCCAGGTCTCCTGAGTGGCAGCTATAGGGTCTCTCACACAATCTGTTCCATCACACCATATTAAAGGAGTGGCGTAGATGGGGGAGGAAGCAATCAGTTACTTACGGCAGGCCTCGCTCTTGCAGGTGACGGAGGGAACCCAGAGGTTGGATGAACCGGTATCAAATACAACAGTGAACTCCTGAGGAGGGGTCCCAATGGAGATCATTCCAAAATACTCTGCCTGTTCAAGTAAGAGCGACAAAAATGGTTCTCATCAGCTAGTTATACATACATGTGTGTCCTCTACATGTCAAATGGTTAACTTCAGCCATGTGAAATGTTCACCGGAGTAAGCACCAAAAGCCAGAGCCAATAAAGGACCTAAGCATCTGGGCAAATCTCACTTTAGGCCCCTAGTCCAAACTTATCAAGGGAAAGGCGCTTCTCAGCTGCTGCCTCAGATTACATGTGCCTAAATATTGGGGGTGCTGCTATTAGTGATTTGAAAACTCCTGGGCACTGAGGCTCTACCCCTGCAACTGTCTCAGGTTTGATAGGTGCAGCATTTACATGTGCATACAGGACCGCAGCAAATCCAGCTGGGGTGGTGCAGCCCCCTGGCAGTCAGCTTGCCATTCTGGAGGTGCCCTGCCCTGGCTCAGTGTGCTGCGGAGAGGCTGGTTGGGCCACAAGGTTGCTATAGTGCAGGGCTAGTTGGCAGACAAGCCCCCACTGTAGCACCCTCATGCCCCAGCCAGCACAGGCCACATGTGTACTGTGCGGTTCCAGTGTAGATTGTTCCCTAGACTCTGTCTGTTCAGGTCAGATGCAAACATACCAGATTGTCTTGAATACAACATGCACCTTTCCCCCCAAAAAGCGCTGGAAATCGAGGGACTTATGAGGGAAATACAGTAAAAGCAGTTTCTGCCCATTACTGAGCAGAAGTGAAAGTAAAATCTGCACTCACAGGGAGCAGTACAATGAGCAGGCCGGGCTCCCTCACAGCTGCTATTCAATTACTTACTACAAGGAAAAATCTTCTTTTCCCTTCAATCTGCCTTTCAAAATCAGGGTACATATTTTATTCCAGCGCATCTTGCATGTGAGAAAATGTGGTGAAAGGGACTTTGCTCTATATTGGCAGGTAGACCTACCCATCCAATAATCAGCCTTCGGATCCCCTATAAAGGAACCATAATGTACTTCCCACCCTGAAGCAAATCTATTGTACCAGAGCAGAAACTCACATCAAGGGAGTTCACGAGTGGCTCATAAACGCCTCGGGAAGCAAACGAGTGTGCATATTTGGTGCCGATGTCATAGTGGTGCTCCTTCAGGAAGTCTTCCAGCAAGGCTTTTTGCCTCAGGATTTCCCTCATCTTCTTCCCTCTCTGCAAAGGTATCCTTGTGTGCAAAAAAAAAAAAAAAAATAACAGCCAAGATTCCCAATCACTAATGTCCTGCAACAGACTTTTCTTATGCACGGGGTCTAAGGGAAACAGTTTGCATTAAAGCCACCAACTCCCATGGCATTCACAATGGGTTTCCTCATTTGGCTGATGGAATAAACACTTAAAATCAGCTGAAATACCCCTCCGCTTACCAAGCATGGGTATAGTCTCACCACGGCCAGCACAAGCAACTTCTCCATTTGGAATGGCCTTGTCCATCTCATAACTTCCCATCTCTTCCCAGACCTCATCTGAAAAGAGATCTTTCCTCCTTCCCATGTTTAAGCTGTTTACATTTCCTATCCCTCTGTTGTTAGATAAATGAACCTGGGAGCCAGAAGGGACTGTGAGTTCATTTTATCAACTTGCTTTTTTTTTTTTTTTTTTTTTTTAAAGCAAGCTGGTAGCAGCAGCACATGAAGGAGAAGCAGTCAGACAGCAACGTACCTGGTAAAGCCTTCAGAGAGGGCAAAAAGAGCACAGAGAACCACCAAGACCTTCATCCTTCTGTTTCTACAGGCCTGCTACAGATGTGGGGCTGTTGAATATAACTTGCCTGCTTTTATAATCTGAGGTTGACTCTCCTCAGGGGGGGACCTCCAGGAAGTCAGATTACAAGAGAAATTCCAGCTCAGGCTGGTGATAGCAGATCACTCTGCAAACACCCCAACAGCTGACCAAGGACTAACATGATAGCACACAATTTCTAACATCAGTACATTGCACCAAAGAACAGCGCACGTGTTTCTTGCTGCAGCAGATTGTGCCTGTGATAATCAGTTGAAGTGTTTTAATCTTTCATTTGTTTATACTTTCCTTTTTTGGATTCAACTTGAATTCCCTTCCCTGACCTTGGATAGCATGTCATGAGTCTCTGGCTGGTTTCATGTCCTAATAGGCCATTGCCAGCCAGGGAATGGATATACGTAGCTATATCCCAGTGCAGCATGTTGTGTCTACTGATTCCAGCCCCTGATATCTATGAAACTATGAAATTAGAGGACTAGGGAATGCAGCCATAGGGCACATGATGTGAATGAGGACTACTGAGAGACTGAGCTAGTGATGTAGACTAAATGAAGGTGCCAGTCAGGAAAGCAGGTTTCGGTGCCATCTTGTAAGGAGCTAGATGCAAGGTAGAAAGCTGCAATCTCAGGATGAATGATTGGCCTCTCAGCCAATCAGAGACAAGGTCAGGCCACAGGGGCGGCTTCACCAGCCAGTGGTGCTGGGTGGGACTGCCATGAAATGTCTGTGAAATGGGCTCTGTGCATTGCCAGCGGGCCATGAAAAACCCTTCGTCTCACCATGATTTAACTATGTCCCTAGTAATTCTCTGATTGCATTTAGCAAAATCCTACATGAGGCTGGACGTGGACTGATGAATCCAAAACTGGTGGGACGTACACCAGTAGTATGCTAACCCTAGATTCTTTCCAGGTTAATTTTCCATGAGGTTGGGCAACTTCATGATTTGTCTTCTACTTTTTGGATTGGTATCATGTTAATGACAACAGTGTAAAATACTAGCTCTCTGTGTACCTAATCTGCTAAAAGGCCATCTCTTCCCTTCATCTGCTCTCCATCCCAGCCTTTCCACTGCTCTTTCTACACCACTATCTGTCCTCTGCCCCTTTTCATAGTTTCATAGATGTTAGGGGCTAGAAGGGACCTTACAAGATCATTGGTATTGCAGTACTGTAAGGAGTGCTACTACACAAAGACACCCACCTCACTTTGCCAGACCCAAAACCTCACTTCAAGGGTCTCTCTCAGGGACCCTACAGCTGGCTGTCCTACTTTCTGGAGAACCCCTGCAAGCCTAGGGTAACGCAGCCTCCACCCGGGCACTGGTTTCCTGCCTGTTACACAGAATCTTTTCTGGGCAGCGAGTCTGCCACCGCATTCAGGCATCCCTTTATGTGTTCCACTTTCATGTTGAACTCCTGAAGCTGCCATGCCTACTTTTGAAGCTTGGCATTGGTATTCTGCATTGTCTGCAGCCTTTGAAGTGGGGCACGGTCTGTTAGGACTCCCCAGAAATAGGGTCTCAGCTTGTTCAGTGCCTAGACGATTGCTAATCACTCCTTCTGCTTACCTGATCCCCTTCTTGCTCTATCTAGAACTGGTTTTTGACTCTGCAGGACAAGGAACTGACAAAATAAAAATAAGCAATGTTTGTATATCTTTTTTCCATGTATCTGAAAGGCCACTACAAACACCAAACCAGTGTTTGAGACACTGGCAAGGGTGACTAGGAGAAAAACCTATGATGGAAGGATAGGTAGTAGAGCTCTGAAGGATGATTAGGTAAGAGACCTAATTCATATTCATTTGGCCATACTGCCTCTATGACGGAATAATCCATACGCATATGGTTCAGTTAACCTTGCTCCAACATATTGCTCCTCTCTAGAATACAAATCTGTTCTAGATCAAAATCTAGACATGAATCCCAGGTTTTATTGCCTGTCACCCCAATTGCTACCTAAGAAACTATAGTGTAACTATTGAGGGGTGACCGGAGCAACAGCCCCAGGCAACAGCTTGGGAGCAGGAGACATGGCAAGATAAACAGCTGCTGCCAGGTGACTGGACCACTGGTAATCTGTGGCCACTGCTGCCCAACGCTCTGCAGCTTCCCAGAGTACACGGTTACCCTGGTAGGCCTTTGTTTGAAGAAAATGTATTCTGCCTGCACTTTGCTATGACAGAGCACTGAGCTGCAAACCAAGAATCTGATATCATCTACTGCCAGAATGAGATTAGGACATTTGCTGTCTCCTATTTGGTGGCAGTAATGAAATGGGTCAAATCACAAATACCAGTATCTGTGGAGATGGTCCAGCTCCCCAGTGTCGCCTGTTATTAGCACAGAATCACACTGTAGAGTCAGAGGCAAACACTGAGAAAGGTGACCCTCAAGCAAAGGTAACACCACATAGCCCTTATCCAGCAAGACAGAGAACAGTAAAAAGAGATTGAAATCATTTATATATGTCAATGTCAAACATGCCGATAACAGCAGAAGAGATCAGATTGCCTTTGTGACTTACAGCAGGGAGAGAAGGAAATTGCCAGTCTGGCATTATCTGTCATTGGAGGTGCCAGGCATGGGTCTTGTGATGAACAGTATTTTTTATGAATGGGGGGCAGGCCTCTGTGGTGGGTTGTTTGCTGTCGAGTTTGATCCCACAGAGTTCTCCGAGGAAGTGGGTGGGAAGAGGAAGACACAGACTCAGATAAAGAGAATCTGCCAAACACTCAGATATCATAGTCAGGCTCCTAGCTGTGAGGAGATGGCTTCTTGAAAGCTGAAAAAGAGAGCTTAAAGGGAACTTAAATCTGTTACAGGACCCTGAGACTTGGGAAGGTGAGAGGTGTGGGTGCTCTAAGACCTCTACCCATAGAGTCAGTGAGCGTCTGCAAGCTGGGAAGGTAACCTGCAGACAAGGGTCTGGTCTGCACCTCCTCTGCTCTGCCTAGGAGTGGAGATGCAACATATGTCCTGCCCTCTTGTTCCTGTTCTGCACACCTTCAACCTCAGCAATGAGGCCATGGGGCCTGTTGGCTCTGGATTTAGGATCTGGATACCAGACCAACCAGGACCTTTCTATTTGATAATAGGTACATTTATTGGTACACAGTAATAACAGAAAAGAAACAATATTAGTAATCAAGCAATTATATATATCTACCAAATTCTAGGGCTGTCATCAAAGTACATCTGGCCAGGAAGCGGTCTTCACTCTGAGGCTCTCCCTTATGTGTCAGATGTCAGCAGTCTGGAGGTGGGATGCCAAGGCCTACACCCCACTCCCCTCCACCCCTCCTGGGGTGGATGAGACGGGCTGGTGGTGTGCCTTCTGTCCATGGTGGCCTCGGGGACCCTTTCTGGGGGATGGGGTTGGGGAAAGTGACCCTCTCAGGAAGTAGGATGGAGAGAAACGGGGAGGGACCTGGGGTGGGATGGGAAAGGATGAAGGGGGGGGGGGGCGCTTTTGTTACTCTCAAGTCTTTGCTTGTATATTCTCCTTCTCTCCTGATGACTCCTGATGACTCTTCATGTGTGGCTATCACTTGTTGGTCTCTCTGTATGGTCACATGTCCACGTAGCTTTCCAGGCCTTCTCCTAATTTGGTCTGTTCCCAAACCAGGACTCAGGCCCCTCTTCTCTGGGGCCTTGTTAGCTGGTGCCACTTTTATCTCGTGTTATGGGCGATATGGTACATATTTTCTGTGTTCCCAGACTATGTGTCCTTGTTACATTAGAAAGCCTGTCTCCCTCCAAGGTTGGGAAAAACTCTGTGACCCAGATTCTTAACACCTACTGCCCAACCTGAACCATTCTAATACATACACCTATACCTATAAGCCAATTTCCAAAAAACAAACCTTTAAATGCCATTTCTAAGCCAACAGAGCAAAGCTAGTGTTGCTCAGTATGTGCTAAACATGTTTGAGACAAAGGCCTAAAGACTCATTTATGCCACATGAGCAGCTGGTCCCAGCTGCTCTGCAACCTGCTCCAGCATCTACAAAGACTGAGAGGAAGGAGTATATAAAGGGTTGTCCTGAAGACACTCTTTTTGAGTTTCTTTAAAGAGCTCACTGACCCCAGGTCCCCAAATCCCTTTACTGCACAGTATGTTTTCCCTCATCAAGGAACGTCAGTTCTGTAACCTCACAATCTTTTTTTGATCAACTAAATAGCTGAAGCCTGAAGGCTGCTCACCGTGAGGCATTCCTCCAGCCCTCAGGTCATCCTTGTGGCTTTTATATATACCCTCTCCAACTTTTCCATTTCCTTTCTAAACAGTGGATGCTCAGGGAAGGGGATTGGAGTGGCACCCAGCGAGGCTTTGGGGCTAATTTGTGGCATGCCTGCCAAAAAAGTTGGTCACCTCTGCACCAGAGGATCACCTTAGTTCTTTTGCCACAGCATGGTACTAGAAGGTCAGGTGCAGGTGCTCATTCACTCTGACCCGTAGATTATTACCAGTCATGGTTTCTGTGGTATAATCCTCACTCTGTCCATGTGGCCTGCTCCTCCGTATTCCTAGATCTGTACTTTTGCATCTGGCTGTATTCAAACACATTGTCTTTGAATGGGTCCAGTTTACTAAACTATGCACATTGTTCTGTGTCACTGTTCTGGCCTCATCATTTTTTGTTTTCTGCCAAATTCTGTATCACCTGCAAAATTTATCAATAGTGACCATATTTTTTTTTCTGAAATGACTGAATAGTGTGACACCTAATACTTGAAGAATCTCACTAGAAACATGCCTATTTAATGATCACTATTAGAAACATGCCTATTTAATGATGAGTGGAGCAGGGCTTGAACACAGTGGCGGTGGCGGCAGATGGCGGTGGTGGCACCCATGTGTAAGCTCCCCCCTGCCATGCCTGGCCAACTAGAAAATGCCTGTGCAGCCCACAGAGGGGAGCTGCTGCCATAGCCCACCCTGGCTTTCCTCCTGGGAGGTGGTGGCGCAGGGTGGAGGGTGGTGGTGCTCCATCCCTGCCTGCCTACATGTACCTGCTAGTCCCTTTCCAAGTACCCCTGGTTGGCAACCCCTGTGTTAGAGTATGAAAGCCCATCTGTGATAACTTTAGCCTTAATTCATTGATGGCTATACCTCTGTGGGTCCACTTTCATTTACTGGGTGGGAAGACCAGGCATATGGCCAGTCACGGAGGAATAGCTGGTCTATTGTAAGCCGTACCCACTTTTGCTTTACGGTACTTTGTATATCCAGGTACTCCCTTGCACAGGATCTGTACACACCAGAAATTTGTTCAGAACATTGAGGTCCCTGGAAAAGCGCAGGCTCAGGGGTGATCTGATGGCCACCTATAAGTTTATCAGGGTGACCACCAGT
>NW_017728934.1:1529937-1532357 GCF_001723895.1 Crocodylus porosus
GAGGTGGTTCAAGCACCTACATTGAACACCTTCAAGAGCAAATTGGATGCTTATCTTGCTGGGATCCTATGACCCCAGCTGACTTCCCGCCGTTTGGGTGGGGGGCTGGACTCGGTGATCTTCTGAGGTTCCTTCCAGCCCTAATGTCTATGAAAGTCTATGAAAGACACATGGCAGGGTAGGAACCTAAAGGTTCTTCCTTTTCCTGTCTCAAATCCCCTGTGCTTCTTTGGCAGCATACAGCATATTCCAGGGTAGTATTCAGCTCCCTGCTCTGATTTAAAGGGGACCCACATAACACACAGCCAGCCTGGAATCCAGTTAACACAACTGTTCCTCTGACCATCAGACCTGCCCCGTCTCTACTGCATAGCCCAGCATTTGTCCCCTGACTTACCCAGCTTTTCTTTTTCTATTTCCTCCGTGTGTGTCTACAGGCAAAGTTTATCATGGAGCTGACTAATTAGCTCAGCAGTAAACATCTCTGCATCTACACATGCGGCCCTATTAGGCCTCAGTAAACTAATAAACTCCGTCACAGGATATTACTTGTATCTACAGTGGAGTACTACACTCAAGCATCCTTGTGCACCAGCCTTGGGCTGGCAGGCTGACCCTCTTGGGGACCTCTGCCAGATGGGCCTGCTCCAACTTGGGTCAACATATTGTAGTCCTGGGTGCATGTTCAAACATCCCAATATGTGCCAAAGTTTATTGTCGGGTGTTAACTGCACCTGCAGACATGGATGGTGACTCCAATGTAGTTAGCAAAGGTCGAGCAGTGATTAATAAATTGACTTCTGTAGACTGTGCCATGTAGGTGGCTACCTGGGCCTGCACTGGGCATTTCCAAAGTCAGGAGGAGGTGCAGATGTCAGTCTGTTTCCATTCTGCAGCACAGAGGACTGCAAGGTAGGATAGAAGCTGGAGAGGTTTGAACAGTAGGAGGGTAGGTGATTGTGAGGCTGTTTTCCCAAACCAGGGTGGCTGCTTAGCTAGTGTATGTAAAAACTCAGTGGTCAATCAGTGTCTCATATTGGGTACTATATTGCATATCTATCACTTGTCACATCACAGTAATCAAAGGGCTGAAACTCCTACATTGTTATGCTGCAAAAACTGTAGCTTGAGAGGCAAATCTCCACCTGCTGTTGGCATTTGATGGGCCACGTTACTGAGGGTGTAGACATGCATGTGTACTAATTTGGCTTTCCTTGGGATAAAAGCAACAGATGCCCAATTTACAGCATTTTTCTGAGCAGAAAAGAGAAGGCTAAGTGAGCTGAAGAGTGGGCTCCCCCCAACTTCTGTAAGTCAGCTGGGCTGTGGTAGTAGAATCCGCCCCAGCAGCAGGCAGCTCCTGGGGTAGAGAGCAATCACCCACCCCCTGCTGCCTGGGAGCACATTTGCTCCTGGTCGGGGTCTACACATGCACTACTGTGCAGTTATTAATCATGAGTAAATCTGCATTTGCATGTAGCATATTTACTTACAATTAGAGCCAATTACTGCATAGTTAGCATCCTCATGTGTAGATGTAGATGCTTACCAGCAGTAATTAGCTAGACTTTGCAGTAAAGTGTCTCACGTAGATGCATGCACCCTGGGAGGTGAAAGGAGGCACACCTGGAGCTCTCCATGGTCCTCAACTGGCCAGGTTTGGGTCCGTCTGCTTTCAGTATCTCCAGGTCTGAAGCAGAGCCATCAGGAGAAGTGCCCCAGGGCATGGGACACCAGAATGGAGTATTGCTAGCTCCAGGGCAGTCTCACTGGTAGGCCCACTCCCAACCCCAGGAGAAGCCTGGAGATCTCTGCTTCCTGGCACTCCGGGTCAAGGACAAATCTACTTGGCAGACCTCCCAGATCCAGGGTCACCACCAGAATTTCTAGCTCTATAGTAGACTCCTCAGTTGGACTGCTATGGTGCCAGAGACATCACTGGGATCCTATTTTGGATTTGGCAAAAGTTCATCGCACCTGAGATATTTCAAAAGCAACATTTTGCGCTTAATGAAATGAGGTTTTCCTACCCAGAACATTTCTGAGTGGCTCTAAGGACAACACCACTACCCTCCACCATGACTGAGGGCTACTAAACAGGCCCAGGACTCCTGTGGGGGCCAGAGTTGGCGAAAGGAAACACTCTGAATCCTGAAAATGCCACTGTTAAGGTGGTCCTTATAAACTGGCCTCTGGCCTCTAATCCTGTGCTGTTCCAGGGTCTTTAGCCAAAGAATTACTCACAATCAGAGCTGGTTGCTAGTTGCAGCCTTTCCAACATGTTCTTTTTTTAAACATGTTTTAACAAATCATATTATTTTGGAACAGGTATTTGATCTTTTTTTCCTATAAGTAAAACATTTGCACTGACATGTTTTTCTCCTTTTCCCTGAAATGCAGCTTTTACTTTTACATTTTTT
>NW_017728934.1:1532957-1542160 GCF_001723895.1 Crocodylus porosus
TACCTGGGCCTGCACTGGGCATTTCCAAAGTCAGGAGGAGGTGCAGATGTCAGTCTGTTTCCATTCTGCAGCACAGAGGACTGCAAGGTAGGATAGAAGCTGGAGAGGTTTGAACAGTAGGAGGGTAGGTGATTGTGAGGCTGTTTTCCCAAACCAGGGTGGCTGCTTAGCTAGTGTATGTAAAAACTCAGTGGTCAATCAGTGTCTCATATTGGGTACTATATTGCATATCTATCACTTGTCACATCACAGTAATCAAAGGGCTGAAACTCCTACATTGTTATGCTGCAAAAACTGTAGCTTGAGAGGCAAATCTCCACCTGCTGTTGGCATTTGATGGGCCACGTTACTGAGGGTGTAGACATGCATGTGTACTAATTTGGCTTTCCTTGGGATAAAAGCAACAGATGCCCAATTTACAGCATTTTTCTGAGCAGAAAAGAGAAGGCTAAGTGAGCTGAAGAGTGGGCTCCCCCCAACTTCTGTAAGTCAGCTGGGCTGTGGTAGTAGAATCCGCCCCAGCAGCAGGCAGCTCCTGGGGTAGAGAGCAATCACCCACCCCCTGCTGCCTGGGAGCACATTTGCTCCTGGTCGGGGTCTACACATGCACTACTGTGCAGTTATTAATCATGAGTAAATCTGCATTTGCATGTAGCATATTTACTTACAATTAGAGCCAATTACTGCATAGTTAGCATCCTCATGTGTAGATGTAGATGCTTACCAGCAGTAATTAGCTAGACTTTGCAGTAAAGTGTCTCACGTAGATGCATGCACCCTGGGAGGTGAAAGGAGGCACACCTGGAGCTCTCCATGGTCCTCAACTGGCCAGGTTTGGGTCCGTCTGCTTTCAGTATCTCCAGGTCTGAAGCAGAGCCATCAGGAGAAGTGCCCCAGGGCATGGGACACCAGAATGGAGTATTGCTAGCTCCAGGGCAGTCTCACTGGTAGGCCCACTCCCAACCCCAGGAGAAGCCTGGAGATCTCTGCTTCCTGGCACTCCGGGTCAAGGACAAATCTACTTGGCAGACCTCCCAGATCCAGGGTCACCACCAGAATTTCTAGCTCTATAGTAGACTCCTCAGTTGGACTGCTATGGTGCCAGAGACATCACTGGGATCCTATTTTGGATTTGGCAAAAGTTCATCGCACCTGAGATATTTCAAAAGCAACATTTTGCGCTTAATGAAATGAGGTTTTCCTACCCAGAACATTTCTGAGTGGCTCTAAGGACAACACCACTACCCTCCACCATGACTGAGGGCTACTAAACAGGCCCAGGACTCCTGTGGGGGCCAGAGTTGGCGAAAGGAAACACTCTGAATCCTGAAAATGCCACTGTTAAGGTGGTCCTTATAAACTGGCCTCTGGCCTCTAATCCTGTGCTGTTCCAGGGTCTTTAGCCAAAGAATTACTCACAATCAGAGCTGGTTGCTAGTTGCAGCTTTTCCAACATGTTCTTTTTTTAAACATGTTTTAACAAATCATATTATTTTGGAACAGGTATTTGATCTTTTTTTCCTATAAGTAAAACATTTGCACTGACATGTTTTTCTCCTTTTCCCTGAAATGCAGCTTTTACTTTTACATTTTTTGAAAATAAAAATATACCATTTTCAGCTTGGAGACATTTGCCTTCCTTCACTCAGACACTCCCTGACTCCCCATTTCTACCCCTTTTCTTTTCCCTGAAACATGGAGGTTAAGGTAAGTAATGGGCAGAAAGTAGAGGGGGAACACACACACCCAACTTCAAAAAGTGAGTTCCTCTGGGATTCCCTGCTCCAATCTTGTAGTGTCTGCAGGGACAGATTATCCAGGTCTATTTATCTAAAATCAACCTGACCCCCATGAGGTAGGTAGATGCTCTGCCTTTCTGCAGCATCTTTCATTTAAAAGTTTCCCAGGAGCAAACAATACAGCTTCCATGGTGCTCCCAGGCATGCTGGTCTCAAGCACTCACATCCATCTGTTCCAGCTCCTTGCATGCCAAGCCTGGGATGGGAGTTGGGAACTTGTGCTGAGGTCGCCCCCCCTGCCACTGCTCTCAATCACAGCAGAGACAAAGATCTCTGGAGCAGTCCAGCTTCCCTGACTCCTTTCCGGGTCTGGCCAAGCAGAGCAGGAGCAGGTAGGCTGGGCACGCTTGAGACCAGCACCCCCGGGAGTGCTGGAGGAGGTGCATAGCTGAGTCCAAGAGAGCTCCATCCCCATGTAGAGCACTAACAATGGGGCTTTGAATCTTTTAGAAAGGAGTGCCCAACACTTACCTCTGTGATTTTAGCAGCATGAATCTGTGAACATATTGGAGTTGTCTTTTTTATGCTTTCTGATTATATGAGGCCAAGTGGTAACACTGTTTTCTGCCCTGCACGCTATAAAAAAGTAACCCTGCCACACATTCACTCAAGTAACTGTGCAATAAAATGAGAAACAAGCCACAAAGATGGTTCACATACAATTAAGACCTCTTTGGGGCCGATTTGCATTGCACCTTGTATTGAATGTGTGGCACCCCAGGCTGCTGCACACCATCCCGTCACTCCCCATGCTGACAATTGACCAGTCAGACAACTTTCAGTGTTGGGAGGGGAGCCAGCTGAGAATGCCCTTGCTGGTTGGGAACACCAGGCTGCCCTGTCTTCATGCTAATAACAATCAGCTCAGAGTATCCAACTGGAGCTGCCAGAGGGCCTGCAACTGGGGGCAGAGGGGAGAGCTGGTCATCTCCCCCCCACAGAGAGTAAGTTCAAAGCTGAGCTTGGGAACTTACCCCTCTGTGGCACTTGCAGAGCTAGGCAAGCACAGCCCTACATGCAGGGCTGCCAATGCCTGACTGTGAACTTCCTAGTTCAGGTGATCCCAGACTCTAACCTATTCTGGCAATAGAAAGGGTATCATTGTGATGTGATCCCTGATCCCAGAATCACATGTTCAGCCATACGTGTGTTGCATGGCATGGCAAGGATGGGCAAGTGTTGGGGTCTAGGATCAGATCTCATGCTATTAAATCAACATCTGCCAGGGGTCTGAGATGCAGAAAGATCACATGACTTGCTCACAGTCCACAAGGCATACGTAGCAGATCCAGGAACAGAGCTGAGGTCTCCTCAAACCACTGCAGCCACTCTCCTCCCTCGATGCTGGGGATTTAACTGACCTGTCCCATTGCCCCATTACCAACCTGCACAGTCTGTCTTCTTTGACTATAGCCTCGAGAGCATTGTGGTGCAGTGAAGAGATGCCGTTTGGCCACCCAGATGGCTGGTTTAATAAGTAAATAAGAAAAAGGAACACATTGTATGCAAAAGGTGTTTGTGCATGTCTATGAACATTTCTATAAAAACAACAAAAATCCATCAAAATTTTGAGGGCTATTGAAGATTTCCTTCATCAATGGTCTCAATGGATGTTCTCTTGCATTCAGAACGCTACAAGTAGCCGTTCAGTGGCACGGGAGACTAGAAAAGCCAGGTGCTTGCTCTCATGCCTGTTTTGTGATGCTTCTGTGTAAAAGCTCATGTCAGCATTTGAGAGACCTATTTCCACAGCCTATTTCAAGCTTCACATCTGTTTCTTTCTATTTTAGGATTTTTGGCAAAAGACTAACCCATCTGAGCCACAGAATATGCAATGGGAGTAATCTTCAAGTCTTTTTGCCTCCCCTGGTCTGACGCAGTGGAAGTAGGATGGCACACCCTGTGTGCCTGATTCCCTTAAAGCTCCTGCATCATCAAATAATGTCTCTGTTCCCCAACCTTTGAGTGATAATGCCTTGAGATGGTGGATGTAGAGCCATCAGGCAAAACTGTGCCACTTCATGAGATGGGAGCTATGAAGTCCTGATTACCCAACCTTTCCCCTGTGCAAAGGCAGTTTAGTTCGGGTTTAGCTTGAGGAGGACCTGCATGCATTCCTTAAAGCTTAATTCAACCAGGTTCTTCTTGGTCTAATTTTGAGACTCCTCTTATGGTATTCCTTGGAGATTTTCCTCAAGGCACAAATTTCAGTCCAGAAATGGAGCGATAAGCAAGATCAGGGTGGGGTGCGGGGTGCAGGAATGATCTTTTGTGCACAAATATCAATCCAGAATCAGATTTTCTGTCTTGACATTTGGAGTGATATGTGAGATCTGGGGGTTTGGGGGTGGGGGCAGGGATGATCTTTTGTTCTTTGCTTTACAGAATATTTTCTATTCTCATTTCAGTGCACATTGCCTCATTATAAGTATGCCAGATCCAGAATCCAGGCACTATACTGGATGATGGCTAATAGATACACCATGTGAAATTTCCCAGGTCTGAAAAATAATTCCTGAAAGTCTGAGAGCAGAAAAGAAGGTACTTTCTACTTCTTTATTTGAGAAACCACTTTTGATCATGGAATCAAAAGTGGGGGGTAACAGTGAGGGAGGAGCAGTCAGAGCAAGGTTTACATGTACGGTTGGAAGTACGGTAGGAAGAGTAAGGGGAATATAATGTGGCTGTGTTACGGAGTGGTGGGTATGTGTAGCAGTTTGAACTGGGAAGTGTTTAGTAGCTTATTTTGTATACAAATAAATGTGTGGTCAAAAATTCTGAATTATTCCTGTTTTCTTTATTTCTTGATAAGAATTTTATCAACTGTATACCAGAGCAAGAGTTTACAGAGATATCACATGATACTAAGGTTTTACTCTCTGGTAAAACATAATTATGGTCAATTGATTGCAGGATGGATCGTAGCACCCGCTGCTGGCTGCTGTCTAAACAGACTTGGCCAGACCAACCCGGTTGTTTTCCCTGTCAAAGATGCTGTAGTACTCCCGGATGAATACATCTCCCAAGATCCACAGGTAGCTAGCCGTGGCCTGGAAACTACTATTGCAGTCTCCTTGGCCAACCTAGATTTGAACCACACAAAACCAAACATGAAAATAATTGGTTAGTAAGTCTTATTTGTTTCCAGAGTATAACAAATGGGCATCCCAGGGCCAGGCTGAACGTTGGCCCACCTGCTTGTTTTAAGGCCAACCACCTGCCTGTCTCACCTGCCTTTGATGAAACCAGTATAAAGTTGAAAACAAGGAGGAAGGCTGCCCATTTATTTGCCCTGATGCCAAGGGCCTATACACGGCTCTGAACCTTCCCTTATACCATGCCCCATGCTTCACAGATGGCATCCATGGCCTAACACCCACCTATAATCCAGTGTCCTCACACTAGTACCTACACTCCAGTTCCTTGTGTTGGGACTCTCACTCCCATCCCCTTATACTAGGGTCTCAATCCCTGTGCCCTCATACTAGGCTCTCAATCTCACTCACTCGGGGCTCCCAGCCCCTCTCTTTTCCTTGATCTCCCTGCTGAGCTTGGGACCCTCTTGGTCCCCTCATGCCCCCACGCTGGAGCTTTATCCTCTGACCGACACTGGGCTTCAATCTGCTTGAACCTCTTTCCCCTTGCCTGACACTGGTACTCAGCCCCCTCGCCTAAGGAGCCTCCTACCCAGCTCTCTCCAAGGCTCATGGCCCCACTCGACTGAAACCTCTCATCTGGCTCCTTCATACACCTCAGGACTTGCTGTGAGCCTGGGGGCTACCTCAGGTCCCTTCACATGACCTGGGCCCTGTCACAGGCCTCATTGTGAGCCTAAGCCCTTGCTTTGTCTTTGGGGTATGCTCCCCTAGCCTTTCTCCTCCATGGGGTAACCCACAAGCAGCAGGGGTTGAGGCTTTTTGGTGCCCCATACTCGCCCTTCACTGGGGAGGCACAGGTGTGGCATTTCCTGGAGACTGCCCCACCACTGGCAATCCCACCACACCATACAACTGCAGCAGGGTGTAGTTTTCAGTCATGCCCCAGGACCAGGAACTTCCAGTCATTGCCATAGTTCCTGCCCTATACCTCCAAGACGTCATGAGCAGCAGCTCCAGCCACATGATACTCTCTCTGCTGGGTGCTGGCAGCAAACTGCTGGCTACACTGCTCACAGCCCTGTTCTTATAATAAACAGCTGGGCCCTGGGCCCAATCAGGCCATTGTGCATGACTGGGAGTGCAGCCACCTTCAAGCTGCTCTGCTGTTTGCTCATGCCCCTTTGAGTAAAAGAGCACACCCTGTTCTCTGTTACACAGAGGAGTTGGTTCTTTCACTGCCATTCCCAACAGCTTTATTTAGTCAAGTTTTACAGGGAAAAATCCTGTCACTGGCTCCAACAAGAGCAGCAATTGGCAATATTTTTTAGCAGCTGGCTGGAATGACCCAGGCTGGTGCTAGGATACCAGTTGCTTCCCCTTGCTGTGGCACAGCAGAAGCTCCCACTGCCTGGCCATGGCATGGGCAAAGCCCCTCCGCCAGCAGAATCCCACCAAAGCCCCCCCAGCTCCACGGGCAGGTTCCCGTAGCTCCACAGGCCGATCGTAGCCCACAGGCCATAGGTTGCCAACCCCTGATCTAGTGAGCTGGCAGAGCCATTGTGGCTGGTATACCAACAGGGATTTAGAGCCTTAAAAATATAGTAGAGCAGAGCATCAAGAGTGAACCATCTGCCCCAAGGCAGGGTAAGACTAAATGAAGGCTAGCCTCAATGGCTGTTTGTCTAACCTAGTCTTAAAACCTTAAATGAAGGAGCTCTCAAAGCATCTGTAGGTAGCCTGTTCTAGTGCACTTCTTTAGGTAGAGGATGTTTCCAGCTATCCAAGTCAAATCTTCTTTTCTTCAAATTAGGCCAGTTCTTTCTTGTCCTTCCTCCCTGGAGAACACTGCTACTCATATCTCATCACCACTGAGCTGAGAAGAATAACCCTGCTGCCTGTCTTACATAGGATACTGCTAATACACTCCTCAGGCAGTACTTCAGACCTCTCCTAGGAAAGCTGATACAAAGCCTCCTGATGTCAGTCTTTCTACTGATTTCATTAGCCTTTGGATCCCCAGCTCCTTATCCCCAAAGCTTTCCCATAAGCCTTTGCTCTGTTCCCCAACCCCTTCCCCCTGAGCAGCTGTGCAATGAGAAGGGGAAGCTGAGCTGAGACTGAACCCAGTCCGTTTAGCTGTGCCCCACCGTGCTATCATGTCCCATGAAGAAAGGCTCCGTATCATACCTGCTCAGTGTAGGCTGAAGGAGGCAGAGGGAACTGGATCCCATTGATTACAAAGATGATATCAGGCAGGCTGGGAATGTCATTGCAGTTGATCTTATACTACAGAAGACAAAAAAAAAAGAAAAAAGAGAGAGAATCCAGTTACGAAAGAAACAACATGGCCATTTTACAAAGCAAAAAAGAGTAAAGGGACAGCCTCAGAAGCTAAGTGGTCTGGGGTGTGAGTAGTACTTGGATGGGAGACCACCCTCGAATCCAATATCTGTAACAAGAAGTCAGGGCTGAATGCTTTGAGAACAGTAAATTATAGAAACCTAAAGTCTGCATCTACACATCGCCCTACATTGCCAGAGTTATGTGCTACGTCACCATATGGTATAGTATAGCAACATATTGATCGCAAGAGTCTACGCATGATCAGCAGCAACTTTGCAATAGTGGCAGGCTCCCCAGTTTTAGTCCATCACTACAGCAAAGTAGCAGCAAAATCTAGATGTGTTTCATGCATGGTGCAGTACAGGAAGTTACTGCATTGTGCTTTAGTTCTTCCAAAAGGATGTACTAAAGCACAGTGATGTGTAGACCTGCCCAATGAGAACAGGATTTAATTTGGTCCCACTGTCACTGCTGAGAAATAGATGGAACTAGGTAGAGTTTGGATTTAGGTTGTTTTGGCTTTAAATTAGGCAGACATTTGGTTGAAGACAGCATTGGTTTTCTGTAGAGATCAACCACATCTAAGATGATTATTGATTCATATGTATAAAAGCCTTAATAATTACCCACTTTCTGTTTGTTAATTCCATGGATGACCAAACCAGACCACCACTAGCGCATCATCCTGACTGATCCCGTCCAAGAGAAAGGACTGATCATCCCAAAAAGAAATAATTAACTATTCATATAACAGTTGTAATGAAATAAATCCAGAGCTTCCAGCCCCCTGTCCTCTCCCTCTCACAAATGTCAAGCCCTGGAGTCAGCCAGGATAGTGCCCAAAGCTAGTTTAGGATAAATTTTCTCCCCTAGTTATGTTAATGTAACTCCTAAGACCTTTATAGCATTACATGATGTAATGGAATAAGCTTTTTCCCCTCATACCTAAAGCCTTATTGTTTATCCCCACATATGAGTTAATCCAGAATAAATCAAAGGTATGAACAAGCCTAATGGCCATGTTGGGCTAGTACTTGCCAGTTTTGATAGCCAACTGGACACTTGGGAGTTATGTGGCCTTTGCCTTCCCACACTGACCAAGCCCTGTGTACAGCTGGGTCAGCTGGGGGCAGCTTTCAGTGCAAGTCCAGATCGGGGCTCAAACTCATGTCTCTGGAGCTGTTGTAAGACATACAAATCATTTTGCTGTCAGGGCCCCATCTGAAATAAAGTAGTTATTTGGACCAGTAGGAAGTAGGGAACTAGAACAGAGAAGGTCACACAGGAAACCCGAGGACCAACCAAGACCCTCAGGCTTTTGCACTGTTGCTTTTTCTGAATTATTAGTAAAGCCAAAGCTCAGGAAGTGGAGTGAGGCCGAGCCTGCAGGCTCTGCTGGGAATGTCCCAGGGACTGAAACCCTTTGAGTGCAGGGGGCGGTGTGACAACAGGCTCCCACAAGGACTCTCACCTCGCCGTACTGTATCGGAGTAGCTCCAATGACTTTCTGTAGGTTGTTGACCTCTGATGCAGGCCCAGCCAAGAGAGAAGTGCCAGTATCAACAATAGCTTGGCAGCCAGATTCACAGGTGATCACCTTGCCATTCACAATGATGCTGAATGATTGAAAACATAAATAAGGTGCTTGAATGTGAAATAGCAAAAATGCACAGGAGGCTGTAAAATGTTAGACCTTAACAATAAAACAAGCAGCATTACTTTCTCAGGCTCAGGCCTTGAGTGGCCAACTCAGTAAATGCACTGTCCTTACTTAAGCCAGCTCTCGTTGACTTAATTGTGATGTCTTCCAGAACAAGGACTCCAGGAGCCTGGCCTCCATACAGTCATAGATTTCATAGATTTCATAGACATTAGGGCTGGAAGGGACCTCGGGAGATCATCGAGTCCAGCCCCCTGCCCCAGGGGCAGGTCATAGGATCCCAGCAAGATAAGCATCCAATTT
>NW_017728934.1:1547037-1612591 GCF_001723895.1 Crocodylus porosus
AGTCAATCTCCTGCTTGCAGTCCCTGATGGCACGCAGTCTCTGGACTGTGGCCTGGAGCTCCTCCAGCTGACGCGCCAGAGACCCCAGTAGGGAGCAGACCCCGCAAGGGGAGGTGGCCATGCTCAACTGTCATAGCATGAAGGATGCAATCCAAAGCCCAATGAAGTCAAGAGGAGCCTTCCCACGCCCACTAAGGTTAGCAACAGCCCCAACAAAAATTGACCCAGATTCCAGTCCAACTCTTTGGATAATTGAACTCTGGCAATTCATACAAGTTGGGGATCTGGAACTGTTCCATGCTCAGCTGGGGCTGATCCAACTCCAAGCTCCAGCTGGAGGTGATCAGGGCCCTGACTGGGTGATCGCCAGGCCCCTCAGGAGGAGGTGCCACCCACACTGGCCTTCATAAGCTCAGACCTCCCAGCTGACAGCTGTCTGAGCACCTAGACTGCCTGTCTGCGTCTCCTGGGCTGCTTGGAACCTCGCTAACCTGCCCGACTGCTTGCTTTCGCCTAGATCCTGAATCCTGCCTCACCTGAGCCAGTACATTGCACTGCCTGAACCTGTGCCTCACTCCTGCCTTGATCCTTCTCTATGTCCTGTCTGTCCCTACCGCTATGCCTGCCTGATCCCATCTTGGACTGGCGTTCCTGTCTTGCCTGTTGCTGAGTGGTCCTGTCCTTGGCTTGGACTTAATGGTACAACCAAGGGTCTTCTTTGGGCCTGATCTCATTACAACTCTGTCTTGTTGCTTTGGACTCAGGCTGATACCCAGTTTGGGAATAAATTGCTTCAGACCGCTGTGTGTGGAAAGCCTCTGTGAAGCAGGGGCTATATCACTTCAAGATGGCAAGGGTCCATGATGAGCTAGAGAAGAGGAATTAGAGGCCAGTACTCAGCATGCCAGTGCAAGCTCAATCGAGTTTGTATGTGCAACTTCCTGAAGGATCTGCCTGTCTTGCATTGGACTCCTCAGCCACTCAAGAAGCTGTGGTGGTACCCAGTAACCTACCCAGGGTGCAACCCTCATGGTCTCCTGAGACCAATGGCTGCCAATGACTGATACCTGACTTGACGTCAGTGCTGTCTATGGTAACTCCTGCTCTAGCATGTCCCCTTGGACTGACTGCCCACACCCCAGTCCAACCTTACGTGTGTCCTGTCTCTTCTACCACATATCTGTAATGGAGATGATAGCAGAAGATCTTTATAATGATTATTGTAAAAGTCTATAGGGATGTGAAGTGACATCATCAGGGTCACCCTGCCAATCAGTGCAAAGGTTGGGAACAGATTGGTTTCCTAAGTTCCAGGCAGATGGGGCCTGGGGCCAAATTTACAAAGGTATTTAGACACCGAGGGATGCACATTGCACCTAACAGGATTTACATTAAGGCCTAATGGGGTTTGACACCACTGACATCCTGACTCCTAAAGTCAATGTGAGTCAGGTACTAATGGAGGAAAAATGAGCTTTGGGTTTATAATTGCAATTGTGGAAGTGTACCAAAGAGTATCATAGTTATTTAATTACCTTTGTTTGTTACGTACCTGTCCATTGAGATCTGCCAATAGCCCTGGTAAGAGACAGGGATCCAGTGGATAGGGCCAGTAAAGTAGGATTCATCAATTCCACCAAAAATGAGCATACTACCAAATACCTTTCTAAAAATGAGGAATGCATATAATTAGTTGAAATACCAGTGTCAGGTGCTGTACAAAAACAGAAACTAAAAAAGACAGTCCTTTACCAACAAAGTACAGCCTCAGGAATGGACTGTTCTTAATAATAATTGCTTTCCTTCAAAAACAGGAGAAAACATGTACACTTGTTTCTAACTCAGTCATTTCAGACAAATAATTGATTTAAGTATATTGCCACCAGCAAAACCATGAATCATTTTTCACCATTTGCTATTCTTCTGTTTAAAATCCTTTAAGTCATTTAGCAGGGGCAGCAGATTGTGATTTAGGTGACCAATTACACATCATAACAACTAGTGAATAATTTAGCTTTCCTAGGATACTTTTCACTAGTGCTTTCAACAGCAGTATCCCCATTTTATAGAGCCAGAACCAAAGGAACACAGAAGAAGATTGTCTTGCCCCGGATCACATAGCAAGTCAGGCTAGGGTGAAACCCAGGCTAGCACCATAATCACTGCTTGCTAAAGAGTCATTGGTAAAATCCCATGGACTGAGATCAGGACTTTGTTTCAATGCGGAGGCGATGTGTTCTTGCAGACTGTACGCCACCATGGAAGTTGGGAGAGCAGGGCTCTACTCCTGGTTCTACCACTGGTGATGGGTGACTGTAGGCAAGTCATTGCACCTTTCTATGCCTGAGACTTTGCATCTATAAAATGGAGCTAACAGCAGCAGAGAGCAACCAAAGGATCTTGGTTCCAGATTTTCCACCACACTCCTATGGAAATGCATCACGTCCACGTTTAGCAAGTCACTTACCGACCCAGATACACTGAAAACAAGTGCTGCTTCACCAAATTCTTGATCATCAAGTTGTCAAAGACAGGAATAAGTCCTTCAACAGCTATATCTGGATAGGCCAGGCCCAGGATCCCATCAAAATCGGTGTAGGCAAAAGTAAGTCCTGGCTCGCTGGTTGCCAGTGCTAACTGCTGGTTTGTGTCGATGAAGGTGGAGAGCTGGGAAAGAGAAGGGTCAGTTCTTTAGCTCCTTATCTGGCCAGAAAACCACTGAGTTGATCAGTATTTGAAGGAAATATTATATAAAAGCAATGCTGAGCAGATAAGACTGTCCTTAGAAAAGATGTTTTTGCTGCTCTGTGCTTTATGCATCGTGACAGCAGGAAAGACGCACACAACTTGAGTACTCATGGAGTCATTTACTCCGGTTTTCACTCCTCTTCTAGGCAAGCTCTGACCAGTCAAGCTATCTCCCCTACCACTGAGGGACCAGACACAGTCACAGTGCCTACTGTGGGCAACTGGCTTGAGAGAGCTGATATATATCTGCTCCTCAAAGTGCTCACAGCTCTCAATGCCTGAAGATGCGTTGGGACTTCACTGGAGGTATTCACCCCAGGAAAAGACAGACTGGCAGGGCTCTGGGGGATGGCAGAGTGGGTAATGTGCTTGCAGAATGGTCCCCTCCCCCAGCTGCCTATTGCAAAGATGCTGGTTTAGCACTGGGTGGATGGCCTTTACGATTGTTTGTCCACTCACTTCTGGCACCACCTCCGTGGAGAGTTATATAAGAAGGGAGCAAAAGAAAGCAGTGCTCCCATGAGGTGTGAAAGAGGCAAATACTTGTACTGTGAGTATACTTTGCATGGGCCTATGGCCAGGACAGAGGGAAGCTGGTTGTTGTAAACCTATTGGTGAGCAAGAGATGAGCTTATAGAGCTGCATCCTTAAAAGGGTATTGTACAGTGGCAAAATACCACCCCCCCACCCCGCCCATGAAGAGGAGACATCTTGGGAAATTGGATGCCCTATGGCATGTGTCCCTGGGGCAATGGGCCTGTTTCCCACCTCTTAGCCAGGAGTTATGCACCTAAGTCCTTTTGAGGGTCTGAGCAGTCGTGCCAAGTGGTACAACTAAGCGTGTTTCATTGTTTGCATAACAGCCAAGGCTTAAGTGGCTTTATTCAGAGAGTCACCATTTATTGTCTCCTCCAGAGTGAGATCCCCAGCAGGTGCAAGCTGTGTAGTGCCATGCCACTTGTGAATCATTGACATAACGGGGAGGGCTATATCCTCTTTGCCATATTAGTACTTACTAGCACTATATCAGATCCCACAACTCCGGCCATGCTGCCCATGCCATATTGAATGGATATGTTGTATCCTGCACTCTGGTAGGTGGAGGATTTTGATGCATTAAACATCCTGTGATTTTCTGCAAAAGAATATTTAGAACAAGTGTCAACATCCAGCCCTAGTATAAAGAAGAGGGTAAAGCTCAGCACATAACAAGGTTTACCCAGCTCCAACACTCAGATGACTACAGTTGTGGGCAGTGTCTCAGGGCGAGTGAGAAGCAATTCTTTCAGACCCCCTCTCCTGCTGTGCTGTTCCTTAGGTCTTAACCACTGGGCAAGCCTACATGTGTGCTTTATGTGCAGCAGCCTATTTTACTGTGCATTAAGAGTTACGTTAAAAAACATGCAATTATGCTACTGTGCAGTGAAATAAGCTGCTATGCATTAAGCACAACTTTAAAAACACACACTTTTGGTAGTGCATATTAGGGCAGCCTAATACTCATTGATTTAGTATGTCACATTGAAGGTCCTAAATTTAACGTGCATTATGAAAAGCGCATTAATGCACACGTAGACGCACCCAGTATCATCAACTCCACTTACACATGGGCTTAACTTTACTTGCATGGATAGTCCCATTAAAACAAAGAAGACAACTAGCACTGTGAGCAGAATTAAGCATGAGGCTCTTTGCAACACAAGATGTGAACAATTCTCCAAGGCATCCTGGAGCACTTTGAGATCCAAGGCCATGGGGTGCCACACATTGTTAGCACTGTTAGGTGTGCAAACCTTATCCGGGTAAACCCAGAGATTTCAGTTATAATCCACAGTGTACTAACCCTTTCTAAGATCTAAGTTCCTTGCAACAGAAGAATTGCTCTAGTGTTTTTCTGTAGTCAAAAAAATGAATGAAAAGTAAGAGTTGGCATTTTGTGAGGAGCGTCTTGAGCCTGCTGTGGGATTCCTTGAGCCTAAAAAGGTTGAGAACCAGTGGCAGAGGGCCACACTGGGAGTTAGGTTTGAAATGGGCATTAAAGCCAGGTGTGCTGAGTAGCAGATATAGGGTCTCTCACACTATCTGTTCCATCACAGCCTAGTAAAGGAGAAGTGTAGAGGGGGAGGACACATTCAACTACTTACGGCAGGCCAAACTCTGGCAGGTGACGGAGGGAACCCAGAGGTTGGATGAACCGGTATCAAATACAACATTGAATCCCTGGGGGGGGGTCCCAATGTAGATTGTTCCATAGTACTCTGTCTGTTCAGGTAAGAGAGACAACAGTGATTCTCACAGCTAATTATACAAATATGTGTCTTCGACATATAAAATACTTCACTTCAGGCATGCGAAATGCTCACAGGAATAAGCACCAAAGGCCAGAGCCAATAAAGGATGTAAGCATCTGGACAAATCTCACTTCAGGCACCTAGTCCGAACTTATCAGTGGGAAAGCCCCTTCTCAGCTGCTGCCTCAGATTGCATGTGCCTGAATTCTGGGAGTGCTGCTATTAGTGACCTAAAGCTCCTAGGCACTGAAGCTGTACACCTGCAACTGTCTCAGGTTTGAGACGGCAAAGCAGCTTGGGCTGTAGCTGGTTGGGATCCTGAATCAAGGCTTTCCTCTCAGTGGGTGCAATTAGTGCAGCTGAATAAACTCCAGGACAGTTCACGCTGCAGTTTGTTGCTCCCAGGTGCAGTGTTTATATGTGCGTTCAGGCCCTCAGCAAATTGACCCAAGGTGGTGCAGCCCCCTGCCAGTCAGCCTGCCAGCCTGGAGCTGCTCTGCCCTGGCACAACATGCTGCAGAGGGGCTGGCTGGGTCAAAGGGTGCTACAGTGTAGGGCTAGATGGCAGGCTGTAGCACTCTTGTGTCCCATCCAGCACAGGTCACCATCTACATGTGCATTGTGACACACCAAATAACTCTGCCGCAGGATAGTACTTGTGTTGGGCAGTACTATCTTACAACGGAGTTAATTTGCTAACTCCAGTCCAATAGCGTTGCGTGTGTAGACAGTGACGCTTTAGTGCAGAGCTAATTAGTCAACTCTGCAGTAGAGCACACATGTAGTTGCCCCCACTGAGTCCCCACCCCAGAGCCAGCTTTTGAGTAGGGCAAATGGGGCAGCTGCGCTGGACATTGCGCTGAGCACATTGCCACACACTGCAATGAGCCTTGCCTCCAGTTTTTAGACTACAAGGCAGAAGAACTGTAGTTGAAACATGGGAAAAATCAAATTCAAAAGGCTTTTCCCCTTGTGTTTTCCGTTGTCTCACTGGGTTCAGACAAGTTGGCTGCTCCATATGCAAACACTTCTTTGTAGCCATTAGCATTCTTCTGATACTGTTCGTCACTGTTGCAAGCACTGAACACAGTTTCCAACATGAGTCTGAAAAACAACCATGTAAGATCAAGTCCGTGCTAAGAACAACATCATGGTTTGATGGAGGGTGGAATATCACAGTCAGCCAATGACCCCTACTGGTCTTTGCTGCAAAAAGTCTAAAAAGTTTTGCTTCAAAGCTAAATGAACCTTTCCATACCACTTGCAAATCTTTCAATAGCACGAGCATGTATTTTACTTCATTCGGAAATATAGCCAGCTGCCTACAAATCTTGTCCATTTATTTTTGTAAATGTATTTAGATACTTAAATGGCTGGTACCTAAATGGAGCCCTAAGGTCCTGGCCCAAAGGACACTGGAGCCAGCAGAAGCCTTTCTACTGACTTCAGTGGGCTCTTGATGGGGGCACAAAAGCCCTTAGCACCAGGAGCACAGAGCTGTGCTGCCATTGCTGTAGCATGGCAGGACTTGCACATGTAACCCATGGATGCTTGAGGTTGGTGCCTGAGGCCAAATCTACTTGCAAGGTCTCATCTTGTGGGGTCCAATCCAGTTGACAATCCCACCAGGACAGGAACAGGTAAATGCAGTAGGGAGAACATGTGAACCACAGCTGATTCCCAGACACAAACATACCGTATTGTCTTGCATACAACAAGCCCCTTTTCCCAAAACCCCATGCTCAATATTGCGGTGTGACTTATATGAGGGAAATATGGTACAAGCAGTTTCTGCCAGTTACTTAGCAGAAATGAAAGTAAAATCTGGACTCAGAGGGACACAGGCAACTGCTAGCAATGCTACGGGGGTTATGTGCACCCCCTGACAGGGCTGTCTCCTGCCCCGATGCTGCCAGTGGCTTCTGCGAGTGCTCACCAGCCCCATCTCTGCCGCCAACCACTTCTGCAGGTGCCCCCCCAGACTCAGGAGGCACCAATTGCCCATGCACAGGAGGCAGAACAAGGAGCAGGCTGGGCTCGTTCGCTGCTGCTATTCAACTACTTATTATGAGGAAAGGTCTTCTTTTCCCTTCAGTTTGCCTTTCAAAATCAGGGTGCATATTTTATTCCAGGTCATTTTGTATGTGAGAAAATGTGGTGATAGGGGCTTTGGTCTATATTGACAGAGAGACCTACCCATCAAATACATCAGCCTTGGGATCCCCATGAAACCTATAAAGCAAGCATAATGCACAAGGCCGAATTAACCCTGTAGTGGGCCCTAGGCAGACAAACTCGTTGGCCCCTATACTATATAGTTATCTTAATTTTTTCACTCAATAATACTAATATGTAAAATAAGAACAACTGGGCCCCTCCTTTACTTAGGGCCCTAGGCAAGTGCCTAGCTTGTCTGTGTTGATAGAGCCCTGATAATGCACTTTCCTCCATGCAACGAATGAATTGTTCCAGAGCATAAACTCACATCAAAGTAGTTCATGAGTGGCTCGTAGACACCCTGGGAAGCAAACGAGCGTGCATATTTGGTGCCGATGTCATAGTGATGCTCCTTCAGGAAGTCTTCCAGCAAGCCTTTTTGCCTCAGGATTTCCCTCGTCTTCTTCCCTCTCTGCAAAGGTATCCTTGTGTGCAAAAAAAAAAAAAAAACAACAGCCAAGATCCCCAATCACTAATGTCCTGCAACAGACTTTTCTTGTGCACTGAGCCTAAGAGAAACAGTTTACATTAAAGCCATCAACTCCCACGACATTTGAAATGGGTTTCCTTATTCGGCTGATGGAATCAACATTTTTAATCGCTCGAAATACTCCTCTTCTTATCAAGCATGGGTATAGTCTCACTACGGCCGGCACAAGTGTCTTCTCCATTTGGAATGGCCTTGTCCTTCTTATAACTTCCCATCTCCTCCCAGACCTCATCTGAAAAGAGAGCTTTCCTCCTTCCCCTGTTTAAGCTTGTTACATTTCCTATCCCTCTGTTGTTAGATTAAATGACCTGGGAGCCAGAAGGGACCATGAGATCATTTTATCAACATGCTTTTTTTTTAAAGCAAGCTGGTTAGCAGCAGCAGCAGCAGAGCAAGAAAAAACAGTAAAACAGCAACATACCTAGTAAAGCCTTCAGAGAGGGCAAAAAGAGCACAGAGAACCACCAAGACCTTCATCCTTCTGTTTCTACAAAGATTGCTGCAGATGCGGGGCTGTTGAACACAACTTGCTTGCTTTTATGATCTCAGGTTGACCCTCCTTTTCCATCCAAAAAAGAAGTCAGATTACAGGAGAAATTCCAGCTCAATCTGATGATAGGAGATCACTCTGCAAACACCACAACAGCTGACCAAGGACTAACCCCATAGCACACAGTTTCCAACATCAATACATTGTGCTGAAGAACAGCACACATGTTACTTGTGTGAAGCAGATTGTGCCTGTGATAATCAGGAGTGCTTTGACAGGGGGCACAGTAAGATGAACAGCTGCTGCCAGATGACTGCACCCCTGGTAACATGTGGCCACTTCTGCCCTGTGCCCTGCTTCTGCCCAGAGCACACAGTCACCCTGGTAGGTACCCAGGCACACAGTTACCCTGGTTGGCTTTGGCTGGAAAAGAAGTCTTATGCCTGCCCTTCACTGTTGCAGAGAACAGAAATGCAAACAAAGAATGTGATATCATCTAATGCCAAAATGTGATTAGGGTATTTGCTGCCTCCTATTTGGTGGCAATTATGAAATGGGTCAAATCGCACATACCACTACCTGCGGAGATGGTCCAGCTCCCCAGTGTCACCTGTTATTAGCACAGAATCACACTGTAGAGTCAGAGGCAAACACTGAGAAAGGTGACCCTCAAGCAAAGGTAACATCACGTAGCCCTTATCCAGCAATATAGGGAACAGCAAAAAAAGATTGAAATCATTTCCGTACGCCAATGTCAAACATGCCGATAACAGCAGAAGGCATCAGATTGCCTTTGTGACTTACAGGAGGGAGAGAAGGAAACTGCTTGTAAGGGGCCAGTCTGGCATTATCTGTCATCGGAGGAGCCAGGCATGGGTCTTGTGGTGAACGGTGTTTTTTATGAATAGGGGACAGGCTCTGTGGTGGGTTGTTTGCAGGTGGGAAGAGGAAAACATAGACTCAGATAAAGAGAATCCCCCAAACACTCAGATATCATAGTCAGGCTCCTAGCTGTGCGGAGATGGCTTCTTGAAAAGCTGAGAAGAGAGATGAAAGGGAACTTAAAGCTATTAAAAAATTCAAGGATCCTAGTTTGTAGTACCCAAGGTATATTTAACCAGCACCCCAAATAAGAACTGCAGTGTTCGTTTGGAGAGCCAAAGACTGGGAAAATACTGTTCTCCTTTCTGACTCAAGCAAATAGCTCAGATTTGGGCTCTGGCCAGTCATTCCAGATAGGAAGAGAGAATGGTGGTATTTCTTTGATGTAATCTTACATATTTATAAGAAATCTATAAAGTCCTGTTTTCCTGAACACAGTAGGAGGAATCAGGGAGGAGGAGACAGCTATTTTCCTCACAAATGCCAGCTTCTTTCAGCCAGCATCCCAACCCAAAAGTACATCTGAGACTTTTCCCAGGTTTCTACTCCCCGTGGCTGTCCCCTTGCTTCTCAGCTGGAGCTGCCACCTTTGCCCAACAGCCCTAAAAAGAGCTCAGCAAATTTTCTGTAACATTTCCAGAATCAGGAGGAGGTGCAGATGTCAGTCTGTTCCCATGCTGCAGCACAGAGGACTGCAAGGTAGGATAGGAGCTGGAGAGGTTTGAGCTTCAGGTATGTGAGCTATAAGAGCGGAGGTGATTGTGAGACTGTTTTCCCAAAGCAGAGTGCCTGCTTAGCTCGTATGTGTAAAAACTCAGTGGTCAAGCAGTGTCTCATATTTGGTACTATACTGTATATACTCTATACATCACTTGTCACTTCACAGTAATCAAGGGGCTGAAACTCTCATATTGTTGTTGCAGAAATTGCTGCGGTTCGGTTTCTCGGGAGGCAAAGAACTCTCAGACACACGCTATTAGCAACACAAAAGGTATATTTGCAAATAGGGTCAGAGCGAAGACAAAAGACCACACTCTGCCCGCGGGGAAAACTTCTCAGCGGGCTTTATCCCCTCTCCCCTGGGCACGTGTGCAAAAGCAGGAACTCTTACAACTCATTTCCGGTTCATACAAACATATATGAAATGACGTCACGTCATCCGTCACATGTGTATTATAATTAACTACTTAAGTATGCGGGGCGGATAGGCTTATATGCATTAGCTGGTTACGCATGCTTAGAAAGCTCTTTAGGTTACCAAAAGTTCAAACTTTCTCTGTCCCAAGGACAGGATCATTAAAAGTTGCAATTACTCTTATCTGCATTAGAAAATGAAGAAAGCATGAAAGGGAGTGTGATTTAGTGTAACAAAGAGATAGTAATTTGCCAAAGAAGAAATGGGAATGATACCTTAATACAAAGAGCCCTTGGTAGCTTCTCCTCTACCCCCTCCTCCCACCAGGGAGAGCTGGCAGCTGTGCTGTTCTAACAACACTATTCATAATGCATTTTTAATAATATTTCTAACATTGTTATGCTGCAAAAACTGCAGCTTGAGAGGCAAATCTCCATCAGCTGTTGGCACTGGATGACCTAGGGCACAGAGTGTGTAGAAATGAATGTGTACTAATTTGGCTCACTTTGGGGTTAGAGCAACAGACACCCGATGTACAGCATTTTACTGGTGTAAGTCACTCCGTTCGGATGTAATGTTACTCCTTGTAAATTGAGTAGTACCTATGGACTTTCGGAAGTTACTCTGGTACACTGATCATCATGTGTCTGCTCCCCTCAGGAGTTTTACCCTGGGTTAGCCATTGCCTCAATGCAGACTGGCTCCTCGCCAGACACTAAGAACACCTACTTCAGGTATCTCAGTTGGGAGTCATACGTCTGCTTCTTACATCAGAGTTCATTTACAGTATTCACTTGCATACCACATGCATCTTTCCCCCAAAACTGGCCCTTCAAAGCAGGGAAGCTGATTTTCTGCACTGGAACAGAAGCATGGAGAAAAGCAATGGCTGCTGCTTCTTTCGTTTCTCTTCCAGGCAGCAAGCAGCAGAGGCAGAGTTTTACTAGAGGTAGCTCTCTCACAGCCCTCCCATTTTGGCAGCTGGTTTTGGCTGAGTGGTCACAAACTTCTCGAAACTGGGCAGCAGCTGAGAAGCGTAACTCTATTTTTTCTCTGAGCAGGAAAGAGAAGGGGAAGTGAGCTGGAAAGAGGGCTCCCCCCAGTTCCATGAGTCAGCTTTTTGGTCAGGACTCTGGGGAAAAAAAATGTTTTTCATTCGGCTTCCAAAAAGCAAGGTGTGCATCTTATTTGGGGGTATGGTATGCAAGACAGTATGATATTGTAGTATACCAAACCGGATGAATTACTCTATAGTAATCATTTGTATGCCCTCTGAAAATACCTTTTTTATTTCTTCGGTAGAGATTAGCACTTGTTCCTTATGTACCAGTGAATATTGGCTGGCACATTTCTAGTTTACATGGTCTTTGAGGGACTGGGGCCTGATGGACTGAAGAACGCCCCCCGTTAAGTCTGAACCCTAATGAACAAAAGGAAGGCATGTGGCATTTGTCTCTTGCTAAATGACTCTTTTTCACTGGCCACTGGAGTTGCTGGCTCTCTCAGTGCCCAGCAGTGAATCAGCTGCATTTGTGAGACCATGCCAAGGCTAATTTAACTTGTGCTTTTTCAGTGTATCATACACGCAGTCTTTTGTAATAACTAGAACATCTATATCAAGGGTCAGCACCCCTGGCATGCATGCCAGAGCATGGCACGTGAAGCCATTTTGCATGGCCTGCCATAGCAGGCCCTGACCCTGGGCAGCCCCCTGCCACTAGCCATGGAGCCCAGGCTGCTTGCAGCAGGCATTGGGGAGGCTGAAAGCTCTGCTGCAAGCAGCCTGGTCTTCATGGCAGGTGGCAAGGGCCTGCCCAGAACCTGGGCTGCTCACAGCAGGCAGTCAAGGAGCTGCATCAGGGTCTGGAGACCTGGGCCTGGCTTGGTGCCAGCCATGGCTGCATATGTGGGCGCATGGCAGCACTGCCACAACAAGGATTGGGCTCCTCACCTTTCTCCCCCCATCCATTCCTGGCATGCCAACATTTTTCAAGTCAAGGTTTGTGGGGGGTTTTGGCACTCAGTCCAAAAACTGTGCGGACTCGTAATCTATATATAGTGTGATAGCAGCACTTCCAGTCTAGGTCGTTGAGAGCTTTGAAATCAGGACACCTTTTCTGGCAGATCGCAATGATGTGATTTCACCTTGGAATGAGAACATTAAACAGCAAATGATACACAGGTGCAAGAGAGCTATTAGGTAGAAAGGGTGCTTGGCCTTTCAGCAAACAATGTGATTAAATTCTAGCTTAATCAGCCTTTGATATCATTGACCATGAAGTCCTGTTAACTTCCCCACAGACCCTGGCTGGTGAAAGATTAGCCTGAACACAACAAAGATTGATACTTGTCGGTTTGAGGAAAGGTCTAGGCCAGGGCTTCCCAAACTATGGTATGCATACCCTTTAAGGGTAAGCAAGACATCTCTGAGGGGTACGTGGGAGAAAGTGTGTAATGGCAGATTTTATTTTCATTATAATAATAATGGGCATGTAAGGAGTCAAAATATAAAATGTATGCTGGTAGGGGTATGCAGGCAGCTGGTATGCAACAAGAAAAAGTCTGGGAACCTATGGTTTAGACAGCATAGCAGAGATGGGGTCTATCCTGCCTTTCTAAGTGGATGTCAGTAAAGACCACAAGCTGTAGGTGCACCTGGATCCCTGAATGAGCCCCAAGTTCCAGGAAACATGGATCAGTGGTGACCAAGGAGAACCTCTTTCCATATGTATGAGTCTGGAGGCTTTATCTGATTTGCAACTTGTCACAGTTAGACTTCTGAACCACAGACTGGATCAGGGCATTGTGTTGTGAACTCCTCCCATCATGTTTTGGAAGGCTGTAATTGCTCTGGCACTCCCTGCTGTGGTCACGACCACCCTGTAGACCACCAAAGCCCTTTGCACAAGTCTGGATCTACTTTTGAAAGCTGCTTATGGGCAACAGCTAAAGTAGACCGTGACTTCCAATAGACAGGATTGTATCTACATGGTAAACTTAGTGTCCTCAAGCTTTCTGTGCTGCTCTGGAAGGACTGCCTCTGACACAGATTGCAATATAGTTGCATCTGTGCAGACTTTTGCATGTTTTAATTAGCACTACTGAGTTGCAGGGCCAATTAGCTGACCCCTAGCTAATTAGCCTGTCAATGGCACCGCACAGACTGCTTCTGGTTTTTTGGTCTCAAAAAATCTTCCTGAAGCAGCACAGTCAGGATGAGGATGCTGCTACTGGATATAATAAACCTACCATGTGGACATAGTTTCAGCAGACTGTGAAGTGGGGAAGCATATGATACCAGTTATCCATCTGGCACGCTGTAATTGCAGCATGTTGAAGCAGCCCCATCGCATGTCTACAAGCACCCTTAGAGGTTCTGGGCCCCACAGCTGTTAGCTGCGATTTCATGGTCTGCATGGAAGGTGGCGACCCCAGTCCTGACTTCCCAAAATCACCATCAGAGCTGATACTAACTAGTAACTAACCTCCCTTCATGCCCAGTCACAGCTCAAACAGCCAAGTAATGAAGACAGAAAGGGGACTGACACCCATTTCCTCAGCTGGTATAAACTAAACTGAAATTGCTGTAATGATATCGCTGAGGCTGCAATGATTTTCACTAGCTGAACATTAGGGCTGTGGAAAATTTCGCTGGCTGTTTCATTTTGAAACAGCAACATCGAAACAAAACAAAGGCCCTGGAAATAGATTTGAAACAAAATGAGGCTGGTTGAAATGTTTTGCAAGTTGAAATGTTTCGACCATAGGCTGGGGATGGGAAGTCAGTCCGGCTGGGCTGACTTCCCATCCCCAGTGCAAGATCTGGTAGGGATGGGAGGCAGCCCAGCTGGGCTGCTTTCCTATCCCTGGCAGGATCTAGCACTGGGGATGGGAAGTTAGCTCAGCTGGTCTGACTTCCCATCCCCAGCAAAACTTGAAACAGCGTCAAAACAGCCTTTCGGTTTCAACAGAATGGAACAGAACAGCTGTTTCAATTCAAAATGAAACTCGAGACAAAACACCGTTCTGTTGAAACCCAAGGTGAAATGAAACGGTGCCATTTCACACAGCCCCACTGAACACGTATCTTGGGATTATGTTCTCTTCATTAGAAGTGAACATCACATATGAACTCTTTTTATATATATATATATAAAAATATGTATACACACAGTACTTTTTCTTCTACAAGTGCATGCTCCTCTACACATTAGATCAGTGGTTTTCAAAGTTTGTTGAGCCCTAAAAATTTTTGAATGAAAGTGCAGACCCCTTTGAATGATAAGTGAGGAATCAGGGTCATCTTTTACAGACCCAATAGGTATATTCTGTGGACCCCCAGGGGTCCATGCACCACAGGTTGAAAACCTCTGCATTAGTTTGGCTCCTTTAACCTCAAAGCAGTCCATGCAAGCACAGAATCAGGAGATCACCTAAAGAAAACAGGACAGAGAGAAAATCTTTTAGGTCCAGTTGTTGCTGATAGAAGAGGGAAATATTCTTCCTTTGAAAAAACCATGTCCCATGATGTACTGAAAAAAAACATGTTTTCGGCCCTAGGAGGCCATTACCTGAAACTGATTTACTTGAAACAAACACACTTTAAAAAGATAACTGAAGTTTATATAATTTGACCCAGAAAAGAGTTGTTTTGTATTGCGTTTCTCATGGGGATGGAATGTATCAGGCCTTTTTTTAAATATGAATTCATATTACATCTTTCCAAAACAGAACCTGGCACCCAAAATTGCTAGAGACCTTTAAGTTAATTTTTGATGAATACCTAGTTAATTTTCTCTCTAATAGGTTGGGTTTTTTTCCAGTTCTTATGTAAATCTATGCCCATGTTCACATGCTGGTTTGTCTATGGGTTTATGTAGATTTAATTCAGCCTTATATAGACCTTGGGTGTCCAGATATGCTATTCAGGTTTTTAGGCATGCAATGACTTTCATATTCAAAATGATACTTACGTAATAGAACAGCCTCCTAGTGCTACTATTTAAAACAGCTGAAATATAACACACGTTCTCTGCTAGGAGGCAAATGAAACAAGAAGCATTTGTAGAAAGTGAAACAAGGCTGACTTGACAGGGCTTGTGTTTGCATGACTGTAGAATAAGGTGGGCTGTCAAGTTAAACTGGTTTAGGTATTTCTGATCCAGCAGGGCGCCTTGTTCCTAATCAGTTTAGCTTAATAAGAACTTCCACACAGTCCATCTGAAATCTAAAATAGTCATTCTGGGATAACTTCTCCTGTCACCAAATCCTGGCACTGACTAAAGACCGCAGGAATATCTAATAGAGAAATCAAGTAGAGCTGCTCAATATTTTATGACCTAAAAATGTTGGTCCAACCACAAGAAATTTTTTTTATAGGAGAACAGTATTGTTTCCAACATTATGTTTTGATCTGAGATTTCACACAGTGAAATGAAACAATGTTTTATTTCATTTCAGACCTGTACTTCTCATTTTTCCCAAAATGATACACAAACAGCATGTTTTTGAATTCAAGAGCAGTTCTCAGTAGGGTAGCCATCATAGAGGATAGTCCAGTTGTCCTCTCTCCTCTATTGATACGAAACCAGATGCCTTTATGTCCTCTATTTTTCTCTTGTCTAAAGGTTGTCTTTGCAGAGAAAAATACAGGACATAAAGGCGTCTGGTTTTGTATCAACAGAGAACAGAGGACAACTGGACTATCCTCTATGATGGCCAAATAGGAGATACAAACTTGTCCACTTTTGTATCAATAGAGGACAGGCGAACTGTCCTCTGTGATGGCTACCCTAGTTCTTGGGTTTTGTTTCCAAACTTCCTGTAAAAACTCAAGGCATTAGAATTATTTATCATCCAACATTTTCTGCAGGGAAAAAGTGAAACTAATAGTATATGCAAAGGCCTAGCAGGGTGCAAGCATCCTCTTAGTGTAACTGAAGACTTGAAATATGTGCAGAGTGTGTTTGCGTAGCTGTGGTATGTGCTTTCCTGGACTGTGCGCTCAAATTTTTGAACTTCATCAGGAGTAGAGACAGTGACCATTTTGTTCTCCAGAATACTACGCTATTTACACAAAAAGTATCTGCCCTGTGTTCTCTCCTAAGTCACCTTTACTTGTTACTGGTCTCCCATAGCGTGGCACTCAGGGGATGTGCTACACATGCAGTTAATGTGCCTGAATTTTCTGCACAGAAAATTCAGTCTTGTTACTGCGCTCCCAGGTGCACATCTACATGTGCACCCCTGTCAGGAGCAAATTGTGCCTGACAGGAACAGCCCAGTTCAGGGCTGCTCCTTCCCTGCTCTGCCCCTGCTGCTGCAGCTAGGGGGAGTTCCAGGGGCTGGCAAGGGGCATGGGGTTGCAATCCCCACTGGGTGGGGAGAGCTGTGTTGGCTGCAGGAGCAGCTGTATCCCAGCCATGTGGGGATCAGGACCCATTTCAAACCCCATGTGGTGGGAAGACAGATGTCCCTGCAGCTGGCACAGTTATCCTGCCCACGTGGGGATCGGGACCTGTCCTGATCCCCATGTGGCTAGGAGACAACTGCCCCTTCAGATGGCACAGCTCTCTCTAGCAGGCCCCCTTCTGCCTGGGCCGGCTAGCAGCAAATTGCCAGTCCACATCTACACATGTGTATGGGGCATTAGCTAATGAGCCATGTATCTAGTACCTGTATGTGTTGGTACTAGCAAACAGCACATTAGAGTAATTTAATGTGCAGTAAGTTTTGTGCATGTGTAGATGGTGACACTTTACTGTGCAGCAAAGCATCTTGTGTAGACACTCCCAGTCTGAATTATTTCTGCTTTAAATTCTCTGCTGGAGTAGTCAGTAAAGTCGATGAGGTTGCATCCATTTAAATCAGAAGGGAATTTAGCCGTGAAAATGCCATGTCCCAACTCTGTGGCTGTGGCTAATAGTTTTACTACTACTGGATACTCATGTTGTTCCTTTAGCTCAAATGATGATTTCCAGTTCAAACCCTATGCACACTTCATGAAGGGAGTCATGCCAGTAATATTTTATTATGTTCCAACAATGAACTAGGCTCACATGGAAAAGTAACATAAGAAACAACAACATTAGCTCACTCACCTGGTGTAACACCCATTATGTTGTAGCCTGCAAAACAGGGCTTAGAAAATCAACAGCTTAGCCTGGGGGGGGACAATTATTTGGGTCTGGGGGCCACATGGGAAGCTTTGCGGAGCTGTCGTGGGCTGGGTCAGGTTCTGAGTGGAGATTGGGGGGTTTGTCTGGGTCCGCAGCTGCTGCTTCTGCATCAGTGCATCAGCCGTGGTCCTGGGCAGTTGCCCTGATCCCCACTGGGAACTTGCCAGCAGCATTCATAGTTGATGCCGGCACCTGGCCAGTGCTGCTTCTGGTGCACACATCAGGAGCTGGTATAAATTGCAGCTGCAGTTGGGATATGCTCACCTGTGCAGCTGGATGCAGCAGTCATGTGCCAGAAGCTGGTGTAAGCTGTGGATGGGGCCAGGACATGCCTGTCCACCTGGCAGCAGCTGGAGCTACTGGATCCCCGTACCTGCAGCCTGGGTACATTTAGCTGGTGGGCTACATCTGACCCGCAGCCCATCTTTTGCCCACCCCGTCTAAGCCCCTCAACAGATGCTCTAGATAAACCGGAAATACTTTCCCCTACCTCTTGTCTTTGTTTTTGTTTTTTTTTTTTTTAGAATATAAATAGAATGGGACAAGAACGTGTTTTTGAGGGTGGTTTTTGCTGGGGGAAGAGAGTTTAGGGTACTACCAATTGTGCAGGGGAAGAAATGTCCCAGTTGAGAATGAAAAGCTTTATTAAAATGTTTTGGGAAATCCAGCATTTAGAAATTCGTCATGGATCTAGTTTAAGTTTATACTTTAAAAAAATACCTCATGCTTTCCTTTGGGCTTTAATGTCATTTCACCCCAAAGTCTCAAAATTGACCAACCTGAAGTTTGGTAGTGAAATTCATGAAGAAACTTTGAGTAAGAAATCTGCAGTTTTCACTGGGGAAAAAATAGATGGGGGTCAGGAGCAGAGAACTTCACCTAACCCTAAGTCTACATTACAGGCAGCCAGGACAGTGTCCTCTTCTGTGAAACCCTGGTATCAGCTGAGCCCTTGGGTTGTTACTGGAATATAATATAGTGTTGAGCTGTACTCCATAAAAAATGATATATATAAAAAAAATCCCCTTACAATGAAGTACACTTACAATAATACAGTCATGTGTCCAATTTTCTCACATACATCTTACTAATTATCAGTCACATACAAGTAGAATTTTAATTTCCAGTGAACAAATGTGTCTGTGAATTTCAAAAGCAATATTTGCATTTTAGCACTCATCCTTTCTAAATAAAGACAAGCATACATTTTGCAAGAACTGCCACAATTAAACTCAACACACTACTACACACTTCAGTTTGTGTTCTTGGAGCAGAAGTTAAGATCAAATCTTTGAAAAGATCCTTTAAATCTTTTGAACAGCTTCTTTGACAAGGGAACATGGAGGAAGTTTCCCAAGCTGAGATCTTCTTCCAAAAGGTAACTTTTATCACACACCGAAAACCCATTATGTTTAATATCCTGCTTTCTTCCTGGAACAAGCTTGACAGACAAATATAAGATCTGCCCATGATATTGTAATTTTAGGGGATCTAGGGTTCAGACAAATGCACCATACTGGGCACATCTAGACATGGGCTTTAATGCTCATTAGTCTATTTTAATGCACATTAACGCATCATTAAAAAACCATGCCATTTAGTTAATGCACATTTAAATAAGCTAATGCACATTAAGTGTCACATAAGAACCATTCTCTTTAGTTAATGAGCATTAAGACAGGCTAATGTGCATTTTCCTAGTACCTCACAATGGAGGTACTAGGTTTAATGTGCATTAACAAAAGAGCATTAATGCATGTGTAGACACACGCACTGCAGGCACTTTTCCACCTGCTCCGGAGGAAGAGAGGGCAGCACTTCAATTAGAGTGGCTCCAAGAGCTGCTCTAATTAAAGCATCGCTGCGTCTTGTGTATCAGAGTCTAAAGGGAAGTACTAAAGCACAGCGCAATAACAACATTGCCATAGGGCAACATGTAGATGTGCCCAAAGTGATGGATCAAAGAGATCCAGTGATCTGCTTTGGATGGATCAAAGTGATCCATTTCAAGTGTTTATATTTCTTTCTAACTTTGCCTTACAGAAAGCTTGTGATAAAATTGAATGCATTGAAGTTGGCAGGGCCAGGAAAAATTCATCCCAAGGTACTAGAAGAGCCGGTTAAAAAAATCTCTGAGTGACTGGCAATTATGTTTGCAAAGTCATGGATGGCAGGCAAGGTCCCAGATGCTAAGGCAAGGACTGACAGAGAAAAAGAAGACCCAGAGAATTATGAACCCATCAGCCTGCCTTCTATACCTTGGAGGTTACTGAAGCAAATGATAAAATGATCCCTTCGTAAACAGCTGGAGGAGGAAGGGGTGATCACTAGCTGCCAATATGGATTTTTAAAAACAAATCATGCCAAACCAAATTGATATCCTTTGACAAGATAATTAGTCAGGTGGATGAAGGGGCATACTATACTTGGACTTGAAGGCTTTCAAGACAGTCCCATGTGACAGTGTCCTAATGAAATGGAGATGTGTGGGCGAGACAGAATTTTTGAAGGGGTGGACACACAATTGGTGGCATAACCACAAGCTGAGATCAAGTTTAAGTGGATCAAAGTCCGAATGGCAAGAGGTTTCACATGGCATTTCACAGGGGTCCACCAAGGGTCCAGTACTGGTTAACCTTTTTATTAATGATATGGTGACCAGGATAAAGAGCTTTCTAATCAAATTGGCAGATGACACAGGTCGGGCATCAGCTACCATACTGTGTGCAGGTTTGGTCTCTGCTGAGAAGAACAGAGAGAGCCTGAAGAGGCCTGTAACATGGATGATAAAGGGTTTGGGATGCAAGATATACAGGGAAAGAATGAGAGTGCTAAGTGTTTTTAATCTGGAGGAAAGGGGGACATACAATAGCCCTTTTCAATTATTGGAAAGGCTCCCATAGAGATGAGAGAGCACAACAGTTTTCCCTGCCATGCAGAGCTGGACACCAAGCAGTGGGTTTAACCTGCAATAAGGCAGATTCGGTTTAAATGTCAGGGAGAACTTCCTTGCTGTCAGAACAGCAGGACAGTGGAACAATGTACTATAGAAAGCCATAGAAACTGTAAAATGTACTGTTTGAAGCAGGGCTGGATAGGTATGTATTTGTCTGGGTTCAGAAGTAGCATCTGTGCAGGGGTTTGGGGACCCTTTCACCTCTGATGCCCTGAACACAAAATTAAGCTTCAAAAGTCATGCCAGAATAAAAACACGCCCATGCTTTGTTTCATAAAATGTGGAAATAACATTTGATTTTGTCAGAATTTCCCCCTCCCCTGATTTCTTCCCAAATGAAAGTCTGATGAAATCAGGCTGATTCCCAAAGCACTTTGACTGTCATGGAAATGCGTATCCCAATGGAATGTGAGTCTATCAATTTTTCCGTCTGGCTGCGCACAGGATTTTTAATAGCTATGTGTCTAATCACTGTCAGAAGCTATGTTACTATTTAGACATTGAGAATACGCTGGTTGTTTTGTCAGCTTCATTTTTCTGATTTTGGTGCATTAGCATAACTCTGTGCTTGACCCACAACGGGTCAAATTTGCCTGCCGGTGCTCATCTAGTCAGGTGGACGGATACACTTCCTGCAACACGACAGTGTGGTGCAGCTGGCATTGGGGTATAAGGACGCACAATCAGCTACAGCACCCAAAAGCTCTGCTCCATTTAGGAGGCGAAACACTGAACAGCAGGAGGCAGCTGAGAGGCAGATGGCAGCTTACAGCAGGCTCTGCTTCCCATCTCAGGTGCTGCAGGAATAAAAACAATGTTAACTAGGAGCTGGGTGAGTTAAGAACAACAGCGGAGGCTATTTGTGAGCAGACACAGCAATGTGAGGCAGGATTATACATCACACCCTATGTTTTTTACATCCTGAATCCCTTCTTCGTACTACTAAAAATAGATTGGGGGTCTAAAATATGGTGACAATGTCCCTTATATTATTACATGCAGGAAGACATTGGGGAGCTTTCCAAAGCCACAAATGGCAGGTCCTCAGAAGTCAATGGGAGTTAGGTGCATACATAGACATCCAGGGAACAGTGTAACCTAGTTAACTCAGGGGACTAGGCTCTATCCCTGGCTCTAGCAAGGTCCCACTGATTTGTGTTGAATGACTTGGTCTCTGTGCCAGTTGTCTGGGACGTCCTTATAAAATTGCTTGGGGATCTACTGAGGAATTGTTTGTGCCTTTGAAAATCTCCCCTTGCCCTTATTTTGTCTTGACAATCATGACATACAATACATAGTGTCAGTAAAAGGAAATAAAACCGAAAGAGGCAGGAAGGAAGGTGGGGTGGGGAGGTTACTTATTTCGGTGAGAAGTGCTGCACAGTTCTCCAGATGCAAAGATCTCGGTGGCGCTGTCCTGTTTGTTAAAAGTCTATGTTCTTGAAGTTGATTGAACAGCGGTATCGGCCATCAGTGAACTTGGAGCATATAAAGTTTGGAAGGCACGGGCAGGCGTGGTGTTGGCGCTTTCCAAAGAAAGGGATCTAAAACAGAAAGTGGAAGAAACCGAGAAACATGCAGAATATTAGGATTTTGGCCCCAAGAGAAAGCTGGAGATGGGCAGCATCAGCTTCTCCATATTGTCACACGATAGAATGACCTGGTGGGCCCCATCCAGCCCATGGGCCACATTTTGCCCACCTTGGCCCTAACTCCTGTGCCTTGGTTTGCCCTTCCTATCTCCAGTCAAACCACCTTGCTCACAGGGGACATCTACGTGTTCATTAGTGCACCATACTTATGGCACATTAAGGTGCTAACTTCAGACACGGTAATTGGCACTACTGTGCAGTAGCACAGATAAACTTTTTTTGTGATGCTTAATGCACATTAAACTAAGTCTGCTGCACCTTAGTACATCAGCATGCTTTTTGCATGACACGCTAATGCGCATTAAGCATCTCGTGTAGACGCACCCAAGGAGACTTAATTACAGCATGCATAAAGCGCATCATAATTAGGTCCTTGTGACAAAAGGGATCAAACATGGGTACCAGTAACAATAGGTTAGCCATTATCCATTCCAACTGAAAACTGATTTAAATTAAGGGTGCCTGGAGTTAATATTAGAGCAGGCAACGATGGAAAGGACCTGAGCTCTTCAGTGTATGTACAGCTCCCTTTCCTCACTTCTCTGTTTTCTTTCCTTGTCTCCTCTCCTTCCTGGCAGTAAATGAGGAGACTGAGTTGCAAGTATTTGCTTATCTCCCAGCTTTGTAGAAAAATCCCAAATGAAATTGAAGTCCTAGAAATTTATCTTTATTTCCTGAGCTTGACAGTTTCACCATAGACTTGTCTAAAATGAAATTCTGATCCCTCGGAGACTCTTCAGTCTCCTGCAGTTTGAGCCAGGGTGGAAAGCACTGTATTATTTAGTGAGTCTCGCTCCTGCCACATGAAATCAATAGCTGAGTACCTATTAGCAGCCTCCTCGGTGACTGGTGCTAAATACTCATGGCCAAAGGAACAGCAGCAAATCGTCACTTTGGACTAATCCTCCTTCCTTTGTGTTTCTTGCTGGACAAGAATCTCAGAGCTTTGAAGGTTCAGAGATGTTATCTTAACATCTGCTTGGTTGCGTATTTAGGCTTCAATAGGAAGTGCCAAGAGAGCAACTGAGCATACAGATCAACCCCCCAGCTCAGTGAAACAGGGTTAGCGGTGGACACGTGGCATTCTCAAGTCCAACAGCAATTATTTAGTGGCAGCTTGGACAGGCTGGTGTTTTAAAGTGTTGTTTGAGGGCCTGACTAAGAAAGCCTAATGATCCCAAAGGTGTTTAGGTACCAATCTCCCTTTTGAAAGCAATAGGTATTACATGCCTATTTACCTTTTGAGCTAGAGCTTGTAGCACTTGTACTAGAGGAGTGGGTGGAGGACTGAAATTCTCTTTTCGGTTCTGTGGGCTGGGGCAGTTCTAGGAGGGATACTGAGGCACAGAGCCATCACACAATATGGGCCACACATGGAGTCTGTTGCAGAGGTGAGTCCGTAACCCAGATCTCTTGAATCCCAGCTCAGTGCTGTCCTACTCAAGCCACATGCCCACTGCTTGACAGCATAACAGATCCCAGCCTCAGGGGGCTCTCCTCTTGCCAAAGGATGAGATCTGATTAGCAAGTGAATCATTTTGTCTCGGAGAACAGGGTGGGCCATTTCCTTTTGCAAGAGAAGTTGATCTGGGACAGTACAGATGCAACAGTCAGGAAAACAATCGGCTTGGGCTGTTGCTTAGGGAGAGGGCCTGGAGGGGTTCGGGCTGCTCGACCATACCTTGTGACTGAACGGGTGGCATTCATCCCCTTCCTGCCCCAGGGGCGTGCACATCCTCAGCCCTCGAAGCCACAGGCTGATCGCACAGCATGTCCCAGGCCCACACTGCAGGTCCTTCTCACAGGCCTAGGAAGAGGCACAACAACAGACACCGATTAGCCAGACCTACCTTCTTGAAGGGAGGGGGAGGATTCCCTCTTCCAGGCAAATAAATCAACCTGAGTACAACACAGGGGCATGAATTCCTAATTGGAACAAGAGACATTTTAAGACCCATGTGCTGAAGGATAAGTCAAGGAAGGCTTTTGAGGAGAGTAAAAAACAAGTTTTTAGTAGAAGGGTTTCACAGCAGCACCTGGGACAGTCAGGACAGGGAGAAAAGGTCTTTGGGCTCCCAAGGCTTTTAATTACAATGCAGAAAGAGAGTCAGAGGAAATCTGCTGAGTTCACAGTGGCCCTGCATTAAACCAGCGGATTTGTAAAGATAATAAAATTGTTGCTTGTTCATAGTAAAGGAATCAAGACTACATTGTTCTTGGACATAAATGTTCTCATGGGGCTTACAAGCGCCTGTATTTGTGTAGAATTTGTCATCTAGGGTTGGATGAAAGCAATAAGTAGGTAGAGAGAGAGAAAAATAGATAAACAGATAGACAGGCAGACAGATTGCTTCTCTTCAGCAGACCTCAAAGCATCTTTCAGCCGCTGGAGGACCCCCTCCCTGGTTGGTGATCAGCAGCTGGTGCTCCCCCAGAATCAGGAGGTGTCATTCGCCCATGATCTTACAGGCATGAATTCATAATGCCAAACAAGGCATTAACAAGTAAGGAAACTAGGTGTGGAGAGGGAAGGTGAAGCATAAAGATGCAAATGTTGCAACAGTTGCATGGAGCTGCAGAATGCAAATTACACTGCTGGGCAACTGACGGACACGTCCTCGGATGCCACATCTAACAGGTCCCTTTCCACCAGTTGGGCATACTTTATGTAGCATGTTTTAATGCTGTTACCCCATCACTCTGTGATTGTGGGGACAGTGTGTTCCTGGGTGGTTTCTTACTGTGGGCTAAAAGATAACCCAGTGCATACAGACAGCACCCTGCTTCCCAAGTGACTCGCTCAACACAGCTGTGGTAGGTGATTTCCCCAGTAGTAAAACGACTCATGCAGTTATGGCTATACTCATTGTTCATAGACACCGATTATCTTCTGATTTCTGATAAAGCTGATAAAGTTGTACAGTGGCAAGTGGAAAGCCCTTCAATCTCATCAGCTTCAGTGCTTCCCAGTGCCCTAAAATCTATGGAAAAAAAAGGGGAATTCCAACCACGGACTTTTTTCTACGTCCATTTGTTCAAAGCGAAAAAAAAAAAAGATAAAAAAAACAGAGCTGGGACCTTCTTCAGTTTATGAATGTGGGATCGCACCAGTGCCACACTGGGGTAAATGTGCTGATTTCAAGGGCACAACACCAGCACAGAACTAGAGGAGCACATCACTGAATGGCGGGTATGTTTCTAATAGAGCCTGAAGCTGAGAACCTTGCCCCTTCCATCTGTACTGTCACGGATTAATAGGGATTGATTCCTCGCCTCCGCAATAAATAAGCCATGAGAACCCTTCAAAAGCTTATTGATTCCTCTAGTCTGGGGCTCATTCACGAGTCACCATAATATGTTTTGTAATGATTGGAGGTCAGTAACACCACGAACATGGGCCTGTCTGGGCTGGAGATTCTCGAAAAACAAATTAATAACATGGCTGACACTCCAGGCTCTGAATTCATCCCTGGAGGGCTGGAAACAGTGAGGACATTTCTTTTAAATATAAGCGGCAGAGGAAGTTAGTGTGGAACACACACCCGCTAGGCAGGTCACCAATTGCAAAGCCAGCTGGATCGTTCAGGGATGCATTTGATATCCAGCCTATGTGAACTAAGCTGGTGGAGCTTAGCAGTGAAGACGCTCTTGTCCTCTGCTCACCTACAGCTTGGGGCACTTTGGGGACCTTGTGCTTTGCTGCTGCCTGCACTGTTCCTGCCATGCTTACTCATGATAGGGCTTGCTACTAATTTGGCAACCAGCTTTATGCTGGTGTCAGGCCTTTGTCTTCATCTGACTTAGTCCTGACTCACACCCGTGCAAGTGAGATCAGAATCTGGTATCTAGGGAGTCTCCACCACTTTCAGTGTAGCGCTTTTCATCATCATGCATCCTACGTTGGAGACCAAGGGTCAAGAATACATCTGGGGTGAAGATACTAAGGGCCACATTTTGAAGGTATTTAAGGACCTAGGCATCAAACAGAGCTTTAAGCAGTGGCCTGGCTTAGATTTCAAAGGGCTTTAGGTGCTTAGATGCCTGGTAAAATCCTGAGGCATCTCTCCGCACCTTTACACATCTAAATACCTTTAAAACCTGGCCTTAATGATTAATAAGAAACATAAAGCCTTGTGTTCAGATTTGCTAAAGGCTCACCCCACTTCATTCCCACGGCAGTCAGTAAGATCATGGGTGTTCATCATCTCATCCAGACCATTTGTTTTGGTTTTTATAATGGGTATTTAAAGTATAGAGGAAGAGTTTAAGCAGATTGATATTTTAGCGATAGGTGTACAATCCTGGCCCATCTACAATCAATGACGTGAGTAGGAAGTTCCCCAGTCAGATCAGAGTCTGACCCCCCACTACCTTTGAATGACAAAAGGCCAGTATCACTGAACTATTGTTCATTGTGGTATTACAGAATGAACAGGGCTCAGAGTAGTATAAAAATTTGAACAAGGTGGTGTCAGTCAGGAGGAGACCTGCCTAAGGAAAGATGCAGGATTTGGCCCTCAGTTACTAACGAATGCAAAATGTGTAGTTAGAATCTGAGCCCCTCATCCCCTGCCTGCATACCACCTTATCAGGGTGGCCATCATATAGTCCCGTTGTCTTCTGTCCTCTATTGATACAAAACTAGACGCCTTTATGTCCTCTGTTTTTCTCTTCAAGAGAAAATACATCAAGGCATCCAGTTTCATATCAATAGAGGACAGAGAACGGATTAGCAGAAAACCAGAATGTCCTCTATGATGGCCATCCTGGTCAACCACACTCCTTTTGTGCACCAGAGAAACAGTCTTCCCGGATTTTGAGTGTACTGTAATGGTAGGTGGGTTTTTTTTAATGAAATGTACCATTTAGGACTGGATGAGCTGAAGTGAAATGAGTTCACTGTACGTGCTTTATCAAATCAAAAGTAGCCACTGGACTTTAAAAGGAAGAATACAACAGGGAAGCCAACAGAATGGCATTGCAGCCACTTCTGAGGTATTTACTACTTGCTGCATGCATGTTTCAGAGAGAGACTGAGGAGCTTCTATTTTTTCCAGTAGAATCGATCAGTAGTGTGCAAATACATAATGCTTTTGAGAAGATCTTGACCCTATTTAAAACCAGTGGTAAAATTCCCACCAGTCAGAATAGGACAGGCTCACCAAAAAGCAACCACAAAATACATGGTGGGGCGTGGGATACTGTACATTCTTTCCTTAGGATGGAGTAGTCTCTTTTTTGCCCAATTTCTTCGTCATAAAGATCCTAACTATAAATTTATTTGCAGGGAAAATTCTGACTTTTTCTTTCTCGCTTGAGAGAGTGAATGTCCTTCTTCATATTTTAATCACAGCCTCAATTCTGGACACCCATACTGCATCCAAGACCAAACACAAGTGAAGCAGCAAGTTAACATAAAAGTTTTAAAGAGGTTCAGGACTCATTACTCTGCTGTACTTCGACATAATACTGGCTGCCCTGCATACTAATCACTGTTCACTTTAACCCTATAGGAGAGAGAGGTAGTTAAACGTGTTCGTCTGAAATCAGGCAGACAGCAGGACACAGTGACACTTCAGAGATACCTTAGAGGTGTCACCTCTCCTTCGGAGAGACATAAGCTTTTGTAGGTGACAGCCTGCATCTGACAAAGTAGGCTGTTTCCTATGAAAGCTTGTGCCTTTTTGGAGTTGGTCTCTACTGCCCTGCCTTCTGTTTAAACCAACAGCAATTTAAAAATGTCTCAGATGAGCAGAATGTCTAAACGTCCATTGCAAATAAAGAGTTAAAGTCACTAGAGGACACTGATTCCCCTTTTTTTTGCTTTCTCTTTTTCTTTTCAAGTTCTGATTTGATTCTTCATTGTAAATCTCTCCAGTGTTTTAGTGTAGTAATGCCCCCATCCTTCCCCCCAACCCACCCCCCAAAAAACCTGATATCTGTTTGAATCCTGTAGCCAGTTCCCAGGCAGTCTAAACTGTCATGAAATCACTCACTTCAATGGAGCTACAACTTTATCCACAGAGGAGCTGATAATAAAAGAGCGCTAAAAGATGTGTTGATCCTGTAATGCCTCATCAAGTCAGCAGGGGCTTGGGGGGCTCAGTACTTCCTGCAATCAGCCCCCAAAATGGCTAAAGCACACCCTGACTTTTGTGTTGATGTGGTTTGATACAGCAATTCTTCCCAGCCTGGAAACTATTTGACACTTCCTCCCTACATTTGCCATTTAAATAGAAGTTTGTGGCACAGTGTGTTTAAAAAAAAAGACACGCTGAATTCCCCAGACTGATTTTATGTTCATGTGTTTGGCTCTGTGGTTTTATAGCGCATAAATAATAACACAGCCTATTCATGAAAATCTAGCAGCTAGGCTCATTTATAAAAGTGTGTAATTGGTATAGATTACCTACTTAAACCAGCAGTTCTCAACCTTTTCAGACTCAAGGCACCCCTCATAAATTGCCAGCTCTTAGCTTTCACTCATTTCTTAACTACAGAAAAATAATAGAGCAATTTTTCTATTGCAAAGAGCTCAAAAAGACCACAGCAGGGCAGAATATTTTTAACACTATGGATTCCTATTTGAAAATTGGGTTTATGAATCATGTTTGCACACCTAACGGTGCTAACATTGTGTAGCACCCCATGGCACCCTTGAAAGGATCTCAAGGCACCGCAGAGTGCCATGGCACCCTGGTTGAGAATTAATGACCTAGACCAACCTCACTTTGGAAACAATTTAGATAAGCTTAATTGAAAAAATACTCATATAGCAGTAAAAAAAAAAGTCAGCATTATTTATAAACCTACATAAACTAATCAGTTCTTACAATCAATGAGGGCAGTTTCACTTTCAGATGCATGGAGCAGCACAGACTGCTGGCAGAAAGTGAAGTATTTCCAAAGCAAGAATTAAAATGAGAAATTAAAATCATGCAAGCATTTCTCTTTGAGGCTTGATTATTTTTTATCGCCTCTCCACGTTGGAAGAAACTTGTGAGTTAGTTAATAAAACTTGCAAGGATGTTGAGTTATCAGTGCTCTGAAAATTGAAAAAAAAGCAGAGTATAATGGTTGCTGGAAGTCTTCTTATCTGAACTGTCAGGAGGACCTTTATTCCTGCACCATTGAAATAGGTATTTAACCACTGGCAGATACCCTGATCTTTAGCCCACCGCAATTTTATACCCTCTCAAAATGAACACAAAGTTGCAAACGTGCTCATATAAGCCAGAAAGTTAGAGACTTACCCCAGTAATGACTGCGCATTTGTAAAAAGTTATTAAGAGGAAGAAGCATAAGATTTGGATGACTGTTTTCATGTCGATGGGGAAAGTAAATAAACTCTCCCTTGTCTTGGGAGTGTCACAGTAACACTGCAATATCTGAAGTCCTCTGCTCTCCTTGCTTCCCTGTTGATGAGATCTGAAAGCATCCCCCTCTTCTGGCTCTGTATATAACACCTCAGCCCATTCAATCTCCATCACTGATGATCTCAGAATAGGGAGATGAGACTTGAATCTATAATGATAAGAATATATATATATATATATATTATATTAATATAATAATGATGGCAAGAAGATAGTCAATCTACACATACAAATTACCTGGGTTTTTTTCCAGTCACATTTAAGTCTGGATTTTATTAAGTACCATTTTATAAACCCTCCTGATTGATTTGAGAATAAAATGTAGGATTTGCAACTTTTTATGAAAACAAGGCAAAAAAGAATAAGTTTGGGTACTCCAAAATGCTGCTGCAAAACATTATACATTGGGATGCGTGGTACATGCTCTCTAGAAACGTGTGTGTTGAGCAGGTCTAGGGTGGGTCTGTCAGAAATGAGGTGGGGAGTCGGATAAAATTGTATGACTAGGATGTACAGGTCTGAATTACGAAATTATCATAATTTAGGTTTGACAATATTTTGTGCATCTTTGGTTGCATTTGGAGTATCTTCTAAGACTCTATCTCATGAAAACAGTGGGGACACTACTCTAACAAGGCATGTAGCCAGCTATTAGAGACAGCAGCCAGAACTAGCAACCACTTTGAAACATCATATTTGTGCATCGTGGCATGCTGCAGAGGTCCATGAACTGGGATCCAGGTGTGTATTTAAATCCTGGGTCTGCCCCAGGTTTGCTATAAAACTATGGGTGATTGACTTCTTCACTGTATTTCTGCTAGAGAAGGCCAAAACATAGAGCTTCTGACCTCTGGGGGACTCCAACTTCTCTAAACATGGCTTTGTTTCATATCAGAACAAGAGGAAAATTGCAGCATCCTAGGAAATAAAGTTTGTGTCACAAATCACTTGGGGCCAGTCAGGTGCTTTGTTTTGGTAACATTGAAAAATGGTGTCCTTCTTGCACCTCTTTTAATTGTATAATTACTTACATCAACTACATTCTTAAAATGAAAAGACATTTTGGAATTGAAAGAAAATAGTAGCCATCTATTCCAATCAGGTTAAAACAGAACATTTTCATGTTAGGGAAATGCTGCATTTCATCCCCCACCCCTTACTTCTGCAATAAGGTTTGATTTGAAGAAACAGAATTTTCTAATGGAGATTGGAAAACTCTTGAGCAGCCCTATCTCCCCACCCCTCTGTCCGAATTGTCTGCCCTCTAAGTTTGTTCTTTGGGGAACAGTCTAGGTAGCAGAGTGGGAGCCCTATCTTAAATGCAGGCTCTGGACACCCTTGGAATAAAAATAAGAACAACACAGGGATAATGATATTGAGCTTAATCTGTGCAAAGCTTTGAAGTTTATGGGTGAAAAAGTACCATTATTATTGAGGTGTGAGTCTGCGATTATCAAAGATGCCTCTGAGACTTAGATGCCCAGTTTCCATTGGGAGCTGAGCACCCTTAGGTACAAGGGCTATCAATTCTTTATAATAACACACAATCTAGATGTGGCCTTAATTCTAATGCAGATTGGGTGTGTCTACACATGCATTTACGCTGGCTTAAATTCAGTGCGCAGTGAGTTACTTCGCAGTAAGCGGGAATAGGCAGGCATCTACACATGCAGGCGTTAAAGTGCATTAATACTGAGTGTGGTCTGACTTGGGGCTAAAGTTAGTCCCAAGTCAATCCATACCCATATTGTTACTGTGCAGTAAGGCATCTACACATGCATTACTGTGGTGACTATTTGGGAGTAGATTTGATACCTGCATGATTTCAAGTGTTTGGGTCACTTTTTATTGAAGGCTGTGTTCTTTTCTATCAATGCAGCTACTGTATTGTCTCCTAAGACCTAACCAGGTTGTGTTCATGGTTTCTGTTTTATTTATGACCCCTGAAAAACTCACACAATGGCATGAATGAAAATTGGCCTCCTGTCTCAGGAGACAGGGCAAACCATTTCGTTTCCCTTTCATATTCCCTGCTGCCCTTCCCACACATTGCAGGTGTCCCCCTTCCCTCCTCTCCCTCCTGGCCTGCTCCCATCTACTCTCTCTTCCTATTTCTTCCAAGCAATATAGTTCTCTAGGGGAAAGTTTAGTGTCAGAAAAATTTAAAGGAATGGATCAGAAACCTATTGGAAACAGCATTGAGTGATACACACTGTGTCCCGAATCCTGGAAAGGGTTGAGGTTGGTGGGCCAATCCCTGCATGGCCATGGATCCATAATGATCCCATGGATGTGCCCCTTGGGAATAACATGAAGACAGAGGTCCTGGTCCTGAGAGGAAGGAGTTTAGGTACCAGGAAAAGCTCCAGTGGATAGATTAGTCTCATACACGCTAGATCAGTTCCTTAGTCATTTCTATCTCTTAGCCCATTGCTTTGGTTGCACTGGATGGAGGACTAGGTGTCATCTTCACAGTAGCCAAGGAGGCTTATGGATGATATCTGGAATATAGCAGTCAGTGTAGTTTCGGCTGCAAGATTAACTTGTCTCCTAAATGGATTGCTATGTGTTAACAAGAATTAAGGATCCCTGTTTCTCTTCACATATTGCCTCCTTCCTGTCATAGCCAGAAGAGAGATCTTAAACTGAGAGGAGGGCTGCTGCACTGAACTGCTTGCTCATGCTGAAAACTAGAGAGGGCCTCAGTGGATAGTGCTTTTTTTTTGTCTTGGCATTTAGCAAGAGAGTCAGAAAGGAAGGGGCACAGTTTTGGCCTGGACAGCACCTTGCACAATAGCATCTCAGCAGTGCCCACACTGGAAAGGAGGATCTCCTTGTGGTTACGTTGCAGGCCTGAAATGGGTTTAGTTAAGCACAATGAGGGCCTCTAAGTTGCGCTACAATTACATACTGCCAGCAATAGTAGACCTTCGCCCAATGCAGAGTTAGCCCCCAAATTCAGGTGTCGTAAGTAGAAGATTGCCAATTCCATCTCCCCCTCTGGGGGTCCCCCACACTGCTCCCCCCTGAGCACACCTCTCTGTGCTGCACCTCTCTGCAGTGCCGGGGCTCCGCCATCTCCTTTTGCCTCTCAACCACCAGTGAGGTGGGACAGGGAGGACTCAGAAGCTTGCTTGGCAAAATCCTGAGAAAAAAAGGAAAAAGATTTAGGAAGTTGGCAGAAACCCAAGCTGCAGCCTTAACTACTGAGCAGCTGCTGAAGCTCCTTGATACCCACGTTAACTGGAGCTGGGGAGCTGGGAGACTCTAGGAGGAGTGATGGGTTTGAATTAGCAGCAGCAATAGTCAGGAAGGATAATAGGTGGTATGGGAAGGCCCCCCATCAGGGAATGGACAAGTTTGCCTAAGAGATTATTGTATAATGATTAAGGGAGAGGCTAAATCCTGTCTGCTTTAAGGTGTCGGGGCTGGTCATCCTGACAGGCCCCTTGGATCAAGTCCTTATTGAGAGCGCATGGGGTTAAATTAGTGTATCCAAGAACAGAGCCCAGCTTCCAGACTTTACAGGGCTGTAATAGCGGTTGGTCCCCTCCAGAAAAGCCAAATGAGGTCAAACTACAACTAAGGAATTATTAACTATTGCACTGCAACAGCATAAACTAATGCAACAGATACCACTAAGTAGCTGGGCCCCAAGTTGACCTATGAGTATGTAAAGCCTTTGCTGTGTTTAAGGGCTCTAGTTTTAACTTTGCTAGCATTGGGTGCATCTGCATGTGCACTTTACTGAAGAGTTGACTAATTAATGGGGAGCAATAAATTAATTAACTCCAGCATAGGATACCTGGGGACAGTACTAGCCTACAGCAGGGTAATTACATGTGCTGAAATGCATGTGTAGACAGTGACTGGGGCTGGCTGGGGCACAAGGGTGCTAAAGTGTGAGGGCTCCCTGCTGCCTAATCCTGCACTTTAGCACCTTGTGCCCCAGCCAGCCCCTCCGCCACCTGATGCTGCTACCCAGAGAATGTGGGGACAATGGAAAAGAAAATAGCCACGGGAAGGGGATATATATGTGATGACAGTTCTGTGCTGATGGCAAGCAGGGGCTACAAGCGTTGTGCAAGCCCTGTGCTGGGCCCTGCTCAGGGTTACTCTCTCCCTAAATCCCCCACAGTTACACTTAAGAGCTCTAGCATTACATGGAAGCAGTTCACGCAGGTAAAAGGCTGTGCTTTCAAGCCCTGTGCCCCTTTCCTCAGTCAGATGTGTGAGCAATTCCCTGCTTAAGGAGAATATGCAGATAAGAAAGCCAGACTGGCACAGGCAAGGCATTTGCACCTGTGCCAGTTGCTCCTGAAACGGTGGCATAGCCTTGCTCCAGGCTTCCCTGGGGTACAATTTAGCTGGGTACAGGGAGCCAAAGAACAAGGCACCAATTTAATCCCATTTATGATACCAAAATAGGGATGAAATGAGTGGTAAGGTGATGCCCGGGCCCTGAGCTGGCCCTCTGCACTGGAATGAATTTAATGCACTGAAGCTCAATGAACAAGGTTCTTCTCCCCCTCATGCTTTCTTTTCCTGCCTTTCTTTCCTCCTTCTAGTTTTCCTTCATGCCCCAGGATGCTGATGCCTTCAATTCTCAAAGGAGCCTGAAGGAATGAGATGCTCAAATCTCACTGGAAAGAAATCAGTGGGAGCTGGTGCTTGATTCTCTTTAGCTCCTTTGAGAATCTCAGCCGTAAAGCTCATTGCACAGATAATGGGCAACCCATGTAAATCATAAGACAGGCCCCGGTGATGCACGATACCCCAACAGCCATGGTAATAGCTCACCAGTGGCCTGGGTGCAGCAGAGGCTCCTGTCTACCAAGTTAACTGGGAAGGAGGCCAAGCTGCCAGTTGGCCACAAAGAGCCACTTGTGACCATCAGTGTATTAATTTAACACCAGGCGCATGATAAATCCTAGAGGCATCTGCATCATCACATCCTAGTGGACGTGGGCTGTGCTCAGTCATTAATCAGCTGCTAACCTATCTCAATTCATCTCCAGAGAGCTTGCTTTATGGTGACATTTACTGTTCCATGAAGTCAGCACTTTCCTGCCCCGGTGCAATCAGCAGGTTCGTCTACTCCCGAACGGAGCTGGCTAAACACCCCAAATATTATTATTTATGGAGCCCATAAATTAGCACACAGTGTAATAACTTAGAGCCACCCAGCAAGTGCCTCTCATGGAGCAAATCCTTACTTCTATGCTGAGATCTCCAATGGTGCCCATCAGCATCCCACTGTTGGCTGCAAAGGAGCTGCATCGATTTAAATCATCTAAGGGTCTGGTCCCCAGGTACAGAATTAAATGGATCTGCGGGAGTCAGGCCTTGCTTCTCAGCCTGCTAAGCTCTGCAAACTCCCTCTAGCACCTGGACTTCACTGTCTTGCGGGGGTTAAAAAAAACCTTGCTACCCTGCACCTCAAGACTGGGGCAAACCACAGCTGGGATGATAAAGCAAGTTGAGGGTGGGGAGCATTGTTTTTTTGGAGTGCCAGAAAATACAACAGGATTCACCTGCCAGCTGCTCCAGACCAGGTTTCATCCCCAAGATGTGCCCTTGCACATCTCCAGAAGGACTTCCAAGTGCCTGAGTATTGAAGATCCAGTTCTGGCACCCCTGTTGACTTTATCCTGTCTACATCCCTGAGGACATAAACCAAAGAAATCCCCATGGGGTGAGGTCTGGGCCCTACAGCAGTAGTTATTTGGGTAATAATAGTACAATTGCTTTTTATATGGCAGAAGTGCTTAGGAGCCCCAGTCATTGAACCATTGTGCCAAGCGCTGTCGAGACATGAACAAACACAAAGATCGGTGTTAACCTTAAACGTATGTTGACAGGGGCAGGCAGGAACTAACATTTTGTTATTATTATTCATTTTACTGTCTCCAGATGTATAGCAACAAAGCACCTTCCCACCCCCGCAAACACCAGTGGACTTAGCCCTCCAACCTGCTCCTTGGGAGTTTCATAGTTTCTAGCATCGGAAGGGACCTGAACAGATCATCAAGTCCAACCCCCTGCCCTGGGCAGGAACAAGTGCTGGGATCATAATACCCCAGCCAGATATATATCCAACCTCCTCTTGAAGACCCCCTAGGTAGGGGAGAGCCCCAGCTCCCTTGGGAGCCCGTTCCAGAGCCTGGCAGCCCTAACCGTAAAGTAATGCCTCCTGATATCGAGCCTGAACCTACCCTCAGTCAATAGTTTGGTTGATACTGCCTCCACTTTGCCAGTGGAGGAACAGAGTCACATTAAGGGTCAACTTTTCAAAAGTGGCTACTGCATTGCAATACTTTCGTGTTGGATACCCAATGTGGGGAACATGAGTTGTCTGGGATCAGGGTCCCATAAATCATGGGGTCTGGAAATTGCAGTCTGTGACATGGTCTCATGCAGAGTCTGGGAAGAGAACTCAGGTCTATTGGGTCCAGATCCAGGGGTCTTCTGTGTTTACATGTGCCCCTTTACATAATCCCTTTCTTTTCTTTGGATGTTGGCCTCACAGCACCCCATGGCCCTGGCCAGTGCTGTTATCCCCATTATACAGAAGGGAACCTGAGACTCAGATGGCGTAACGTGACTTACTCAAGCTTAGACAGGCAATTCAAGGTGCTGAGGCCTAGCAATTTCAGCCCTCTGGATAGAGATGCTGCTGAGCACCAGAAACCAGAGGCAGGTGTAGGGGGGAAGCAAAGGCCCACCTCAATTTGACAGGACGGCTGGTGCCTCACTCACCTTGCCCTCGTTATGTTACTACTGATGGGCAGCAGGTAGTGACCCAAGGTCTTGCACAGCCCAATCTAGCACTTTGGACTCCCTCCTCCCCCCCATTATCTGTTAATGCTACTGGTTCATCACCAGTGGCTTTTCCCATACTCCTCAGAAGCACAAGGCACAGCACACCCCCACCCATAGCGGGGAACCCTTGGCAATCATAGAGGGAGAATCTTCCCAGAGCCTGTGATGGGAACCCAACCTCCCACAAGGCTAATAAGATACCTGCTATTTATCCAGCTTTGTCATGCGGGGATGTGCCCTTGCAATTACTTTCTAATCAAATATGTTTTGCCTGCAAACACTCTGCATCTCAAGTTTATTTGCTCATCCTTCCATCTCACCATCTGCTTTTCCAGCTGTAATCAAGAGTGATTTTTGCTTTCACTCTTGAGCAATAGTTGCTAACACTGGACTTTGCAGGAGATGCATTAACATCGGCACAGGCTGTGCCTATAAAGTAAATCAGAACCTCCAGCATTAAACTGCCAGAGCTCAAGGGGCCTGATCCAAGCCTGCAGAGATCTGTGGAAGTCTTTCCGTTCATTTCAAGGGGGTTTTGATCAGGAACTAAGTAAAGGGGAGACCTTGTACAATGCTGAGATGCAAGTCTGAGGCTGGGGAGCTCTTGGAATGAAGCAGGGCAGGGCAGAGCTGGAAAGTAGCATGCAGGGGCAGATGGAAAAGCAGCAAAAAGCCTGCAGGGATGCATTGGGGTGGAGCGGTGAGGACTGAGCTGAGGACCAAGACACAAGGGAGATGGGGAAACAGGTGTGAACGATACAAAACAGGGGGCTCCTTCAATTGTACCACACCTTTTGCTGATGCTAAGTAGAATCCCTGATACAAAAGGTTTTTAAAGGTGGAAATTATTAGATAATATCTCTATCATGGTAGCACCTCGGAGCCAACCTAGCTCCCCACCCCCAGTGCTCGGCGCTATGTAGTGGGTTTTGGATATACAGACCCAAGGCTTAACAGATTGTACCTGAATACGAGCACAGAGCCCTAGTCATACAGGGACTATACAAATGTAAAAAGTCCCCACTCCTCTGTTTCAGGTTTGGTGTCTTCACTGAATTCTGGGGAAGGACAAAGTTTACGAGTTATACTGTCTTCTAAGTGTCCTTAAACCAGTTTTAAAGAGCCACAGACAGATGCTACACCATAATCCCACTCAATCCATGGCAGATGTAGACTGGGGTGAATTAGGATTGAATCGGTGTAGAATGTATAAGGCTCTGTCAACATCCTCCATGACTCAGAGGGAGCCAGATGTCTATGCCTTTTGCACGGATGTAAAGCCAGAACTCCTTTGCAGAATTCAGTGGTGTGACTCTACGCTACAGTCGTGATCTGAGGAGCTGGCTGAGAATCCATGCTCCCTTGCAATATCCCTCCATCCAAATCTACCCTGACTTCTAAATACCCCTTCATTTAAACCCCTCCCCGCCGTGCAAGGAATGCTTTCCTGAACCAACAACTTTCCCTTAATTCCTTTATCAGACCTCACCAAGACACACCTCTTTGGTCACGGTATTTATTTTTGGTACTGTATTGTAGCAGACCAAAACCCCAAAGCAGGAATTATGACCCCATTTTGCTATGCACTGCCAAGGCAGTCATTGCTCCAAAAGGTGGAGAGCCAAACACACCAAGGTTAAGTATTTTCTGAGCACTAGAAGAAGATGACAGACATAGGGCCAGATTTCCCAACATGCTCTGGTTGCAAAGTCTCTGCAGTCCCCCTTTAACTGGCCAATTTGGCTGGCCTTCTGGCTACGCATCATTTCTGGAGAAGTATAAAACAATGGGAGCAAATTGGGATTATAGAGTCAAATGCCTCTTTTTGATGAAGCTAAGACACTTGCTCGAGGGAGAAATTTGGTTGGGGCTGTTTGACTGTGAAACTGCAAGTCAGATGGATGGGCACAAGGAGGAGCAAAATAGACCAATACCAGTGTTGCTCATTCTGTATACGACAGTTGGCTTTTCCCATTGTGAGCAGAATTCTTGTCTGTGAGACCATCATTAAAATGCTAAATTGTCTCTATATTTAGTCCGTTCTCTAAAAATACATTAGCAGTTTTCTGCACTGGAGGCCAGTAATGTGAAGTGGCAGCCGCTTTAATATTACTAGTACTTCAATAGGGAACAAGCCATATGGCCCCGAATGTATTACTCCTAGCCCCAAAGGAGATAAACAATAATAGTTTCACCAGGAAGGGACCTGAAACCAACAGAATCATAGAAAATGAAGGTTGGGAGGCATCTCAGGAGGTCGCATCTAGTCCAACCCCTGCTCAGAGCAGGGCCAGCCCCAACTAGATCATCCCACCCAGGGCTTTGTCGAGCTGGACCTTAAAAACCTCCAAAGGTGGAGATTGCACCACCTCTCTGGCTTATCGATTTCAGTGCTTCACCACCCTCCTAGTGAGAAAGTTTTTCCTAATATCCAACCTAAACTTCCCTTTTGAAACCACTGCTCCTTGTGCTGTCATCTGCCACCACTGGGAACAGTCCAACTCCCTCCTCTTTGGAACTGCTTTTCAGCGGGTCAATAGCTCCAGTGATATCCCCCATCATGAAGTCCAGTGAGGCATGTGCTGAATCATGTGCCTGGAGCTTTCCAAACCTCACTGTTACTCTGATTTCCATTTAATATTATCCGGGTCCATTGTCATCCATGCAAAGCCACAGGAAGGAAAAGGTTGGTCAGGCAAATCAGCAGCTTTCAAGCCAAGGAGCTTCCAAGGGAAGATATCATTGCAGGGGAGAGATGCACAGCCATGGAAAGGGGAAAACATATGGTTCTTGAGGTGGGTTTAAGTTCACAGACCTTGAGTCACATCTCACCTTGTTGCCCTCCCCGTTCCTAGTCCCTTCTCTGCGGCAGGATGGTTTTCTTAGTGTGCATTGAACTGCTCTTCTGCACTGAGTGATGCATTCATGTTTTCACGGCTTATTTATGGAGTTACCTAGCTGGGGTGATATTTGAAAAGGTGTTTTCCTTTCCAAGCTGCAAGTTCAGAGTTATATTTTGGAAGAGGAGAGGAGGAGGAGGAGGAGTTACAGTTAGTTTTTCAACTTTTCCCAGAAAGGACTAGAAAATGCAAGCTGAGACTACATGATCCCTGGAGTCTGGACACAGGGGATTGCAGGGAGACATTCAGATATTTCAAAAACTGCAATAAAATAAGAAGTGACAACACTGGGTCACTAGTCTGAGAGGTTGTTTGCTTGCTTGATTAAGACAATAAGTGTCTCAGCCAGACAGCCTAGGATTGGAGAAAAAAATAACATTAACTTGCACATTCCCCTCTTTCTACTACTAAAACTTTGCACTTGGTATGATTTCCATTCAAGACAGTAAGATGATTATTCCAGAGAATAAAAGACTTGCAGAGTCTTTTATCTGAGGATCTCAAAGCACTTTACAAACACTTTTGTCTCTTCTTTTCCATAGTAGATCAGATGGATGCTAGTGTCACATCAACGGCTGTCTTGTCCACTGTAAATTGACAGAGTTTTTCTGTGTCTATGCAATATTGGTTAGTCCAATGAAAGCAGTGAAGGTACACTGTTTTATACCAGCTGAAGATCTGGCACCTAAGTATTTATGCTTAGAAGTCCCGTGGAGGAAGGTAAGTTTTATCAGAGGGACCTGAGCCACACAGAGGTTTAAGGAACTTGCCCATGTTGACCTACTGAATCAGTGGCAGAGCTGGAACAGCACTCGAGTCTCTGCTCTTCAGCCTCTTACACTGAGTTAGCCCCGGTGCTGCCATGACTTGGAGCACAGCACAGGGATGCATTACTCTGCTGATGAATGGCAGTGCTCCAAAACATTTTTTAAAAGGCACTTAACTTCCCCTATCAATAACATTTTAATTTTCTAATCTGACAAGCCAAGATCTGTTGGAAGGAGGTGGTTGAAATGACTGCAGCCAGCACCTTATCTCTGCCTATGAGACACTACACTTGACTCTCCCTAAGTCAGGCTCCTTCTTCCTTCCAGTGGTTGTTTGAAGGGTTTTGGTTGGGGGGGAACTTGATCTTACTAGAGCTAAAACAAATCCATGTTTAGCAACTCTGAGAGCATATTCATGATTCACGGTGAGCTGGAACGTGCCAAATCCAAAGACATAACAATTAGCTGGATCTGAAAGGCTTATTCTGATGTATTTAGGCTGCCATTTAGCTTATGAGCTTAGGGCATTGGGTATGTCTGTCTGTTATGTCTGTATAGCACCGAACACAATAGGGCCCTGGTCCTTACAAAACCTAAGCCCTTAGAGAGGGCAGAGGCAGGAGAAAGGCCATCCGAGGAGCCCCTGATTCTTGGTTTTCTGGTGGGGGTCCACAGGATGGGTGAAAAAGGACCAGACCTGTCACATTGCCTTTACTACAAGCTCCACAATGTGGCATGTGTGCCTGCCTGCCAGGAGCCACACAACTACAGGAGGGAGGTGACCCCCCGAGACACTCTTCTCCTGGCATTAAAAGAGGGGTCCAGGTACCACAAGTTGGGGTGTTGAAACCTCGCAATTAAAAGATCCTACTTGGATGCCACGTAAACAAATGGGGAACGTAGCTTCCCCTCTGTTGGTTTAGCGATGTAGTAAGTGAGGGAGCAGAGCCCCTTATTGCAACCATAAGTCACTAGCAAATAAAAAGCTTCTACAGAAAAGAAAAATCAGTTTGCTGCCAAACAAATGTGACTAGGGCCAATAGGGAGGTTTTTCTTTTCCTTCCTCACCTGAAGAAACACACCTTTCTGCTCCTTCCAGACCACTCTTCAAACATGCTCAGGGCTCAGACAGCAACACAGCAGCTTCTGGTTCTCTTAATGTGCCATCCCCCCAGTCATTGTAAAGCAGTGTAGCTTCCCAGACCATTTGTGGACTTAGGTCTGTTTACAGCAGCTCAGCCCTGACCTCTTCTTGCAGCTGTGTTATGTACTATACAAGCTGCATGGAGATGCCAGCTGCAAGTGGGGGGGGGGGGCTTTTGTGCTAGCTATACAGACACATAGTAAAGGCCAGACTCTGCCTTGAAAAGCGTGCATTGTCTGTATGCATCTTGCATGGCCCAGTTGTTAACACACTTGATGGGGGTAAAAAACTTAGTTCCAAGCCCGGACTCCGGACTCCCAGTGTGAGTGAGGATCAGATCCTGACTAAGGGTCATTCCCTGGTACTCCTTTGGACAGCATTGATCGAAGATGCCTAATTTTGCTAGAATCACCTAGCGCAGACCTGGCATTGAAAACCTGCCAATAAGTTGCCAACCCATGTCTGTCTATTCGTTGTTTAAAACAGCCCAGGGGCTGATATTCTCGCAGTGCCTAGCTGGCCTGCGACAGATTGATCTATTTATCTGTTGTTCTTATCTGTTATTATTTACTATCAGCTCTTTAATATTACATTATCTGCTTATTGCATTTATTTCTCCGTTAACTGGTGTGTGTGTGTAAGCTATAATACATTTGCCATTGTTTTACTCCCAACTCTGCCTCCTCGATCCCGAACCAAACAGCCCAGTAGCTAAATTGATATGCTCACAGTGCCCAGCTGGCCTGTGACAGGGAGTTAGGGAATTTGAGGTCTAGTCCTAGCTGTCCAGTTGGGTGGCTTTTTGTGAGTCTTTTAAACACAGCATCTCAGTTTTTCTGTCTGTGAAATGGGACTGATGATACTGCTGTTGCAAAGATCTTTGAGGCTGAGGGCTAGGAAGTGCCTGATATTATTAAAGGAAACAGCATTACCTTCACTTCATATGAGGGGAAGCTGGGATACAGGGGGGTGCACCCACATGAGACGTACTCACTGCAAATGGAAGAGGGACGTTTGAAACAAAAATCACCCAAGAAATGACCTCTGGGAAATCAATTGTAGCTTCAGGACAACTCTAAATACATCCCACCCTCTGTGGGAGGCAATAATATCCTGCCTGTGATGGAACATATTGATAGATGTATAGAGCCTTCCCCCCCACACCTTGCAGATCAAATCCAAAAAACAGATCGTATCACTTTCCCGGTGACTGGCTTCCTAAAGCTATTCCCAAGGTAAAAGAAGACTTACCCCATTACGCTAACAAAAGACAAGCTCACTCCAAGGAGCTTGCCATCTACTTAGACAAAACAGGCCAAAGTAATACTGTGCAGCAGTTCAGGACAGCAAGTGCAAGGAAGGGAAACAAGAGTCTCATTGAAACAGCTGGAAGAAAGTAGGGGGCCACGGTACGGTCATTTGAAATCAACATGAGCCAAGATAATAAACTACTCAGAACTTCATCAGGGCTCATCTCAGGTGCTGTACAAGCATAAAGAGATGCTGCTTCCCTTCCTCGTGCGACATAAAGTGCTTCAGGTTTTTTGTAAGCTCTACAGCTCGCAGTCCAAGATGTCTTTCCTCTGCATGAACTGTGATTGGACAGGACTAGATAGCTGGGAGGAGAGAACGCTATGTCCCAAAATCCAAGGGAGAAATTTCTACAGGCGAAATGGAAGATGTGACCAGGACCCTGTCCCAGCTTTAATCCAGCCAGCGTGGGTATCGCGACAGCTTGGGCTTCAGCATGGACTGTACATCCCCCGCACTGAAGTGTGGGCCATTGGTGCCCAAACAGGCTAGGCTAAAGCTAGCTCAGGTACGTCTGTACATGTGCAATCATACCCCAACTGCCATGTTAACATACTCTGAGCCATGCAGTCTCCCTGACTTCTCCCATTGTGAGTGGAAGATGAGCTGCCCAGAGTGATCGGTGCCCTGTATTCCTGGCACCCTCTTCTCTTCTCTCCAAACACCTCAGCTGCCAGGAGATCTAATCAAAGGACAGGCCTTTGTCACTTTTGGCTCTGAGCACCGTTGCCAGAACAATGCCTTCTTTATGCTCTACAACCGCTATTTAGACATGAGACTCAACCGCATAGAAACAAGAATACCAACGAGAACAATGCCACCTGGCGTTGACATGGCCCTGGCTTACCAGGCCTCTCCCCAGGGTCAGCCTTTGCAGGAGTTTAATCAGGCTCCCTTTTGACATTTGTTTGCCTTCACAATCAGCTCACCTGGTCTGGTAATTATCGCTGGTGCTCTCCTCTGTGCTCATCTGCACGGAGAAAAGCTGGAAGGACCCGTTTTCATTTTTATCTGTTTCCAAGGGAAAGGGCAAAGGGGCTATATGATGTGTGCCTGCTTGGGTGTCATATGGTCCCTTGATTGCGTGTACTGTTTTATTAGTAGAGATGGGGGGGTCCCAGCACATCAGGCCCATCACTCTCCCACATTAAGGATGCTCACAACTCAAATCCACATTTCAGCATCGCTTGTGGCTCCTAATTTATAATGGGCCAAAACCTCAGCTCTTTTTCTGCTTTCAGACATCGGGGTGTTAGTCTTAGCTATGATTTTTTTTGTCCCGTGGCCTTTTCATCGCCGGCTTACAGGCTCAGGCCTTATCTGACAGGAGGAGCTGATCCACAGGCCAGCCAGCTGGCCTCATTTCAGGGAACAACCTGAGCTTGTCTTTCTTAGAGAGTTCACTCAACTCTCACCCACGTAAAACAACTCTTCATTCAGGTCTCTTTAATGCGAAAACTGTGTCTACAGAATAGAACGGAGGTGTGATGGTAGCTTTCACCTAGCTAGCCTGCTAGGTGATAATAGCTACAAAGATGTAGCAACATGCACTACAGCACAGGTTAGCACCAGAGCACAAGGTCTCTGGGGTCCATGATCTGTAGTCTGGTTGCTTGTCAGTACTGTCCCCAGTGCTGGTGTTGTGGCACTTGTGTTGGTACTGCTAGCTAGCGGAAAGCTTGTCCACCATAAAATCACCCCTTTTGCCTCTGTAGGCCTACCCGGTGGTACAGGCAGGATGAGTTTGACCTCCAGATTTAAGACATTCAAGGAAGTGTCAGCAGAGCTGAGCCAGCAGAAGAAACCCGCCCCTCCATCTGGTAGGGTAGTCTGTATCTCCACAGGGGGCTCCACGGGCATAGCTAGACCAGCACAGCTATATCAGCAGCAGCATTTTTGCAGTGCAGAAAAATGTAGTGTCTGCTTTCATTTGATCTAAGCCGGTGGCTCTCAGCCTTTTTAGACTTAAGATGCCCTTCCCTAGACTCAAAGCCCCCCTTGCAAAAATACCAGCTCTTAGTTTTTACTCCTGTTGCTACTACAGAAAACTGCTAAAGCAATTCTTCTGTTGCAAAGAACTCAGACAGGCCACAGCACGGAAGTATGCTTTTAATACCATGGATCCAGAAGACAAAGATATTGTGATCTTCCCCTGCCTTAGGTGCTGTCAGAAGGGCACAAAGGAGTCTGGCAAGGTACCCTGTAAAACATGATGCTGAAGAAGAGTCAATGGACTATAAAGGGTCTGGTTGCCTTTCCTGTAAGAACAGAAAACCCCTAAATGGAGTAGCTCCAGTCTTGATCCCAGGTATCTGAACCCCCAAGTCTTTGGGGAATAGGTGAGCAGTGATCACGTGCCCCTGTCTCCATTTTGAATGCTTCTAATGTGGTCAATGGCCGAGCTGCGGTGATGCCATGGCTTATCCTATTCCACCTGCTGGGCGTCTTTGTGACTGTGATTCACTGCTTTGTGTGGCTTAGGCTTTGGGCCGACATGAAGGCGTGCTGCAAAAGGAGATGTGGTAATGATTTTTTTTCAGGGACTTAATTAGGGCAGAGTAGAATTGCATTTAAAGCCTTTAGGTGCATAATAACTGAGATAGGATCTGTGACCCTCTGGATTTCAGAGCCCTTATTGAGCTCACACAAGGCTCAGTGCCAGAGCGAAGCAACAAAGCAAATTTCATTTTCATCCACCCGGCTCCAGAGAGGGATTATCAGTGGCGGCACAAAAAAAGCTGAACTGGCTGCCAGCCTGCAGCCCAAACAATGCGCAGCACGCACGTCGTGTGAAGGCTGAGCTGTCAACCTGGCCTTGGCACTTACTGATTTGGAAATGTCAGCGTTAGAACGCGCAGCAGGGCAGGATTTACGGCAGTCTCCTTCGCAGCTCCCACCAGGGAAATCAGGGTGTGCTGCTGCTTCTGGATTCACACAACAAATATGCCCCATGGCAATTCAATTAGCAGCTAACTGCGTCAGGATTCACGCTTGCAAACCATTCACGTAGCTCCCTCCCTCCCTCTGGGAGCAGAGATTGGGCAGGCCTGCGGGGGCTACTTGCTGTGTTCTGAGCCATGATGTTAAACAGGATGGGATTTTTTTTTCTGCCATTGTTAGAAACACTCTTTAAGGTCAAGTGATTCCTTTAGATTGTAACCTGCCGTGTCCTAAGTGGCACATCGTTGCCACCCTCTGGCCTGCAGTCATCAGCTCTCCGGTTTGTATCGCCTTGCTGTATTTGTCAGAACGAGATTCACATATAAGCATGAGTAGATATCAAAAGAGGTGACCAAACACTGTGCGCGCCTGTGAGGCTTTCCCCCTCCCAACCAGTTTCATCTGGATTCCCACAAGGAGTCCTTGACATGCTCAGAATGAGCTCTCCACATTTCACGACTCTTTGGGCACTGCCTTGAATACTGTGGAGCCTAGTTCAGCTCCTGAACATTTGCAGCCTGATTAATCCTCAGGCCTTCCAGCAGGAAGCAATAACTGAAGAAGTCCCTCCCCTCTGACACACACTTCACAGTGAGCCATCTTCCTGCCAAATGCTAAATGTCAATGAAGTGAATCAGAGCTGGTGGCTGCAAATTACTGGGTGCAAATGTACATGCATGCCAAAGGAGTATTTATTCAGAGTCATTAGCCTGCGGGGAAGGATAACTCTTCAGATGATCTTCTGGTGCTTGTAACGAGGCATGTCTATATGTGCATTTATGTGTGTTAGTTAATGCACATTAAATCTAGAGCCTCCATTGTGAGGTAATAGGAAAATGCATGTTAGCCTGGCTTAATGCCCATTAACTAAAGTGGACACTTTTAAAGTGATGTTTAATAGTAGGTACACAGAAGGGTAGGGCTAGGATTCAGAGTGACCTAGGCAAATTGAAGGCTTGGGCCAAAAGAAACGTCATGGAGTTCAACAAGTGCAAAGTCCTGCACTTAGGACAGAACAATCCCATGCACCAGCACAGGCTGGGGGCTGACTGGCTGGACAGCAGCTCTGCAGAAAAGGATCTGGAGGTTACAGTGGACAGTATGCTGAATATGAGCCAGCAGTGTGCCCTTGGTGCCAAGAAGAATAAAAGCATGCTGGGCTGCACTGGTAGGAGTGTTGCCAGCAGGTCAAGGGAAGCAGTTATCCCCCTCTATTCAGCACTGGTGAGACCACATCTGGAGTCCTGTGTCCAGTTTTGGGCTCCCACTATGGAAAGGATGTGGACAAATTGGAGAGAGTCTAGCGGAGGGCAACAAAAATAGTGCAGGGGCTGGGGCACATGACTTACGAGAAAAGACTAAGGGAACGGGGCTTCTTTAGTCTAAAGACGAGGAGACTGAGAGGGGACTTAATAGCAGCCTTCAGTTGGGTGTTTCCAAAGAGGATGGAGCTGGACTGTTCTCAGTGGTGGCAGATGACAGAACAAGGAGCAGTGGGCTCAAGTTGCATCAGGGGGAGTTGAAGTTAGATATGAAGAAAAACTTTCTCACTAGGATGGTAGTAAAGCACTGGAACAAGTTACCCAGAGAGGAGGTAGAAGCTCCATCCTCAGAGGTTTTTAAGACCTGGATAGACAAAGCCTTGGCTGGCATGATCTAGTTGGGGATGGCCTTGCGTTGAGCAGGGGGTTGGACTAGATGTGACCTCCTGACGTCTGTTACAACCCTCATTTTCTATGATTCTATGATTAATGTGCCTATTTTAATGCACAATAAGTAAAAAGTATGTTTTTTTACGTGACACCTCAATGCACATTAATATAAGCTAATACGCATTAAAGCACACGTGTCACTCTGCCAAGACTAAATCTAAGCAACAGTACTAGGCATGAGTCCCCGCAAATCCATTGCCCTGCTAGCCCTAGGAATGGGAGCTCGCACTAAAGAAAGCACCTGATAGGGACCTGATGTCTCTGGAGTATGTCCCTGAGGCAGTGTGTGAGCAGGTAATGTTTCCCCCTGCTCCAGATAAAGTCCGTGCATCCTGAGTAATGTCAGGCTTATCCCTTCCTGGGTAGTGCTTGTAACAGTAGCAGCCTCTTCCCTCAGTTCTGCTCCGAGATTTCCATGTTGGTCCTTGGGTTTTTTGGGTAACATTTCATAGAAGCAGGACAGTGGCTGCCACGGTCCCCCTGCCTTACCTTCCAGCCCAACTTTTCTACGATACTGTGATTCTTCTGACAAGTCTTAATTGCTTCATTATTATAGGAGGCACCAGATGATGCTATTATACCTAGGCTTCCTTTTTATTCCTCGGTGAACATTGCATTTATATTACGTATAGGGTTTTAGTTCCTTTGTGGAGGAGCTGTTGCAGGCAACAAGTAGGTTTCTTGCTTTATTCCCTCTAACTAGAGTCAATTCTTGGGGGAGAAATTTCCCAGACAAATGAGTCTTGGTATTTAGGCTGAGAGTCCTGAAAGATTATTATCACCTCCCTTCCAGGACCAGTGCATACTGTGCAAGTGAATGAGTAACATTAAGACAAGACCCAGACTCTATCATTGGTATTTTGCTCGGAGGAAGGTAGATCAGCAGAAGAGTACTTGTAGTGTGAAAGGGGGTAGATGGCAATGTATATAGGAACTGGAAGAGGTCTCCTAGGCCACTGAAGCCATGCCTCTGCATTTGCAGGGACTCTTTAACCCAAGGAATCTCCAAATCACCACTTTAGCTACGCCCTTGCCTTAACCTGCTTTTACCTCTGGCATTCTTGGCCCTTTGTGTACGGTGCCTAGTAATAATGTGTGAGGTAGCAATGTCCTGCCACTACACAGATACACACTCGTGAGAGTCTAGGAAAAGCAGCATGGCCCATACCTGGAGAAGGCAAAACCCACAGAGTTCAGGCCTGTAATGCGTGCATCTTTGTGGTCAGGATGGAGTGCTTGTGTATGCAGTAATTGCCTGCAACATGTAGATGGGTGCACATCTATGTGTGGGCAGGATGAGGTGTGTGGCATATGCAGTGTGAGCACCTGTTGTGTGCAGACGTGTGTGTCTGTGAGATGAGGATGGAGTGTATGTGTGTTTGTGTCATGTAGGACATGTGAGTGCATGTCGTGTGCAAGTGTGCATGCCTGCAAGGTAAGGATGGAGTGTGTGTGTGCGTATGCACATGTGTGTGTTGTGTAAAGAATGAGGACACCTGTTGTATGCAAGTATGTGCACCTGTGAGGTGAGGATGATGTGTGTGTGTGTGGAATGTGGGTGCCTGTCATGTGCAGGTGTGTGCATCTGTGAAGTGAGGCTGCAGCATGCCCACATGTGTGTGTACTGTATATGGAGTGTAAGCCCTTGTTGTGTGATGGTGTGTGTCTGTGAGATGAGGATAGAGAGTGTCTGTGTGTGTGGGTCTGTGCACGTGTGCATTGTGTATGGGGTATGAGCACCTGTCGTGGGCAGGTGTGTAGGTCTGTGAGGTGATGATGGAGTATGTGTGTGCAGTGAGTCCTTGCTGTGTACAAGCATGTGCACCGAGGGATCCTGGGGGCTCAGGGACCCATTCTGCATGGTCAGGCGTGCCATGTGCCCTGCTGCAGCTCTCTAGAGTGATGGAGGACCTTAGTCTCTGTTTCCTATCTCTGCATCCACAGAATGACAAACTTCCCTCTCTCCAAGTAATTCACTCTGCCTCCCAATCAGGCCCTGACAGATGGGATTATACTCAGCTCGCCTCCCTACTGGCAGTGCGAAATATCAAGAGGGACATCAGTCTCTCTGCTCCTGACTTTTTCATCAGGGAGCAAGTGCTGATGCCCCAGAATTGATGTGCCATTTGATTTAATATACAGGACCTGACATGCAATTCAAATTGTTACATAGGGAACCTGGGAATGACCAGCTGGGGCTGTGCAGGGGGTGTGGAAGAAGGGTGCTGAAATGTCACATCCTTCATCTCACCAAGGGAGAGGGTAGTATCCCTTTCAAAGCACTGGGAGCTCTCTGCTGGGCCCAGGGTCTGAGTAATAAGATGTTGCCCAAATCCAGGCCACACTGGCTTTTCCCTGGATTTGACCATATCACTCCTGTCTTTGGCTTCAAGTCCCTGGTTGCTTGCCCAAAGGGGGAATCAAACACTTCATGTCCTGCCTCTCCCCTGCCTTCTCCCCCCACATCCTTCAATGCTTGTAACCAATTACCTGCTGCGAGAGGAGGCCAAACCTCACTGTGCTGTGGTGTGCCTGTCATCTGTTCAGGAAGATGCAGGTCGCAGCCAGGTCTCTGCCTGTTGTCCATTAATCTCAAAGCAGTTTACAAGGTCAATTAGTCACGCCTCTTTCAGAGCTGGGGGGAAACTGAGGCATGGAGGGGTAAAACAGCAGATGTGATGCCACGTGGTAAATCAGCAGCAGAGCCTGGAATAAATTCTGAGTCTAGAGCCAGTCATAATAATAAAGATCCCTTGCTCTCGCAGGGGACTTTCCTCCCATAGATTTCAAAGCATTTTACAAAAGAGATTGCCGTCATTATCCTCACTTTACAGATGGGGAAAGCACAGGGCAGAAGTAACTTGCTCTTATGACCCAACACACCCTGTTCTGGAACAGGGAGGAGAACCCAAGCGTTCACATGCACAGTCCCCTCAACGAACCACTAAAATCAGCAGGCCTGCATTAGTTTTGTGCACTAATTAGTCAGCATAAATGGGGTGAGTTAGCTGCCTGAATGATCCTGAATGAATCTCTGCCGTCACTGCTGTGAGTAACCTGTTAGCAGCATCCTGACCAGCTAGGTAAAAGCTAGGTCAGATATGTGTGTGTGTGTACTGTGTGTATATATATATATGTATATGTGTGTGTATGTGTGTGTCTGTATACACACACACACACATATACATATATACATATGAGCAGATGTGTATGTGTCTATATATAGACACATCAATATATATATAGACACATACACATCTGCTCATGTATGTATGTAAGCTGCAGTCACCCCTTGATTCCAGCGTAGACATACCCTGAATGGCCTTCCAGATGTGGGCACTTGAAGCAGTGCAGGGAGGGATGTGGACCTCAATTTGAACAGACTTCACATGGAGCAAGATACTGTGCTGGGCGAGTAGAAGTTACAGCAGGGGTGGGCAAAATGCAGCTCGGGGGCCAGATGTGGCCCACCAGGCTATTCTATCTGACCTGTGGGGCCTCTAAAAACTTTAGAAAAGTAACGTTAATCTGCCCTGGGCTGTCATGCAGCCCTTGATGGCTTGTCAAAACTCAGTAAGCAGCCCTCTGCCCAAAATAATTGCCCGCCCCTGAGTTACAGGGTAGGATTCCAGGAAGCCCTTGTGGCTCATTTGCATCTTTCAGGAGTGGAAGCCTCTTTAAGCACAAGCACCAGCACCAACCTAATAACCTTCAATATGATTTATTTAGCCACCCACCAAAAGGCTTTTGGAAAGGGGGGTGGGTGTGTGTGTGTGTGTGTGCACGTGTGCCTGTTCATGTCGATGCTTGGGAGACCTAACAAGTCCTGGCAATTCATCATGCATGAGTTTTTTCATGCTAACCTGTTGGGAGGGGGGGTAACACCTCATTCCAAGACTTCACACATGCATTATTAGCAGGACAACAAGCAGCAAGGGTCTCAGTTCAGATTTACACCTGTACAGCTTCAGGTCTGCTTAGCACTGCAGTTATTCAAAGCCATGTTGTGTAGGGAGCGTGAAATGATCACACCTCTTAGGTGACAGTTATGCTGGCAACTTCCCCAGCAGCTATGTAAAGCTATGGCAGCAGGAAGGATGTAATGCAATAGAGCACCCAAGCCCAGCTCTATAGATTCGGGATCTGATTCACCATCATCATATAACTCGCATCATCAACGCCAGCAAACGTAAAACATGACCTTGCAGCATTTTACACCCACTTTACAGCGGTGTCACTGAGTGATGACACAGTATGTAGGATAACAGAGGATTGGAAGGGGTGGGGAGAGAGACTTAAAAGGCACATCCCTCATCTCATCTCTTCCTGCTGAGGGAGCTCAGAGTCCAGTCATTCCTGAGCTACTTCTGGCCGGCTGAAGGCTTAGATGGCTTGCCCTGCAACCAGCACACGTGCTACTCCCTTCTGGAGCAGCCATGAATTTGTGCATGGCGTGGAAACTGGTCTTAGCTTGGACATGCTTGTGTTGGTGCTGCCCATTGCCAGCCTGCTGTGCTTAGACAGGTCTTCATGGACTGGATTTCTCTGGGTGCACACTTCCAGCCACAAGAGCACTGGCGTTTGGGCTGAAAGTCAGGCTGGGCTGTCTGCGGGATATGATCGCCTCCATGCCAGCTGTGGATATTGTGCAAATGATGCACAATGTGCAGTGCAGGATGTGGATTTAGTGCCCTCCAGTGGGGAATACAGGAAGGGCCACAGCCACATCCCTTCTGTACTGCACCTATTCCTCTGTCACACAGCTAATTAAAAAGTAGTGACAGTACCAAATAGCTGCCATGTCCTGGGGAGACGACTTACATGGGATCTAAAGGGGAGTTAGGTGGGGATGTAAAGGTGGCACTGGCAGCTTGGACGATGGCAGTTGCTTTTCCAGGGCCAAGCAAGTGTTCAGAGTCACTGCTGCAGAGGAAAACAAAGCACTCACGCGATATTCCCTGGTGCAAAGTGGTGACCAGGATAAAGACAACAGGAAGTTTTCTAACACAATCCCCTGCCTCCCCAGTGCAGTACAGCGACTTATCCTAGGATGCAGAACAAGGCCTCAAGGAAGTGAGCAGTCATGGCTCCGATTCAGCTGTGAATCAAGGCCGCAGCCTGGGCGGCAACCTGGGCACAGTTTGACGGCCCTGCATAAGCGCCAACTTTGGTTTTTGCCGGTGGGTGCTTGCAGCCATAACAAAACAAGCGGCACTTCACTTCAAACTTGGCGCGTTCCTGTGCTGAGCCCGGAAGAGGCAACGCAGCATTACTTCCACCCGGCTCTTTAACATCTATGAAGATCGGGCACTTCAGTGGGGCTTTTTTGGCCCTTTTTTAATCTAATAGCTGACTGAACTGGCTTTAGCAAAAAGTGTCCCAAAGCCCTGCTGAAGCGCCCAATCCTTACTGACACTGCAGAGCCGGGCTGAAGTAACATGCTACCTCTTTCGGTGAAGTGTGGGGGTTTGGGGTGCTTTTTAACGTGGGCAAGCAGGAAATAAATGGCTGGGGCTCTTGGGTGCTGAGCACCTAACTCGTATTTTGCAGTGGGTGCTTTTGCCCCAGAGCATCCACGGAGTCGGCGCCTTAGCCCTCGCCCCCGGACAGAGGCAGAGGCGCTGGGCCGCTCGGAGCTTCTGGGCTCCTCCTCCTCCTCAGAGCGGGGTCAGCCGCTCCCTGCCCCCAGCACCCCAACCCCGCGCCCCCAGTCCTGGAGGGGAGGTGCAGCTCTCTGGACCGAATGCACCTTTCAATTCACCCCTCACTGGACTCACTGCACCCCTCACTGGACTCACTGCACGTCCGCCGGGCTGCATTTCCCACGCTCCAGCAGCATAGCTAATCAACCCCGCCCACGACACCTTTCGGGTTTCGGGGAATCTTGAGCCTCCGCAGCACCCGTCTGGCAGCTCCGGCGCTTATCACGTGACGGACCGCAGCTGAGCGGGGCGGAAGTGGCCGAGCTCGCGGCGCCATGGAGGGGGCTTTGGAGCAGCACCTGGAAGACACGTGCGTGCGGGGCCTGGGCTGGGGGCGGTTGGGTCGGGGCCGGGTGAGTGAGTGACCGAGCTGTGGCTTTGCCCCGCAGGATGAAGAACCCGTCTGTCGTGGGCGTGCTGTGCACGGACTCGCAAGGGCTGAACCTGGGCTGTGAGTAGCAACCCCCCCCCGCCCGCCTCTATAAGGCGTCTGATCCCCTGTGGCGCCGCCCCGGGCCCGTGCTAGGGGGAGGTGCTTGCCCGGGTCGCCAGTCCCGTGCTGGGCAGGGAAACCCCGTTCCAGGGCCGGCATCAGCCCCGCCAGGAAGTGCCTGTCCCCGGTGCCCGAGACCCACGGCGCAGGCCGGGGCCCACAGCGCCAGGGGCAGGACACGGGGCCGCGCGTCGTGGCCCTGCCGAATCGCCGTTTGGCATCCTCTGTCTAGCCCGAGCGCCTGCGTCTGCTAGGAAATGTGGCCCTATAAAGCACAAGTATTGTCAGCCCCGACTCGGGTGGGGGTGGGGAAGTGTGGACACGTTGGCCAGCACTTCTTTAAACAAATCTCAGAACGTTTTAGGTGTCCTTGAGATATTGTGGAAGATGGTCGAGTTAGGGAAGACATTTGGCTGAAGTAGGAAGCAGGTGTGATGATTGCTGTCAAGAAGCTTGTTTTGGTGAACTTGGATACAGATTTCTCTCGTGCCCTGCAGGTCGCGGGACCCTTTCTGATGAACATGCAGGGGTGATCTCCATTCTGGCCCAGCAGGCAGCCAAGTTAACTTCAGACCCCACTGATATTCCTGTGGTGTGTCTGGAATCAGATCATGGGTGAGTGTCCGGGTTTCCATTCTTGTTGCTGTTTTTTTTTTTTCCTCTCCTTGGTTTGCTCTAACGCTTCTCAAACCAGGATCTTAGAAGTGCCTCCTTCATCTCCAGGTGGCTTTTAAGTTTTGTGTGTGACCACTTGTAAGGAGGTACAGGGCAAGAGGCACCTCCTGCAGGGCCCGTGGGAAGGGAACATCCAGAGACTGTTCCTGTCCCTGTCCCTTGAGTTTATCCATGGATTGTTTGTTAGGAAAAGGGGGGGGGGGTCTCAAATGAGCATCCAGGGATTGTTAGGACACATGAGCATCGTCTAAGACTGCAAGAGACCCATTTTGAGATCCATCCCCCCCCCTTTCGTGTTTCTAAATATACTGCTGGCTGTTTTGAAACCGGGCATCTGTGGTTAGAAAGACCAGCTAGCGTCACTTTTTTGCATCAAATTTATGACTACTGAAGCAGTGCTGTGGTCCTTAACGTTCCTGTTTATAATCAACTTTTACAAAGGAAGTTGGGTAGCCAGAGATTTGCCTTCACAGCCCACCTAAACACTCCAAGGTGCTTCCAAATTTTGAATTGCAAGGAGACTCCTGGAAATCCTATGTATCCTACAATTATGTAGTAAGTAGTAAACATGGCAAGCCAATTATTTCTCTTTTAGATCCTATATGTAACCTTGCCTCTGACGAGCCATGGCATATGCTAAACCTAAAGGCATTTCTAGCACTGGTTTTGAGATGAGCTACTAGTCTTGGAAAGTTGTAACTGTTTAAATTTGCTGTTTCAGGAATATCATGATCAAGAAGCACGATGGCATCACTGTAGCAGTGCACAAACTGGCATCTTGACCTTTCACCAGTCTGCTTGGTTGTTTCGACACCCTTGCAACAACTTCTGCTTGTTGGACTCCTACCTCCCTCTGTAACATAGAATGTGCTTGTAAAACTACACATGGGCCAACTATTAAATGCTTGGTAACTTTCCTGTGTGTTCAGACTGCTACTGTATATTGGTCAGCATCTTTAAATTGCCAGCATATTACAGGACTTGTACTGTCAAGTGTAAAATGAGGTTTCACTTGTTTTGCTTTTGTAATCAAAATGTAGAGTGTGTGGCCTTACATCATTTATTCATTTCTCCAATGAGTGAGCATATGCAGTGGGTTCAACATTTCAGTTGGTAGGTGAAGTGGAAGTACACCAATATCAAACTTTTGTCTTTCTCTAAAATGTTAGTCACTATCCCTTCCTTTCAAGGAAGGTTACTTCCTGCTTCTTAACAGTCCCTCAGCTGTTTGGGAAGATAAGTCCTGTTTTCTGTACCTCCAAGGGGGAGGGGGAATCAAACTCATTCAGGCTGCCTTTTGACACCAAAGTCAAAAGAGCACATGCTCCATTCTTCAGGTTCCTTAGAGGAAACCTTTAATCTCATCTGGTTAAAAGCAGACAGTGTTGTTGTATTGGAAACATCTTGGATTAAAGTTTAACTTTAGTTAAGATTTCTAGCTATTGCATTACTGTTTGGACTGGAAACAGACCTGTCTGACATAACTGATTGCATGTGAAGTTGCACTCAGGTTCTAGTCCTCAACCCTATGCTGAAAACTTCTTCAGGAGAAGAGTTGTTGTAAAAAGCCTTTCCTTTGCTGTTCAAATGTAGATAGAAGCTTATCTTGTATACAGTGAAAGCATACTGGAAGTTGGACATGAGACTATTTGACCTGAAAGTGACTCAATAAAAAGCTGGAAGTGCAAGCCTCAATGCTTCATCTTTTAAAATCAGTATTAGAAAGGATTCTTTAATTCATTTTCACTATTGACTACTCAGTATCAAGGGAACAAGACAGCTAACATCACCTTGAATAAACATTACACCCCTGCCTCCCCCAACTTTTATCAAAAAGATGGTGCAACTATTAGAGTTGGGACTAATAGTTATAATGATTCTTAAAGAGGACTAACCTAAAAAGCATCTCATACTTTATTTCAGAAGTTTCTGTTAAAATTGGTGCGTGCAATATACTGTTAACTGTGACTAGCTGCCTTCTCTCTATGTAGCTCTGAGCATCATGCCCTTCCTAGCTTCTGAGAAGAAATGAAAGCCACTTTCAGTTTTCAGAGTATTATATTAATTCATAGTCACCAGGGGCCAGTCTGCATGGACTAAATCCATAAGAAACCTGTACTTTACCCCTTTGAAACCTGAAAGATTATAGGTTCCACAAGTTTTCACTGGTATATTCCCAAGTGTCTAAGTGACTGCTATGTATGTACTTTTCACTGCTGTGAACCCTTGGGGCCAAAGATTTTAAGGCACTTCAGAAGCATTAACTGAAACTTCCCAGGTAGGGAGTTACTAGGGTTTTGGATTGTATCTAAGTTTATCAAAGAGGAGAGGAGACTTGATGCTGCAGCCCCAAACAAAACTGAATACCAGGCTGCCTTTCACTTCCAATCCTATTCTCTAGACAATAGGTTATAGTGTCTACATGGTTGCCAGTGAATCAGTTAAATCTGAGATAGGGCCAGAGTCACCTTAGCTTAACAGCAGAGCAATTGCTAACATTTGTATTAAAATCTGGTTTCCTATATCAGACCAATAAATCAGAGCTGTTAGGTACCAGTGAGGTTTCAAAGACTTAACACTAATCTTAACATTTTTGGTGAAGATTTTTCTTATTTAAACTATAAAAGAACAAAGTTACAGAAGTGTCAGTCCATTTTATCAATGGGAGATACAGTAACAAAGTGTGGAAGTATAATGCAGTTCTTTTTTATTGGCCATTGTGCTGAGAAGAATTTTAAAAAAGTCATAGGACCAGAGACAAATGATCAAAAGAAAGTTTGTAACTCATGAGGAGTGTTGGTTGTAGCCATGTTGATCTAAGAACAGGCAGACAAAAGTTCGTTGGGTTGATGCAATCTCTTTTATTAGACCAACTAAGTAGTTGGAAAAATTGTTCTTTGCAAGCTGTTGAGCACAAACGCTGTTCTTCAGACATAGGGAGAGTTCGTTGGTGTGTCCGCTCTCCTGGGTAGAATAGAAGCCAATATGCAAAATGCAGGTCTGTGAAAATGAAAATGCATTTTGTATGCTGGCTCCTATTCCACCCAGGGGAGCGCGCACACACCAACAAATTCTCCGTATGCCCGAAGAAGGACCTTTGGGTAGATGTGATATCTTTTGTTAAATCAACTAAATAGTTGGAAAAATTGTTCAAGCTTTCAGGCACAAAGAACCCTGCCTGCCTACGCAACTCATGAGGACACCCCTAAAACGGCTTGTGCATTTTGCTTCAAACAATCAATGGATATGATGCATAGCTGTATTCTCACTACCAATTCCCTCATGCTACAGTAGCCCTACCATTTTTACAGCAATCATCTTAGTGCTGATGACAGGTTCTCACAGCATACTTATTGTTTTCCTTTAGGCTTGTTCTTAAATTGACCACCCCTTTCTCCAGTTGTTTCTTATCTGAGTAAGAGTTGTGGTATATGCATGATTTAAATTTTAACAATAGCAGTACAGCTGAGCCTGCTTACCAAATCCAAGACTGGATAGACTCTATGGCTGGGACTTCCAATGAAAACAGAAGGGTGGGCACACAATCTATACACAGAGGGCTGACTAGATGCCTGGAGAAATAAGGCAGGCTACGCACAACAGAGCCTGGGCAAGTCTTATACAATGAGGACCTTCCACATTTGCTTTTTTGTTTCTATTCTTCCAAGCCAGAATTAGAGCCGCTTGCACTAGAAGCCTCTATGGCTGCACAGCCCTACAAATCGCTGCACAAAAATCTCATGGCACTTCCCTCAAAGTGACATGAGATCAGCTGCAATACATTCTAGGGTTGCAGGCAAAGGCAGGTCCATCTCCACTGTTAATTAATCACTGCCATGCCAGTTCATGGTGTTCCCATCCACTGTTTGCAGCATCGATCTATTCCATCTTCAGACACTTCAGGCCAAATCTTATTCCATCTATTACATGCCTACGTCTGAACCTATTCCACCCTGCCCAAGTCACTGAAAAAAAAAGTTAATATGCCCATTTTTGTTAACACACCATTGCTTTAAAATTAAATTAAAAAAATCAGTGATCAGAAACATGATCCACACACCTTTGCATTAATTATTTTTCAGGGACTTAAGCAGAGTAGAATAGGATCAGACTTGGCCATGTAATGGGTAGAATAAGATCCAGCTCTGAAGCTGCTGTTTTCACTCCAACTAAAAATGCTCAGTGAAAAAAAACACAGCAGGTTAATACACAATTAGCTACTGCTGCTGTAAAATGGTAGCAGAGACAGTGCCCTTCTAGTTTTGACCACATTAACTAGACAAGATCAGTGCTATACCACCAGCCGAGCTGACCTTACCTTGCTATTTCACAGTAAAACTGGCTACCAAATAGTAACAGAAATTTTACTGAGACTCTCCCTCTGCCTGAAGAAGGATGTTTGTACTCGAAAGCTTGCAAAGAACAAATTTTCTAACTATTTAGTTGGTCTAATAAAAGATATCACATTTACCCAAAGAACCTTGTCTGCCAAAAAATGCTGGACAGCTACACATTAAGATTCTTCTTCATATTGAAAGCTGGCCTCAACCCACTGATGCCATCCACTAGTGAGTGTAGTGACTAACAAGCAAGACCTCATGCCCAGTCCCAAACCATTCCTTGCAGTTTTCACCAGCATTTCTAAGTATTCAAAACTTCCTCCAATCAGGGCATGCTTTTAGCAAAAAAACTAGTTCCCCACTCCTATCCCACAGCCCCAGGGAAGGGGTGGTCCTCAAAGATCTGAAAGTAGCCAAGGAATCAAATTACTGCCCACAGGGCGGGGTAACGGTTAAGTCTAAAAGGTCCCCGTGCTTCAGGCATCTTGATCTTTTTTGCTAGCTCTGCCTCGCAGCTCCTTCTGGAAGAATAGCTGCTGTAATGAATACAGGGCTCAGAGACAAATTACAGAACAGACTCAGAAAGGAACCAACCCAGAAGGATTCTAAGCCCAACAGCAAATGAGAGACTTTTTTTCTTTGTGAACTACTTAGTTTTGCAGGATTTTGCATCATGAATCATCCAGACGGTAAGAGAAAAGCTTCAGGTTATAACACATGCACTATTTCAGCTCCCAGTCTTACTGCTTCCCTCACAGATAAGAGGAGAGAGGGAGAAAGAGGTTTATAGAAGCACTGAGATGGGTACAGCTATAATTGGTGAAACAGGCTCTCTGTACCTGGTAGAAGCTGAATGTATTTGTATATATGCACAACATATGACAGACCTTAAAATGCAAAATGTCTTTGTTGAAGGGCTGGCTGTGGCAGGAGACAGAAGACCTAAATTTCAGTGCCAGATCTGCTACAGAACACGCGATCTGTGCAAGTCTCAACCCCTCTTCCTAAATAAATAACAATGATTTCCAGTGCCACAAAAATACTTGAGTTCCAGGACACAATACTGTTTCTCAAGTTAACAGTGGTGGAGACTGGTGAAGAAGGCAGCAGGGTTAGATTGTGTTTTTGTAGTAGATCAAAGTGAACCCTGAGTGTTTAAACTAGGAAGCCTGTTCAGTAAGGTGAGGTGTGATTATTTCCTCAAATTCTCATTTACAGGAGAAAGGAAAGGAACAGGGATAGAAAGGCAGCCAACATCAACACAGAAGAAAAAAGAGCTCCGAGCCACAGAACCCCCGGATGGAGGCTGGGGATGGATGATAGTGCTTCATTTCTTTCTGGTAAGCAGAGGGACCATATGGAGTTACATCCTCGTGGCAGGAGATGCTTCCAGAGGCTGTGGATGCTTTCACCCAGAGCTCTTTAGACGCATAAACATACATTAAGGCAGCCTGCGATATGCATAGGGTTGATTAAATCAAAATTCATGGCAGAAATTAAACAATGAAAAGGAAGGGAGGGACTTCTGCTTCAATGAGTCTGGCCAACTGGTATGCAATGATACAGGTAGAGACTGCCCAGAACAGTGAAATGGGTAACTAGTTCTGAGCGGATTAATCTCTGCCCTCTATTAAAGCAGCAGTTGGATTTAGTAGTTTTTGCCACTAATCTACAGAAATACACACGTGAGCAGTAGAGATTGTAGCTTGCCTGGTAGTGCTAGACTGCTTGAAGACTATGTCTTTTAATGGCTGTCTTGCTGTAAGGGGGCATAAGTTACAGCAGCCACAGATCTCACCTGTAATCTGTAATAGAAGTCATTTGCAAAATGCCAAGAAAATTTACCTGCAGTTTGGACATTAACGTCCCAAGGAGTACATATATGCTTATCACTGCCACGCTCTCAGCCCAAAACACACAAACGGTGGATAGCAACCATCCATCTCAGATTTCCAATCCTGTTCTTTAGATCAGTGATTTTCAAGCTCCAAATCACCTTCCTGAGCTAGAATCTAAATTCAGAAAGGGTATGGAGTGGGGCCTTGAGGCTAAGAACCCCTGATCTATCTGGTACCAGGGTAAAAGCAGTGAGGGCAGGACCTTGGTGTGCTGTTCCCTGCTCTTTCTGTTATCCGTCCCCTTCTTGCACCTGGTCTGTACCCGAGGGGACAAGGGCATCCCTTCTGCAGAGGCTACTCCTTTGGGGTCTCGCATGTTGGCAGGAACAGTCATTTGCACTTGCAGTCCCACCTGCCAGCTCTGGGAGTGTGGGAAGAGAAAGGGGATGAGCCAGGCTGTAAAGCACAACTAACTTTAACCCCACATCCACCTGCACACTAGGCCTGTGCAAGTAGGCAGCTATTTGATCCAGCCCCTTCGGATGCCAGGGATCTTATCTGGAGCTCCGGACTGGTTTCCCGCTTCGATCCAGCTGAAGTGGCTCTGAAACTTCAGAGCTGCCACGGAGATCCGGCCATAGGGCAGAATGGGGAAATCAATGAAATATTTAAAACCTTTGTTGGTTTTTTTTGTCTAATTTGGATGAAACTTGCAGGGTGGTAGCCTCTGCTGGGAGCATGCAGCCTGCCAAGTTTCAAGATTGCTGCAGGGATTTGGCAGGGGAACTGCACCCCAAATTCTTGAAAGCAAAACTCATGTCACATGTATGTTACACCACAGCGGGGTCAAAACTGCAGAGGTGGTAGCCCCTGCTGAGGCCACAAAGCATGCCAAGTTTCAAGGAGATGGGTGCAGGGGTTTGGGGGGAACTGCACCTCAAGCTGCAGACAAGCAAAACTCATGACATGGGTGACACTGTGTGTGTTAAGGCACAGCAGGGTGAAAGCTGCAGGCCTGCTAGCCCTGCTGCGGCCACGAAGCCTGCCAGCTGTCAAGGAGATAGGTACAGGGGTTCTGCAGTGCTGCAGCTCTGGCTGCTGACAGGCAAAACTCATGACATGGGTGCTTGTGCAACTGTGTCCGCCTTGGGGCATGGGGTTGGGGGTGAGACGCACACTACTGCAGGCCTGGCTGCTAAGCTACTGTGTTACCAGATACCAAGCAATCATGATTCACTCAGGGACCAGCTCAATACACAGGACCTAGCTACTAGTAGCTACTAAATAATGAGTTAATTAACAATGATTAACACCTACAAAACCACAGGCTAAGGAGAGGAAATAATCAATACAATCAACTGCCAAGACAGAGAGGGTCAGTCACATGAGTTTTGCCTGTCAGCAGCTTGAGGTGCAGCTCTCCCCAAACCCCTGCAATTTTCTCCTTGAAACTTGGCAGGCTTTGTGGCCTCAGCAGGGGCTAGCATCCCTGCAGTTTTGACCCCACTGTGGCTTAACACATGCATGTGACATGAGTGTTGCTTTCACAAATTTGGGATGCAGTTCCCCCCAAACCTTTGCACCAATCTTCTTGAAACTTGGCAGGCTTCATGCTGTCAGCAGAGACTACCACCCCTGGATGTTTCATCCAAATCAGACAAAAAAACAACAAAGTTATAGATATTTGATTGATTCCCCCATTATACCCTATGGCTGGATCTCTGAAGCGGCTCCAAAGCTTTTCTGAACCGCTTTGAAAAGCCTAAAGCAGCCAGTGCTTCAATTTGAACATGCTGCTTTGGATGCCAAAGCGTCTGAAGCTTCTCTGGATTGAAGCATGGTCCAAAGCCTCTCAGAGTCCTACTGCCCACAACACACTGAGCTGCTGGGAGCATGCAGGGTGCAGCAGCCCCCAAAGCATGAGAGGGGGCATAGGATTCCAGACTGGGGGCAGGGGAAGAGTGCTTACCTCCTCCCATAAGGGCTGGGTGCCACAGCACTGTGAAAGGGATCTCACAGCACCCTGGAATGCCACAGCACCCCAGCTAAGAATCATTGCTCTAGATAGTAAGTTACAAGACCACTTTTCTTCTATTCAGTCAGCCACTAGAAAAGCAATTCTGGGAAGTTAAGGCACTGTTGCCCTAATAGCACAACAGCTTCTAACCATGGAGAACCAGGAGTTTATCACCACTAAAACACTAACTTGTTTTGCTAGTCTGTTAATTACTAGTGAGGTTTCAGAGAATTAGCAGTGCTCTCTCTGACAAGAACATCTTTTTGTTTTAAACAAAAGCTAGTCCTAGAAATGCCAGATCCACTTTATCAAAAGGAGCTGAAATGTAACTAACCCTCAAGGCACAAAGTTATTCTGCTCTTGGTTGGAAAAATGCCCAGATGCGTGTCAGTGCCCCCTTTAGAACCTGATGAATCTGAAATTCCAGATCCACGTGTCAGACACCTCACCACTGAATACATCATACACTAGCCCTCTGTGCTAAATATTCCCATCTGACACTAAACATTACCCAATGGCTCAGAAGACCTGCCCTATCCCCATACTGTACCTACTTATTGAATAGCTACGGGGTGTACATGTGGGGAGAAAATGGGAATTCTCCCCTACCCCCCACCCTTGTCTTGACCTCTTCTCCTGCCACATGAAGGTTTCACAGTACTGAGGAACAGGAACAAGACACATGGCCAGGAATCTGTTTTGTATAATGAGTAACACCTCACTTCAATCTGCTTTGAATTTAGGTAAACGTGTTTGTGATGGGAATGCTAAAGACTTTTGGAATTTTCTTTGTGGTTTTCCAAGAAGAAATTGGAGGGTCTTCAGAGAAGATCAGCTGGATTGGCTCCATCATGTCCTCTCTCCGCTTCCTAGGAGGTCAGCAGGAATCTGTAAGGTTAACAACCTACCAGGAAACAGCTCAAGGGCCTTTCAATTCTAAGGGCCCATTTTTTAATATTCACTGGCTAACAGGAAAGAATATTAGTTCACTTAGATTAGTGAAGACTGCAAACTACAGCAGTCTGTGATTGAACACTTGGTGGCATGCTGTATCCCAGAATGAAATGGGAATGAATTCTGAGTGGCTCTCAGGCCTGGTGTTATTCGCTCAAGTGAGAGGCTCATGCCACTATATACTATTAATGCTCATCTGTGGAAGAGCAGACTTCAGTCTCCACACCTGTGAAACCAAACACTTATTAGTGTAGACAAGAGCCTGCCCATGATCAAATACCTCTGTCACTATCACATTGCTCTGGAAATTTAAGGACAAGACAGTTTGCACAACTAGTCTCTGGGTCACTCGTTCTTTAGGAAGGATCTATCATGCTAGATCTGATGCATTTTAGGGTAGTCTCTTTTTTTAATGCTTCAAAGCAAAACAATCCTTTCCGCCACTAAATAATCCACTATAACAGTTGAGCGATGCCATCCACAGGGAAAACTGGTTAAGGAAAGCCTTCCATCTGAATGCTTGATATTTGATTACCATTTTCCTTCTCTATGCTAATTCTTAGAGCAGAGTGCAAGCTCTCTTTGCAGGTCTGACAAGTGCATAATCAAAAAATAATAATCCTATCCTAGATACTATTTTGCCTGGTGCTGGCCTATATACCTTCCTACCCTCCAAAATATTTAAGCTGCTCTCTTCAATTCTATCCTAATCTTCAGTTTTCTCAAGTACAACTGACTAGGAAAACTCTGACCCCTCCTGGTCACTGAGTATAACCCCTTCTCTCTCATCCCATCACACTTCTTTTGAGATGAAATCATCAATTCTCTCACTCTAAAACTGGATGCTGGTTTCCATAGTTCTGTGCATTGACTGATCAAATCAAATCAATCAGATTTGTCCAAATTCTCCAGGGCAACAACAGACATTATTAGCCACTAGTAGCAACGTGACTGTATTACTTCCCTCTTTTCTCTACCCACAGGCCTACCAAATAGCATATAACTCACTGGGGGAGTGAAATGCTTTGTTATGCAGCCTTAATAACCAGGTTACTTATCAACATCTTCACCCTTGCATAGCAGCTCTTTAGTATACATAACATTATATCAGATCCGTTTTGTTATAGTAACTTCCCCTCCTTTCCTTTCTAGGCCCACTGGCCGGTGTAACTGCAGAGAAGTTGGGAGAGCGATTAACTTCTGTCATTGGGGCAGGCCTAATTGGCAGTGGTTGCCTGATCAGCACACTGGCCACTAGCATCTCTTACCTCTGTGCGTCTATGGGGCTTCTGCTGGGTGAGTCTAGGTTTCTACTGCTCAAGGTAGTTCAAAAAGACATCTGCAATAATTTTCATGAGTTTATACTGAAACCAACGAACTGTTAATTCATGTAGCCACCCAGTGTCTTTGTTTATATTACAGTATCACCCAAAGGCCACAGGCAAGATTAAGGATCCAGTCTGGCCCATACCTTGCAAACATATAATGTTTATAATCCTTTCCCTGAAAGCTTTACACTTCAGGAATGCCAAACGCCAGATAACTTGTCAGAACAAGTAAATGCATTTCAGGTTTATTTATTATTTTTAAATGATGATGTGCAGCACATCCTGGCCTTTTTAATTGTTTCAAAATGTAAAGAACAAGCAACCTACAAGAAGCCCGTTTCTAAATGCCCTGGATGAAATTCTGATCCCACTGAACTCAATGGCACTAAACTGGAGCCACAATTTCACCCCACTCATCTTGAGGAAACAAGTACACTGCAATTTGCGTGGGTTTCCATAGACCACTACTTCCAAGTCACAATCCCAGTTCTAGAAAGAATTACTAAAAGTAGACCCAGTTTGGCCATTACCTTGTATGCCACATTTGTTCTCCAAAACAAAGGAACTATCTTTTTCATATAATCCATTCAGTTGGGCTAATTCATTGAGAAAAAGATCCTAAAAACCAGAAGATGTATTCTTACCTGTATGATATATTTATCATATCATGATACATATATAAATATGTATTTATTTTTCTGGGGCTGAAAGGGTGAAGTAGTTTTCTTATTTTATGTCACAGACCACAGAGAAGTAAGGCTCGAAAAGACCTCCAAAGGTCATCTAGTCCAAGCCCTGCCTGAGGCAGGATCAGGCCTATCCAAACCATCCTATACAAATCCACTGTCTAACCTCTTAATAAAACTAGTATCAACCCTAGCAACACCCTGACCTGCTACAGGTAAAGCAGGGGGACCACAGAAGCCCACATCCTGCTCGTGTAAAAGGTTGTTAATATATACTCAAGAGATCCCAGGTAGAGGGCCATGCTCCCTGCTACTGAGGAAGGCAAACACACCCACATTCCATACCAATCTGACCTCAAATTCCTTCCTGACCCCAAATATGCTATCAGTCTGATCCACAGCAGACCCTTTAGGCAGGAGCCTCTGGCTTTAACATCCACAGCATTGGTACACCCCAGTCAAAGTCTCCAGCCAACACACAACATCTCCAAAGGAGGCTTTAAAAAGGAC
>NW_017728934.1:1612691-1641991 GCF_001723895.1 Crocodylus porosus
GGGAGGAGAAGAATTCCCTCCCAGCATAGCCCGGAAGCATGGGAAATACCCATAGTAGAACATAGGCATAGCTACACCTAGATCATCCCTGACTTGTGGCTGTCAAACCTCTTCCTGAACACCTCCAGGGAAGTGTCCACAAAACTTCCCTAGGCATCTAATTCTATTATCTCACTGTTTTAACAGTAAAGAAGTTTTTCCTGATATCCAATATAAACCCACTTTGCTGCAACTTCAACAGCAGCAGGAAAAAAAAAAAAAAAATCTACTCAGCACTTTCAGTCCCACAAAAATAACTCTTTGGGCACTGATATTTTGTTTCTGCTTTATTTCAGGGCTGGGTTTTGCTTGCTTGTATCAAACTGCCGCTGTTATGACTGCCAGATACTTCAAGAAGCGACTAGCTCTATCCATTGCAATTGCTCGGTCAGGAATGGGATTGACATTTGTACTGGCACCTTTCACTCAACTTTTAATAGACATATATGGGTGGCAAGGTGAGTAGGGCTTCACTTCTCCAAACACATTCATCCCACCACCATTTAATTAGCATTACACACCCCTCTCCCCCCCTCCAATCATTTTTAAGACAGAACTGCACTTTTCTGCCTCTGTCTGGTTAGAGAAGCCAAGCTCCCCACCCCTTTTGACAACACAATCAGAAATGGTAACTGGTCCTCCCTGGATTGTTACCTCTTCGCCAAAAGATTTATTCACTCCCCAAACTGTTAAAATCAATCATTAAAAGTTAAATTGGCATTTAAAACTAAGCACCCCAAATTCTTAAACAGCAACTAAAAAAATCTTCCTCTTCCATCTGTTAAATTTTCAGTTTCATGTGATAACATCATTTTACTTGCCAACAAAGTTGCCAGATGAGATAAGAACCAAATTTTTATCAGAACGAGCAGGAGAAACTTTTACAAATATAGTATGCCTTACAGGTAATATGTAAGTTTATCTATATATGAGATACGATGCATCATCCCTTCCCATTCAGTGGGACAGTAGCACTGAACAGCATTCTTAATTTATCAGTTTCCTACCTGAAATGTGCATCTATCTGAAATTAGAAGAATATTCTGAATCAAAAGGAAAAATCAATTCACCTATGGAGGCAGCAGAAGCAAAAGGACTCCTGTAAAAGAAAGATCTCTCTCTGACCTGACCATTTAGTGTATTCAGCATGACAAACACCACCATCCACTTCTGAAAATGTTTCCTAATATTAATAATCATGGTACACATTTTAATGACATTCATGAAACTTATCCTCCCCTTCCTCAGGTACCTTACTGATATTTGGAGGCATCATGTTAAACCTTGTGCCTTCAAGTATGTTGCTTCGACCTATTAACCTCAAGTATTCCCAAGACTCTCCTTGTAAAAATAAAGGAAATGAATCACTAACACATGACAAACATTCAGCGGCTGTCACTGACCACTGTGATGAAAATAGCAGCAAAGAAAGGGAGTTGAAGGGCGGACTGGGGCAAGACTACATTGTTACAAGCAAGTGCCAATCAACTGGAACTGCAGGATGTGTAGTTACAGTAGACTCCATTAGTTTGCAAAGGCCTGAGAAAGACCCCTTCAACAGCAAGTCTTCAGAGCCGGCCAGAAAGACTGAGAGCAGCTGTAATAACCTCCAGTGGGCAAAGGAAAAGCCCAAGTCCCAGCCTGCTCCTTCCAACCAACTTCTCTTCCATCTCTCCCTGCTGAAAGATCCTTTCTTCTGCATTTTCACCTGGTCTTTTCTGTTCAGCCAGCTGGCCTACTTCATTCCCACCTTCCACCTAGCAGCAAGAGCCAGAACGCTGGGCATAGACAACATGAGTGCCTCCTACCTCATTTCAGTGGCTGGTAAGCTAGAGTCTATTTTAAAAGAATGTTAAATGTCTATTACTTTCAAGAGACACCCCCCCAGTCCCACTATTTAGCCAAACCTTTAAATCAATCAATTTTTAAATCAAGTACCAAAGCTCCTTATTCAAGTCTCTTCAACCCTTTAGGTGTATAATCCTTTAGGTTTGTACACTACGATTAGAATTCCCCTACTGTCTCCTCTAAGATTTTGTCTTTCTATTAAGGCAACTTTTACTAATATGGGATTAACAAATAAAAAACAAAAAACAACCCAAACCCCCCCCCCCCAAGAAAAAAAAAAAAAAAAATCAATCAATCAATCAGTCAACAAACCAACTGGTTAGCTTTGTGGAGACAAAGCACCTGTAACTTTTACTGCAGGCTAAGCACTGTACACACTCCATCTACATTTGAACTCACCTAGTCTGTTATGGCTTGGTAAAATTATAATGTTAAGAAGTTCTTGCTGTAATCACCATGAAAACCTGATCTTTTTGGCAATGAATATAATACTTCTAATGAGCAAGGATTCCAACCTGGAAAACAGCCTGCATCTTAACTCCATCTCGTTATTAAATCAATTTCTTTAAGAGGGAAAACAAAAAAGGCCTTAGCATGGGGAGGAATTTCAAGTATGGGACTTTTCTCCATTTGAGGAAGCAGTTCTGTTGTTGTCTCTCTTTCACTACAATTTTACCTTGAGTTACTTAAGCACACGCTTTTTAAAGGCTTATGGCGTTACCTTGTCACTACTAAGCCCTCACAGCCACTATTATTGGTCATTCAATTATTCTCACATGAGCTTCCACCATGAACTGCTTTATTTATATGGAACCATTTATTGTGAGGATTTCAGCAGTAATGTATAAAAGTCACGAGGCTTATTGCAGTTCAGTCTGCTTTTAAATATGGCTGTTTTGAACAACGCCCTCCACCCTAAAAAAACCAAAACACACACCAAACTATGGCTGTAGGGTATGTAAACACAATGTTTCAGACAGTGCAAGTCGCATCACATTAAGAAATGGCTCATTCTCGCTCATTATAAAGGATTTTATTACACAAGGAAATGTTACCTGAAATGAAATCAGCATCCTTGGACTGTTAGAGGATATTTGGGCTAGGTAGGCAATTACTCCTAAATAAAGAACACAGTAATTAATTTGCAAATGATATCAAGAATGTTGGTAGGAACACAGGTAGCAAGTTGCTTGTGTCCATCCTGCCTTTTCTAACCACTGGGATATCGTCAGTGGTCGCTGTCACTTCTCTGGACTCCAGACTAGAATATAAAAAGTAACAGTTCAATAAAAGCAAGTTAGCTATCCTGGGGGTTCCTGGGTTTATGCCTTTTATTTGAATGCCTCTTCATGAAAGAAGAAACTAGGCGGGGGTGGCAGGGGAGGGAGACTAAAAAATGCCAAGTTTATACAGTATCTCCCACTTCACCAGAACACAGAGTCTCATTCATTTATTGCAAGAGTCTCGCCCCAAAGATGAATGTTCAACAGTTCATCTCTCATCCATTAGGAATTTTGGATTACATTTTCTTCTCAAGTTTTAGAATAATTTAAAATCATATTTTCCCCATATCTGTTCAATCTGTGATTGCACCTCTACTGCAGAACACAAAACCTGCTGCATTTCAGACAATCATCATGGATGATACATCTATTAATGGCTATTAAACAGAATGGTTAGACACGTTTCCTTCAGCATCTCTAAACCAATAGTGGTGGATATCAAGAAGGGTATTGAATAGGGGATAGGATCACTCTAGAAATATCTGATTCAACGCTCCATAGCATCCACAACCCTGCTCCTGCCAAGAGACAAGATACTGGGCAGAATGAACTACTTGTCTGACCCAGTATAGCACTTATTTTTTTATCATGAAGTAGCAAACCCCCCCCTCCCCCCCCAGTTTATTTTAACAGTTTCTAAATGATTTAGCTATAGCTTTCAAGATTTTCTATTTTTCTCCAGGAATCACAGAGACAGTAAGCCAGCTGCTCTCAGGGTGGATTGCTGATCAGAACTGGACCAAAAAGTATCATTATCATATGACTTACCTCACCCTGTGTGGCATTACTAACCTGTTGTGCCCGCTGGCTACCTCTTTCCCATTACTTATGACCTATACAGTAGCTTTTTCCATTTTTGGCGGTGGATACCTGGGTCTGCTGCTCCCTGTGCTGGTGAGTAGAGAATCTCATTAAGATAAATATTCTGTATTTTCAAACAAAGATATGCAAAGACTCTGAATCTTATGGCTAGATTTTAAATGACCAACTTCTCTGAGATGTCCTAAGGACACACCCATCTCAACATCAAGACATCTGGAAAACATTAGCCTAAAACTATATTTGCTTTAGTATTCAAGCAAAGTCATTCACAGACCAGATATACCAAATTACTGGAGCTCCCTTTACGACATACTGCCAGTCATCTAATATAACCAATTGCTTTCTGTCTTTCCTGATGTGATTATTATAGCATATTATATACTGTACCCTCTCTAACAGAAACAAGGATGACTCCAGTAAATTGCATTCATTTATAATTACAGTGACCATACATCCCGGTTTGGCCGGGACAGTCCCAGATTTTGTAGGCTGTCCCAGCTGGTTGGTGAATATGGAAACAAAAGTCTCAAAGTGGCACCAACTCCACCTGTACTGCCCAGCCCAGCTCCCCCTGAACACTGGCTGGAGGTGGGGGGGCTGGCTGGGCTGGGCACCGCTCCTTCTGCCTGGGACAAGGTTAGGCTGGGGCAAGGTAGGGTGGGAGGAGAGTGCTGCTGTGAGCACAGGCTGCTCATGAGCATGCACGTGTGAATGCGGCTCCCTAGGTGAACTTGTATTTTGGCACCCCCTTTGGTGCCCTACTGAGTAGCAGCTGGGGCAGGGATCTGCTAGGGGGTGAGGGAGGGAGGAATCCCAGATCTATATCTATATCGTCACCCTATTTATAACTTAAGGCAATCCAGGCAAGTTTAAAGGCTGTGAATAGGCAGTGGAGAATGCAGCATTATCACTTAATCAAAATCAACTTCTAGGCTAGTTAAGGCATGCTACAGTTACAGGGGCAAGATTTGCACCAATATGCATCTACACTACAGTTCAGCAAGGAATGGATTCAGAGTTTAATACATCTTCAAGTCTTTGAAGAGGGTAAATTTAAAACATATGTATAGCCCATAACCAACATCCTAGTGATTTCAGTAGGCACCTTACCAAATCAAATCTGAATCAAACAAAATCAGAGCTGAATTTGAAATCAGCATAGCAAATATCTTTCAGACGCTTTTCTGAAAGTAAATAGTAGCCCCCCACCCCAAACACTTGGCACTTAAACAATGAACATTATACAAATAATTATTCTGGTTCCATGAACAGGTGGATCTTGTAGGGGTCCCCAGACTCCACAGTTACTTGGGATTTTCCTCATTCTTTGCTGGGATAGCAGCCATCACTGGACCTCCTATAGCAGGTAATGCGTGAGGAATATTTTCTCTTCATCCTCTTGATAGATCATATTCTTAGTTCCTCTGGGTGCACCTCAGTGCTGGAGTGAAGTCAGAGATCTAAACTGAAAGCTTCTCTTAATGACAGATTTTTTTTAATTTGAAAGAAAAACTAATTCCTTACAAAAAAACTAGCAGTTTCACAAATGAATAGGAAATTAATTAATAAAACTCAAACCATAATTATGCCCTGCTCATAGCTTCAGCTTTAGCCTTTGTTACAGTTAAGCTTAATGCAAAAAAGATTTGAAAAAAGGAAGAGCAGATGCTACATTCGCATTATTTCCCCAAAAGCAGAGACTCTGAAGTGAAAGCGGTAGTTTAAGTGGTTACCTCCTATCTTGAGCAAAGAGTTAGAATTCATACTGCTAAATAAAAGTAATCGCTTAACTGATTTAGGCACAAGCATAAGAAATCAAAACTCGCTGTCCACTCTACCATCCCCACTTCCAAAAAACGGAGGTGTGGGCATTACACTTTAATGCATTTTGGTTGATATACCAATTAATTCAAGCTCAAGTGGTTCTTTGTTCACACAGACTGAAAAATTTGCATTCTGCTTTGGATGCTTCTACCCAGGACAAAGCCTGTCCTTTCACTGAAGCTTTAATCTTACCTTCATACCTGAAAACATGATCAAACTCTTCTGCTATTCCCAAACTGCTGCAAAGTTGAGCATCGGGGGATAAATGCCAACCTGTTACTGTATTAACAATACAAGATAAAAAAGTGCCAACGGTTTCTTTTATGTGTTCCACTCCATTGATCAACTCTTTCTTGCCTGGTTAAACACTTTGTCCTCAATCTGCCTTGTGTTTTACTAAGAGCACTACACTATAACGTTTTACTAGCATACTAATGTATGCCACACTGGTTAGCACCGTGAAAGTCATGCCCCTAGCAGGCACAGCTATACCAGCAAAACCCCCTACTATATGTAACTTATATCAGCAAGTTCACTAGTATTACAAAGTATGCTGTTCAAGGAAATGACTTAGTTATACTGGCTAAAGAACTCCTTTTGCCAATATCAGCTGCATAAAAAAAAGATATATTGGTATAATTATTCCAATAAGGCTTCTTTTAAAATTAAGTGAACTCTTAGCAATTTATATGAATATTTCTGTATTTCTTCCTTTTTAATATGCATCATACTTGACAATATTTACTGAACCTTTTAATTATTTGTAATCTCTCTCCTTTACAAGATTTTTTTTTAAATCCTAAAGCCTCTACCCATCAACAGATCCACTTTTTGGGCTCTGTATCTACAATCAGGCTTTTGGTTAAAGCTGGGGTCCAACGTACGTCAAGTGAGCCACAGGTAACATGTGCAGCCACTTCGTTTGGCACTGAGCAGATCCTACAGGGAGCAGGAAGAACAGCAGCACATTGAGAAAGGCTGGGAGAGCAGTGCAATGGATCAGTTAGGGGAAGGGAACTGGTGTAGAACTTGGGGAAAGGGCAGGACTTACCTTGTGACATACCAGAAAGTTTAGCCCTCAGTGACTTAAAGCATTAGATTTACAGACCTGGCAATCAAAGGCCACGGACAACTGTTAGATTTGTAGCACTATAAAAGTGCCACAACTATGAAGCACTAAAAAGTGTAGCGCAATAGGCACAGATGTGCACAGCCCCCTGGCTGCAGAACTACAAAATCGCTGTGACAGCAGTCAGTGGCATGTTCTCCAGCCAGGGAGTCACAGGGGGCCGCTCAGGCCTGTAGGTCTGCTCCCTCTCCACCACAGGGGAAGGAGTCTCTGTCAGTGAGCCTGCCACCCCTCCAGCCCTGGGCTGTGGCAAACAGAGCTGCAGCTGCCACTCCCAGCAGACTGCAGCTCTGCTTGACACAGCTGACCCCAAGCCCAGTTTTGGTCCAGCAGTTATTGACAACCTGGTCCCAAAAAGGAAGGGTCACAGGGCTATACACAGTAACTGTCAGCCACATCCCTTCCTCCCTTACAAGGGGAGGAGTGGAGCATTACAGGATGCTGGGGGACTAAAAGATGCCCTACAGAGCTACCGTGCACTGTACAAATATTATATGCAGCATTACAAGGGAGGTCCTGCTTCATCCAGGAATATCTGTCATGCTTCCATATTTACTGTGCTTTAGGGGGCATGAACACCTATTCCCTCCACTTCTGTAGCGCTACAAGAGTGTGCGTAGCCTTACAAATGTAATGTCTGTCCTTGGCCAAAGTCTTGTCAAAACAAGTGGGATGGGAGAAGAACCAGAAATAGGAGACAATGAAACCAGCAAGACTAGTGAAGCAGCCTCATTTTTCCAACCCCTTCCACTGTGCATGTCACTTTCTCCCAAAGATGGGAAAACAAGATGGGGAAGTCCATGTGATACCATTGTACCCTGGACACAAAATGCTTCAAAAGAAACTTTACAATATTCTCATTCAAATGCAGCTGCATAATCATGAAACTTGCACATACTGGAAGTTAATCAATAAGTCAATATTTGCAGAAGCATTTCCTCCTAGCAGAGAACTTCAAAAAGTTAACTAAAGAAAAGGGTGAATTACTACTACTATTAGAGGTAGCTCCTGAAGTTTGTCCTTTGACTGGATTAGCTGAACCACCCCTAACAGACCGAGTATTTCTAAAGTTAAGGCAAACTTTAAAAAGAAAAAAAAAACCTGCCAGCTCAAACTATTTTCTAGGCTACATTGTTTAGAGATGTTATGGTCCATATTCCATACATTAAAAAAAAGCAACAACAAAACACCCAGTGAAAATATATAACCAGGAAAAAAATGTTCCTTAATAAGTCTGGCTCCTCTATTACTGCTTTTTGATTAAGTCCCCTGTAACTGGCTGGACTCCCAGGGCTTTAAAGGTTTCAAGGCTCAGTGGCCAGTGGTGCCCACTTACCTGCTGATCCTGTACAGACAGCTGTTGGATGCTGCTTTGACTTTCTGGAAAAGAAAGACAAACATTTAAGACAAAAAGAAAAGAGCTTCACAGAAAAACCACAAAGTAGATAGCAGCATTTTTTCCACATCAGTTACAGCCAAAAGTTAGGAGACAGTTTGTAGAAAATGTTCTCTGAGCACCGTAACAGCATACAGGAAGCTCTGGTTCCTTCAGTGGGGAAAAAGGAACTGAAAGACCAGTACTAACTCCTGTACTTTCAAATGCAGCATAGGCATGTCCTGAAAAAAATTCAGAATGTTTCCTTGTAGACCAAGGATTTATCAACATTATTTACAGGGACCCTGCTTTTCAGAATTTTGCACTGCAAAAAATAATCCACCCCCCTCCCCCCACAACAACTAAGATATCCCTCTGATCCAAGTCTCTCAACAGTAAATGCTTAAGAAACCTGATACGAAAGCTGGTACAGGAAGTAAGTGCTATCTACTGGTATACTCTGCACATAGATGAAGAGAAAGTCAGAATGTCAAGTATCTTAAATAGTCATACCTGCTTGTCTATCCATAGCCCAGGCCATCTCAAGTTTTTTGGACTTGAGGCCTCTAAAACTTTTGTGAATTGAGCGGCACCCAATTTCAAACACTAACGTGTATACTAGTGCTTACTTCCGGGGGGAAGACTGTCCAGGCAGAAGCAAACCTGAGCTTGTGCTCATCTTCTCACACCTCATGACAAAGCTCAATGACACCCTAAGGTTCTGTAGCATCCTGGCTGAGAATCACTAAGCTAGACTCTCTCCATCATGTAGCTGAGAGAACAGAAGAAGTTATGACAGCACTGCTACATATTTCTTCCCAGTCTACCTATGGGCAGAAAGGTATGAGAGGAGACTGGAATTAAATGTATGGTACAGTCACCTACTCTGGGTATCTTAAAAAACATCTGGATGCTCACCCTACTGGGGTCATCTGACCCCAGCAGTCTTTTCTGCCCAAGCACAAGGGGACTAGACTGGATGATCTCAAGAGGTCCTTTCCAGCCCCTAACATCTATGAATCCTGCAAGCACTTTTTGCATGCAAATACTCAGTTTGTTAATGAGACTATACACATGTGGTGGTAGAGTCTATCTGCGAGTTATCTTCCCTCTATTTTAAATAGCAAAGATATAATCGAATGTCTCCTATGTGCCTAGTGGACACAGCTATCTCTCTCCGTTTTCTGGCCAAAGGACGCCTACAAAACTCATAAGTACTTAAGAGTCTGTTGTAAGCATTCTGTAGTAAAAAGGTTTGTGGAAGAGAAAAGGAAAACTAAAGAAAATTTATGAAAGATTCCTTAGTAAGGTCCCATCTTTTCTTTTCCAGCTACGTTCCAAAATGAGGTCCTGGAAGGCTTTTCCTGGGTGGAAGTCCAGCAGCTTTAATAACTGAATTGTTTTGTATCTTCTCCAGGTTGGCTGTACGATTACACACAGACATATGCCTGCTCCTTCCTCTTTGCTGGAACCTGTGCTCTCATTTCGCCCATTTCTTTCTTCTTTGTGCCTTTGGCCCAGAAATGGAAGCTAAAAAAAGAAGATGGTTTGAGCATAATTACAACTTAGCTGAAGAAGTTTTGCTGCAGTTGGGACAGGACAGTTTGGCTTGTGTACAATAAGAAAGTGAACATTAGGAGGCATTCTTCACTAAGTAATAAAAAGACACCAAGATTAAAGAGAAGCGTCATGTTTGAAGACAAAGACTCAATTTAACTTACTCTGCTTAAATGCTATTGCTTCATGCGACTAAAGTGAACTGAGTTAGTTTTAAGTTTTACTCAAAACATCCAGGTGAACATGCATTTCAGTCACTTTTTGGCTCCTAAAATATCCTGTTTGGTAGGAAGCCTAGTTGTCTGTTATCAACTTTACTGCTTCAGTTTTTTGCAAAGATATAATAACATTTGAACATTAGTCAGAGCTTTAGTTTTAGAAAAATCACTTCCATTTCTTCAGCTCACACAGCTAGTGATTTTAGCCTAAACAGTAAAAAACAGACTCACTTTCAGGATAAAGAGCTGTGATCTTCAGAGGTGCTGTAACAGACCTTCTTGCTTATGAGATATACATGTCTGGAACAATGATCAAGAAAAAGCAGAGGAAGTACTAAAAAAAAAAAAAAAGATAAAGCAATTTCAAAGAAACTGAAACAAAAGAACTGTTTTCAACAACAAAGGAACAGTACTGTGGCTGCTAAAATACAATCTACTAATAGCTCCCAACTATAGGTCACGCTGTATCTATCATGGCCTATAGAATTGTGTAACCAAAAGCACTGCTAATTAAAAAAAAACCTAAGATAAAGTAAGCTAGTGTTTAGTCTTCCATTCATTCAGTGAGCTACAATTATATGACGTACTGATTATATTTTCATTAAGGAAGTCATGCAGCTCAAATGTGCGTTTGAAAAAAATTGGGGAAATAAAAGAGATCACCCCTTCAAGTAAGGAAAACAAGGAAACCAAAACCAACTCTTATTTCTAGTTCAGTAAGTCGGTGCTACCATATAAGTCAGAAAAGGGCAAGTACGCCAGGCAAGATGGTTTTTCATTTTTAGACTTATTTTATTAGGGCTTTAAAAGCAAAGACTGAGGCCTCGATATGCCAAGCATCTAAATACAAGAAAACCCTGCTTCAAAGTTTTTGCGATCTACCTAGAACAATGAGCAGGCAAACAAAGGTACAAGACCAGTATGCCAGGCAAACTAACTCCTGTTCCAAGCATGTCACGTGATAGCAGACTTAACAGCTCTCAAGACATGCATCAATGCTCTTCTTCATCATATTCACTCTCCCCCACAGCCCCCATTCAAATGACTGGGTCATGCATTATATATTGGAATACTAACAGAGATTTGACATGTCTGTAAATGCAGTTTCAAAGACAAGGCCAAAAAAATTCATGTCACCTCATTTACTTGGACCTACATATTAAGTGGGTCTACTGAGGTAGCATAATTTTTTACTTGTTCTAGACAGTGTGCCCAGTATGTGGGAAATAGGATTTTTCTTCCTACCTTTTAGTTATCAGTTTGCAATCCTTTTCCGTATTTGTGAGAGTTAACATCTGAGCCAATTTATGCCCCAAAATATTTCCAGTATTTAATGTCAAATGCTTGGCCATAACATTAACAGTTTCATTCAGCATCCATTCTTTACATTTAGCTGGACACATCTGACACCATAAGAAAGCAGACGCATGAAAATGTTTGAAGTCACCTCTGAAAGGAAGAATCCTCATACGGCTGCTTTGGGTTTCCTCATACTACACTGGTTTCATGCATTATCACCAACTATTTGAAACCTATTAAATCGATGTAGAATATTTAGCAATTTTAAGCTGCAACCATTTCACTGAGTAGCACCAAGCATTTTCTAAAATGACAAAAATTATTTCCATTACAAAAATATTCCTTTAAAAAAAAAAAAAAAGTCAAGGGTTATTTCAAGCATGAAAACGCGTGTGCATGTGTGCCACATACTTTTCTGTATCTTCCTCCCACGGTAAACACACAATCAAATCATATAATATTTATATTTACATATAACTATAGCTTTATTAAAGAATCCAAGGCAGCGTTGTAGGTAACAAATGAACTAAAAGGCAAATCGGCCAAATTCTGCAGTCACTTAACAAAATAATTATTTCAAAACAGCTGTACCTGCTCACACCAGGAGAGAATTTAGGCCTTAAATCTGCAGCGTTTGGGAAACGTGCAATTTTTCCAAGGTCTATTCTAAGCACTCACAGCTTCAGTGATGAGATCTACAGGCAATGAGCGTTTTCAGAAGTCAGTCCATTCAATTTCCAGATGCAGCATCAAATGTTGCAATCTGATTTGATGAGGTCAAGTCAGTCTTAAACCCATGACACAAGAACAAATAACTAAGCTTCCAGCACAGGGGTCAGCACCCTATGTCCTATAGCCTAGATCTGGCCTGCAAAGAGGTCCAATCCAGCACAGGGAATTAGTGGCGCAGAACTGTGTTATGCCATGCACCCTTCTGCTCTTCCAGTACATCTGTGCTACCCTTGCTGCAGAGATAAGATATGTGCAGCAAGGTGAATGCAGCCAGCCGACTGCTCTGGGGGTGCGAAGGCAGCCAAGTCAGAAGCTCTGGCTTAAACCAAAGAAAGGCTGCTGGCCACTGATCTAGTAGGTCATCTTTCAACTGAAAGTAGCTCTTATAAATAACATGCTTCTGAAAAAATGAGACCCATCAACATCTCAAACATTATAGCATAACTGTTCTAAAAAAAAGAAGAGAATAGGTACTTTTGTCTTAGGCAACTTGTTCATTCTGAACACTTTGCCAAGCTTAAAAAAGAGCATCATGCTAACATGTGGTTCTTGTGAGGTCACAGAATCTACTGAAAAACGCACGCTTCTGCTAGTATAATTTATTTCTGCCCCCACGCCCTGAAACAAACCATACCAGCAAAAGCACACAGATCTGCTAACACAGATGCAGCTCCACTTAGGCTTTTGTAAATTAGACCTGGCCTCCTGTTATCCAAAGCATTTATATCTTTTCAAAGCCGCTGGAATTCTGTAGATCTAAAAATGATGCATTAGAACATTTAAAAATGTCTTTACAGTAGAGCTACCCATCTTGGTCCAGGCTTGGACCGGAGGACCAATTTGGGCAGTTCAGTGCTACAGACCCAAAGCAATACCCAGGCAATTTAAATGGTTACATCTTCATTTTGGGGTAGATCAAGTTGCCTGGAATGATCAACTGTAATACACGGATTCTTAAATCTAATAACCATGTCACAAATTCTAGGGTTACCTATGCAAATAACTGAATTCTGACTTCTGCTGCTCTACCTCCTCACTTCTAAATAAAATCTGCTCCAACAAATGATTGCGGGCTTCCCCTAACACAGTGGTTCTCAACTGGGGTGTTGCAAGACTCTCTTAGGAGTGCCACAGCACAGGTGCTGCCACCATGTAAAACTGCTCCATGCGCCTTGCATGCAGCAAGACTGTGAGAGGCCAAATCAAGGGCTGGCACTCCTGCCTGCATTAGAGTTATGTGATAAACGCTTGTCCAGGAAACACAGATGCACAGGGTAGTTCTACCAGGTGGCAGCTGTTTCTCCAGGCTGTTGCACAGCTGCCATCATGTAGAGCTGCCCCAAGTGCTGTTTGTGTGACAAGTGTGCAGGGCCAGACTGAGCAGGGATGCAGAAAGAGTAACTTACCCTGCCTGCAAGGCAGTCTGCAGGGAACCAATCCCAGCAACAGCAGCTACTGCCACCACTGTTAGGTAAGGCCTACCTATGCTTGCCCCCACTACCTCCTCTCTTCCCTTCCCCCTCCCACCCCAACAGCTCTCAGGTGCTTGGCACAACACCCCCATTCCCATTATCCCCCCACCACCTTCCGGTACCCTTTTCCAATCTGGCTGTATACACAGGGCAACTTCACCTGGCTGAGCACCACCAAAGTAAGCTGAAGTATGACAGTGGTGCTCACCTAGAGGGCTGCCAAATGCTGAAGTTATGGAGTTATGGAGAGGCGCCCTGAATCTAAAAAGGTTGAGAACTCCTGATGTAACCCAGTAAAACTTGCCTTCACTTGGGCCACTCTGTTCCCTACACCTTTCCTTTCAGAGAAACAGCACAGAGTCCATTTTCTCTCATCTTTCCTAGTCTACTAGCCACTATTTCCTTCCTGCTGTTTTCCTTTTCTACAAAAGAACTCTTGATAGTTTTCTGGGGGAGTCTAATAACAAAATGATAAGTGGCTCAGATGCTTTTCTCTATTTTCTGTGGCTCCCACCCAAGATAAACACCACTAACTCTTACTCTGCCTCTTGTCCAAATAGGAGTTTTGCCCCCATTAAGTGGGTTTTCCAGGCCCAAACCAGACAAAAATATTCCATCATACACCCAGTAACTTCCAGCATTATTTTAAAAAAATCCCTCAAGGCAGTGTTTTTTTTTTTTTATAAAATGAGCCTTCTCCCCAGATGCAGTGTATGAACCCATCTTTAATAGACCTAATATTTGAGAAGATCCTTAAAACTATTTTTAGGGGATGGGGAAGGACATTTAGTAAAATTCAGACTCCCACGAAGTTCAGCTTTGCACTCATATCCCAACAAGGTTAAGTATAATCTGTTCTCCCCCTGTTTTTGGTTGATAACAAATATAATGCTGTTAAGAATGCAACACTGACAATCCTAGAAACAAAAGTTGGCTATTAATTTGTAAATAAATCATCAGATGGTATCAAGAATGCAAGCCTCCCAATAGGCACTCAACACCCCTAACCTCAATGCACCACCTCACAAATGGGTGAAGACTTAACTCTCCTAACTCTAATGAAAGCCAGTGAACACCTTTGATGCGAGCTCCTCTCCCACTAGTTAGTAGCTGGAATGAGACCTTCCATCTCACTGTTAGGAAAAAACCTAACGTCAACCCTTCCATCCCAGAAAAAATGTTAATGGTGGTTATGCAGGTGTGCAAATGAATTTAAAGACTTGGTGCAATACTTTAGGCTGAGTTTCAATCCCAACCTCTAGGAGTCTACAGCCACATGAAGCATTTATGATGAAGATCAAGTCTAAGCCAAAGTAGGTTCCCTGCATACAGGTACCACTCTCTTGAGTAAAGAAGCAAGTCTCAAGGGAACAGTACCTACATCTTCAGATTAAGTACTTTATTCAGCTGCAGCATCCCCTCCTGGATCTCCTTCTACAACAAGATGGATGTAGCAGCTGTACAGAAGTACCCACAGGATTGGGTTGGTGCTCTGTCTTTTACAATTCACCTGGCATTTGCAGAGTAGCTCTGGGACAACAGTGAAACAAGACACTGAAGGGCAAATGCCACACCAAAAGGCAGTCAGACTCAGGATTGCAAAACTCACTGGGCCTAGCTACACAAGATGCTTTATTGTACAGCAGAATAATTTGCTTCACAGTAAAGCATCACCATCTACACACGTGCGGCAATTAGGGCACAGTAGACTAATTTTCTGTACTGCCAGATGGCTACCACTTGTACCTGATGGGACTAGCAGCACAGTAAAGTGCCACACTTAAATGCATGTGTAGATGGTGACATCAGGATTAGTTTACTTGGCTCTTTAATTGCACGTGCAGATGTGCCCATTAGGGTGAAAATCATTTTGAAAATGAAAAAAAAGCCCAAATGAATTAAGCCGCCAATTCCTCTTGAAGTCTGATGGGCTCCCAAACACCCCTTGGCCCCTTCAAAAATCCCAGCTCTGCTAGATTTAATTAATAAAAATTAATAAATATGCAAAAAGAACTTCCTTTTGTTTTAGGTGGAGGGGGCTGTTTTATTTTTTGTAAATTTCAGCAGCGCACTACTTAAAAGGAAAGACTGATCAAAATAAAACTCAGGATCTGTCCAACAAAAGAGTCTAGAGAATAATGTCCCGATTAAGAATTAGCTGCTGCTGGCTTTCAGACTACTCAGTACTGTATCTTAAGACTGGATAGACAAATTCCAGTCAATTTAACCATTATGTGGCTAAAACCCATTATATTATAGTTACAGAGCTATTTCTCGTGATTAAATTTAGTGGGTCATATTTGAATTAATAATTTTAGTGCTCATGAAGCATGCCCACAGACAAGTCTAAAAACTGCAAGACATTTATCCAGTAATCAAAGGTAATTAAAGTTTCCTCACACTTCCTTAACTGCAGGCACTTCTCCTTATAGAGCTTACTTGAGTTGCCTCCAAAAGGGACAGCAGAATTCTCACCACTGCCCATTTGATATCATGGCTAACTGCAAATAGGGCCAACCATGACTGACAGCTGCCCATAAAAACCATAAAGCTGGATCAAGTCCAACACAGGTCACCTTCAAAAACTCTTACAAAAACAAATTTTCACTCAGATCTTATTGGCTTTGTTGTTACAGAAATAGAGGTAAAATTTGGAAAAAGGAGCGTGAGCTCGTATTTTAAATCCTTACCTTATACATATGATGATCCAGTGCCTGTTTTGTACAACAGCAGAAATCATCGTAAATGCATGGGACTCTGACTTCCAGTTGGAAGCTTTCAGTTTCTTCTTCCTTATCTGTGGGAATTTACACTGGATCATCAAAAGTCAAAGTAAAGGTGTGAAAATATTTTCACACTACACAAAATAAGCTTTGTCCCTGCCTTGTATTTTGCAGATTGTGCCTATTTTTCTAGGGGAAGTCTCTAATGAGTAAGAACTTCATGCTATCACTGTTAGATGCCGCTTGTGTAAGTGCCAAGGCCTTGTGTACCCAGAATATTGACCACAGTAGCTATTTTAAGATAAGTTACTATTCTAAAACAAAGCAACTTATTTTGCAATAGAGTCTACACACAACTATTCCAAAATAACATTCTGAAATCATTTCCCCATGTAGACAATAAACTATTTGTAAAACCAGCTAGAGAATTAAAACTCACCTAAAGGCAACATAGCCAAGCAGTCTGAACACAGCAGCCGAGTCACAGACTCTTCGCTTTAATTCCAACTCTGCTAATGGCCAGCTATAGCATTAGACAATTAACTTCACCCCGTGCCCATTTTCCTATTTATAAAATGGGGTTAATAGGATTCAGTGCACTAGGAAATATAATGCATCAAATAGGATGCTCATTAGTTATGAGAAATAAAGCATCCTTAAACTTCATCTATTTTTAAAGAGCAAAAAAAGGAGTTAGCTACACCGGTCTGAAGCCACGCAAAAAGGGTAGAGGTGCACCTTGTATACTAACTGAATGAGTTATGCTTAAGCTTTCATGAGCAACAGCTCACAAAATTAGACTGTGCGTATTTAAGAACAATAGCACTTTTTAGTATATATTGCACAGTAGTGCTTTTTTTGGCTGAAGGTGCACCATAAACACACCCAAGGGGAAAAGAACTACACCCCAAATAAACTGAATGACAGCCCGTGCTTACTGAAATTACATAACATGAAAAACAGACCTCTTTTCAAAGGTTTAGTTTACAGCATGATTTAAAAACCTTGTAGATGAAAAGTGGGTTTTTTTAAAGTGCCAGTTTAACTAGTTTTCCCATGATGGCCACATGAGTTCTGTCGCTGTGCCCAACAGGAGCAGGCCACGCCAAAACCCTTTAAAAACCTAAGAGTTTTAATTCAGGTTATTACAGGACTACAGATTGACACTGTCCTAACAAAGTTTCTGAACTAGTTACTACTCCATTGATTTACTCTTGTGGAACATAAAAAGAATTATTGTTATTATTTTAGTCTATGGGTAAAGTTTTCAAAAATAAGATTGAAGAGTCAATGCCATTTTGGAACTTTTGATCACCCAGTGGCCTAGAAGTGCAGGGGAAAAGTCCCTCTAACACAACTGACTGGTACAGAAAAAGGGATTTCCCTATTTTTCAAGCATTAACAAGGCAGCAAAAGCTGTAAACAAAAATTCCCATGGATGCAAAGGACCTCATTTTGGATGTTAAAGATTCACTAAACACTATGAATGTTTTGGCACAGGCTAGTCAAGGAAGTTACTCCTCTAATCCAACTGTTTGACGTAAGGAAGACTAAAGATTTGTCAGAAAGTATCTGATGGCTAAGAATAGACTGGTAATATCCTTCCCAATTTCTTCTGAGGTCAATTTTAGAGTTAGTGGACAGAGTGGGTTTGGCAGACACAAAAAAAACGTTTTATTCACCGATCCACCTAAGGGTACAGTGCAGGAAACAACAATATAAGTTTACATGTACACTGCTCCAGTAAGTTGTCTCTCAACTATAATAGTTCTCTTGCAGGGTCAAGAGATTTAGTTTCTCATGGCGCACACCCCTGTCAAGCCTGAAACCAAGGGGTCCAGCACACTGCACTAAGACTCCCTTACTCTTTTGCGTACACTGACCTGACAACTTTGTTTTAATCACAAACCACAAGCAAGTAGCTTGTTTAGCGAAGGAAAAACCTCATAACCATTCACAATACAACCTTCTGTACACAGACCTTGCTAATGCTTAAACACTTATTTCCAGATCTTCACAACAGCTCTTGAAAACCACAGCTTATTCAAAATTAGGATTTCAAGCACCAGAAATCATCCTGGCACCTCAACTATGACACTGATGTAGGCCAATTCAGAGTAGAAGCAAGTTCTGTCTTCCTATCTGAGGCAATTTGCGTATAAGGCTAACAAGTGAAGAGGAAGGTGTAGACTGAACGTGAAACACCTAAAAGCTCATTTGTTAAAAGTTGCAGCTCCCATAAGGAAGAAACCAATTTAAAAAATACCATGGAAGCAGAATTTCTGGATTACATTATTAATAGAATAACAGACACATCTTAGATTAATTTAGATAACACTGCCAGTATGCCATGTACCTCAAACCTGTTTAGTACCTGGTCACAGAATCATACTGGTATTGAAATGGCTCCAAAATCAAATTTAAAAAAGAAAATCTACAAAATGAGGCTGATTTTATGCTCAAAGTATTAATATGAACATAGGTAATTCTCCAGCTAAGTGTGTATTACTTAAATGCGAAAAACACCACTTAGGTAAACATCGCACAAGGTAATACCAGGATCTGTACTGCCTGCTTCCAAATCCAAACCCCAGATAATATTCTGATTGAATGAGGGCATTTCCAACATAAACCAAGGATGAAAACACTCGAACTTCATAAAGGGCCCAACTGGACTTGTTTTCAACCATAAGAATCCCACGCTCCAACAGCAGTTGGGTTGGGTCCTCCATTGGCTTATAAGAAAAAGTTACGCTGTCCCCCTTTATCAGGTTGATGGCTAACCTACGGTTAAAAGAACAAACCGAAAACATTTCTCACTTATTCCCCATCCCCTAACTCAGCCAAAATTACTTGCTTATTCACCACACTGAGAAGTGGGACAGAGATAAATTAATGCCCAAGTTGGAATTTCTTGCCATTTTATAATAAAATAGCTGCACAACCTAAGAACAGCAGAACCCCTGCTGATATCAGGGGTAAGCAGAATTTGTGCGGGTCTAAGAAAAGACTGACGTTTTAACTTATTTACAATGCAGCCACAGCAGACAACAGCACAATGCCAAAAGTGAGGGGGTGGATTCAAACAACCAATTTCCCACCCATTTAGCTAGAATCAAGTTTACACTAAAGTGCAGTTTTAATTAAATGGTTCACCTTATCAAACAACTTTTTCCATTTAGATTTTGCTCATCTGAAGTCCATTAGCCAAATTATTTGTATCATTATTCTTTACAACAATTAATTTTAACAAAAAATGTACAGTTACCTGGAAGTTTAGGTGTCCCTATAACCAATCCAGAGGGGCTGACCAATCCTGTGAAGAAATAACTCACCATTACAGAGCAGCCATAGGAGAATTACCCTGAGCCACATACCAAAAATTAAAATCACATTTAAACAGAGTGGAACAATCCCCTAGCAAGATTTACACTTAATGGGACCTCTTATGGACTAGCCCCCAAAAGGTACTATCCTGCATTTGCAAGGAAGTTCCAACTTCTTATGGCCAAAGGGCATGAATAAACCCAATCGTCCAGACCTACCCATCCAGACTTCCTGCCCAACCATACAACCATTTTTCTTGTTGATCCCCAGTTGTTTGGGTCACAACAGCACACCCTCATCGCTCTTGCTGGGATTGGAAACCCAGCCAGGTGAACTTAGTGCCAAGGAGGCTTCAAGCATACCTCCCATTTATTGCACTACTGCAATCCCAAAGTCTATGTACATTCAATACAATACAATTGAACTTAAATATCAGATTTAAGATTGGCAAGGTTGAAGATGAAAGAGTAAAAATAGCTCAAACCATAATAAATACAAACTTCTCGTAAGAAAACTCAAGCCCCAGTCTGAGTGCATCTGCTCTAGACGACTTGCTTATCAGATTAACACCATGTTTATTATACCATTATCCCATGAACAGAATAGACAAATTTGCTGGTCTAATTGTCTTGTTCTCACTATGCGCATGTACATTCAAAGTTTAGGCAGTGTTCAGCGTTGTTAGTATTAACTCAAGCCTTATGAGCAAGCTAAGTGACAGCTCTCCGGTTCGCCAAGAAAACCTGCCGTTTTACTCATGGGACCAGCATCTGGCATTCCCAATTGCTAGAGGGACCCTGCATCCTCTTAACAGGAACCTGTAGGACCAAACTAAAAAAGGAACATTAAGTGGCACTGAGGAGTTCAGTCCAGCCCTCAGATTGGTGGTCCTGATACTCTGCTTGGGGTGAATGCATTAGTAAGAGGTTAGTATTCATTTGCAGGGCAGCGGGAATCAAAGAACAAGGTTAAAACAAAACCATTTTCCTATACATCATGATTTAGTTTGCCCTCTTAAAACCCCCTTACCTGTTTATAAGATTTATACAGCTGTTTGCCACGGGAACAGACACCTTGCAGAACACAATCGTGGCTTTCTTGGTTGAGAAGCACCTGTTGCCTAGCAATCATCCTGCACGGATACAGGACAGCACTAGGGTTCTTTATCCACAGTAGCTTAAGTATTTCAAGGCAACCAGGGCAAGCTTGCATTTCAAGGTGTCTTCATCTGCATGTCAGACAGCGACTAGTTAATTCTAACAAAGACTGGCAAACATAATGCGAGAGGTTTCTGAAGCCAACGATGCAGCTGTGTTAGCTTCCTCTTGAGCTCTGGTGTTGTCAAATATGCCCCGAAGTCTCCTGCAGCAGACATGGAGTTGTACTCCTGTACTGGCACAGCCTTCCACAGCTCAGGAGCCCCCATACAGGATAATGCAGGAACTACAGCACACAATTTTTCAAGGATGCCTCCATCATTTTTTCCTCTCACAATCTGTACTATAAATGAGGCAACTGCAAGCAAACATGCAGTCGTACCTACGAAACGGTCAGGGTGCATGCACATCCGAGGCGTGTGGAACATTGCTTCAAAACCGGTCAAAATAAGGCACTGATACCAACGCGAGCGTTTTAAATTACAAACTATAGCTCTCAGGAACTCTTCATCCATTCAGAACTAAACCCATCACTGCATAACTCTGGTGAAAAGCCCCTGGAGACGGAGGAGCTCCTCAAGCATGTCAGGAAAGGTTTTATTAACAGCATTTAACACTTTAAAGGACTCATTTCTGTTTTCTTTTGGCAATTTGGTGCAAAGGTTTACGTGCAAGATTCAAAGCAATTTCAAACTTTCTTCAAATTAAAAAAATCAAAACTAAAGCCAAACAAGTTGGGTGAACAAAATAAATCAGAAACTTAAAATTCAGGAACTCCAGCTCTTCAAACCAGCGAAGCCCCAGACTTGTACACGGTTCTGAGACTTAAGATGCTTTCCCTGCTTCTTGCATGCCAGCATCAGCACCGTTTCCTCGTAAGGATGAGGAGTTAAGCAGCAAGTGACCCCCTTCACTGCAACCAAGGGGGGGCCACAGCAACACCATGAACTAGATCCTTCAGATTTGATACAACAGGCTGGTCGGCATGAAAGTGATGGTCTCCCTGCTTCTTGCTCAAGACCCACAACTATCAGATCAAACATTGAGCAGCAGCAGCAAGTACCCCTCCGCTGCAAACAAAGGGGTCAACGGTTTGTCGTCAATTCACTTCCAGGCAGAAAAACCATTTTCCTCAAAAGAAACAATTTATTTAGAATGAAACAAAATCAGCTCAACTGTGAGTGCATGTTTGAGTGACAGCTACTTTTAAGCTGTGTGAGCCATAAAAACGGTATTCCTTTAACTTTTCCAGAAATCTTGTGTACACAGCACAAAGCAAAGAGGTCATTTTTTTTTCCACTTAAAACACGGGCATTGGCATCACAATAGCAGATACACAACTTTTTTTTAAAGCTGCCATTTTAGTAAAATGCACAAATACTAAACAGATAAGCTTTCTTCCATCACGAGGCCCATGTAAATTCCACACAAGCCACAGCTTCTCTTCGCAAAGGTCCATTAGAACTTGGAATCCCATGTTGCCTTCCGCAGTCCACCAGCTTTGCTTGCAGGAGGAAAGAAAATGTTATTCAGTACAAATGTTTACAACTGATTTTCCCCTCCCTACATCATACAGATGAACATGAAGAACTACAAGGCCTTTCTGAATATTCTACTTGGACTTCAAAAAGCACCAATATCACCCACGGGCACAAAACCTTGAAATGAAGTCACCTTCTATGTATAAATGCATAACAAGTAGTGCAGGGGTTTTTTTTTTGGACTGATGTTAAACTAGGCTTACAGGATTAAAGATATTCCATTTTTATGACGGTTAGTAGAGCAGGGCAAAACAAAAACAAAAAAAAACCAACGAGAAAAATCAACTGAATGAGTTACAATTCACTTGACTTTCCTCAGAAGACATTTCCTGAAGGCATTTTTTCAATAAAAAACATGAAATGTAGTGTTACATGTTTCTCTCTTTTGTTCTCATTTTGCTATTTAAATTTCAACAGGAAGATACAACGCTAATATTTTAGTGGCCAAATCAAGGGTGCACCTATTCAAACTTCACTGTTACTATTCAAGCTGTATTTCCAGGCAGTATCCAACATTTTTATAAAGCCAGAACTGCATGAAGCTGAACATCCAATATGGTCTGTTTTGCTTATGCCTTATACAAAGATTATTTCTCCATCAAGTTTATCATTCATCGGAATATATGTCCTTAGTTTTCATTTGTAGAAAGTCATTAAAAATGGGAGGCAAGAGGAAAGAATCCCAAATCCTCAGGAAACACAGCAATGATTTGTTTGATTTTTCTTCATTAGAATTAGCAGGCTTCCTACAAGCACTGCACAACACTGTTTATTTTAGTAGATATGGGAAAGGATAATCCCCAGAAGATTTCCCCAGTCCTCAGAGGCCTTCAGAACCGTTTTGTTCTCCACCTTACTAATACGCAAAGCTCCTCGACTCAGCGACCACAAGCCAGATTGTGCTCTAACAACCCAAGGAACTTGTGTCCTCTCTTCCCTGCCCCCTACAGGAGACTGAATAGGCTGTCTCTATTGGCAAGAAGAGACAGCACACTTATAATTCTTTTTTTAAAAAGAAAAAAAATAATTTAAGACGCATTGCATTTGTCCACGTTGCCCAAATTTCCAATTGCTTCTCTCTGATCCTTGCAAGGATGACATTTGCTGTCTAGACCACAAGTACCAATAACTTACAGTTGTTTGAGGTAACCTTGAAATTCATGCTGCAGTGCCAGTGAACAGGAGACCGTACACTAGAGACCCAAGCAAACAATGCTGCTGGCTAGCAGCCAAGTAATTTGTATAGTTTCCAATTTGTAAAAATCTAAAACTTTAACAAAAGTATGAGTCACTTGAGGTTCTTTCCCCAAAGCACAACTATGAAACAATTCAAGAAAAGGAGAGCCCTTTTCCACATTCAGTTCAGTCAAGAAATAAGAACATCTGCTACAGACAGCATTAGAAAAGATGCAGAGGTCTCATTAGAGCCACATAATGCCAAATAGGCATCTGAAGTTTCCTAGATCTGTTTTGTTTTATGCAAAAGTGGCATTAAATATGGACTTCTGCTAGTATTCAGCCCTGGCCTAGGAGGTTTAAATGGACAGTTACTCCAATGCTGTGCATTTCCATAGCATAAGACAAAGTGCAGCCAAAAAGAGCTGTATTAGACCTGAGGGCAGCTTGTGGCTAAGTGCTGTGTCAAAAAATGGCACCAGTCAGCTGTTTCACTGTTAAATACCCTTAAAGGGTGTTAAAAATCCTTGCTTAGAGTAGCAACCACAAATAAACCAGATTTAAAGAAGCAGATAACCCATAAGGAACCAGAAAACCTGGAGTAAGAAATACAGTCTAGCACGTTCCATATTAGCCTTCAGTACACATACAACTTGGGCTCAAAAGCAGAGCCAAAGAACAAGACTGCTTTTGTTTCATAGGCAAAACTGAAAGTGCGCACATGCTCTTTTTCCAAATGGGATTTTCTCAGTTAGTTGTCAATGAGATTTGCTGATAGACAAACTGTACTTTGACCCCAAGTTTTGTGGGTTTGAAAAAACAGGTGTCTACTGCATATTAGAGTAACAAACACTGTTCCTGGCAAATTTTAAGTGTTGAACACAACAAACCTAGTGTTCACAAAACCTAGCTACAGTGCTAGTATCTCTCTTGTGAATCCCCAATGACACAAGTAATGGAAGCTGGGTTCTTTGTTTGCTTTTTTAAATACACACACACACATACACATACACCCCTTAGGGCGATTGGCTCGTTTAAAAAAAAAGATTCTAACTTCTTCTGGCACCAAATACAATGAGGAAACTCATTGTAAATGCAACAAACGTTTAACCTAATACAATGCAATCAGTTACACAGCATCAGTGATTTTACATGCTAACATGCAACATAGACACCTGCTAGAAGAAAACATTCTTTGCAAGAAGGGTGAATATGCTGTATTTCCTACAATATACGAAACATCCCTTATATTACTGGTGCCATTTCCAAAATCCTCATTGTTAATAGTAAGACAAACAGCTGAATTCTGCCATCTATAAGCCTATTAATGTTCATGGTGAAAGACAATCAAGAAGTTCTGCATTTTACCCTCAATAAATATTAGGAGCATTAAATGAGGTTTTCATGTGTTCATTTAACCAAAGAAAAGAAAAACCCCTAAAATATTAAAGTACATATTAAGAGAAAGTACCCCTTTATATATAATAAAGGTGGCATTTGGGATACAAGCTATTCACTTTCATTAGAAAAACACTGCCCTTACAAATCCAGTTCTCTGAAAACAGCATTTTAGAACCGTGTGAATTGTGCCTTACAGGCACAACAGCAAGTCTTCTCAGATAGAGGACATTCTTCTCTAATTGCCAGCCCTGTAGACTGCAATTCGAATCATTCGCTCCCGCCTCACAAATTACTAATGCTACAGATCCCTTAACTGGAAACTAGATCTGGAAAAGAATCCAATTCATCTTCCTGGCCTGTGTCATCTAACCAAGACTAGTTAGTTATCACAGGAATATGGTCCAGGTTCCACAGAGTAAAGTGGTACCCACTGTACATACCCATACTCCTCGATCCTGGCCAATAAATACTTCAGTGGATTTTTTTCTACAATGAGATCTATAGATCTCTGTAGAGATATTAAGAATTTTATCACCAGAACCTATATTCTCAAGGATTTATCAAGATAAGTGGAAAAAAACATGGAGTTAAACTTTTTGCTGAATTGAAAATGAACTATATTATTTGAACAAGGTGAACTGCTTTGTTAACATTTTGGAATTCTTTTAATGCTCTATGAAGATGTGTAAAAAGACAAGGCAGTCCAGGCAACTGGAAAAACCTCACATAATGCCCACAGTATTGTACCTGAAAAGTCTTCAGACAGACAGCACTGTCTTTCTATTAACAAAGAGATAAAAGAATGATGAGAACTTTCATTTTTCACAGAATTAAAAGCCATCTCTGAAGAGAAGCACGCTTATTCAGAGTTTGCATTCTGGAACTCGCTGTACCTGCAACTCTTTGAAAAAGGCAGTAAAAACAAAAACACCATATGACTCAAGTTGTTTTTGAAGCACCTACTTGTTTCTTGCATACTAGAGTAAGCACAAGACATTCACGGTTTGTAACAAAGTCCTGGCCTATTTACCAAACATTGTTACTGCTACAAACCCAAAGTGCATATATGGGATACAACAGAACTCCAAAGAATAGGAGAAATACACCTGTTAAAAGCATACTTTCCTGGCATGCACTTCTGTGGACTCGCTGCAATTCTCAAACTAACACCCAATAAAGAAATTCAAATGTTTTACAGTGTACCACAAGACCTGAAAGACTTCAGCCTTGAGTCACTGGACCCAAAGTGAAACCATTCAGGCTCCTGACAAAAGGGGTTATTTATCTGAGAGCTGAGGGTCTGAGGCCTTCATAGAATTTCAGACTCAGAACAAGTTGACACTAGTCCACTATCGGGTACGTGGTTCTCTGTTCTAACTACTGAACACTTTAAATCTGGTCTTTTAGCTTTGTAACTCTAGAGCATGTGTTTTTAAAAGTTATGAAATGAAAAAAAAGATGAGTTAAAATTAAAAAAAAAAAAAAAAAAAAAGACAAATTTTTTTTTGTTCTATTTTTCATTTTTTTCCTGTTGGGCAGGCTTAACTTCCCTGCTACTCTCACTGATAAGGGATCCTCAAAAATATTCTATTCATGCTAATGGCTAAACCCTCCTGGCTTCTAACTTCAGTTTATAGAAAAATGTAGGTACAGAAAAAATGGGCAAGGGGTATTAGCTACAAATAAAGATCTAATTAAAAATAATTGTGAGGCTGGCTAAGGCTGTATCCCATAGCACCTGGCACACGCTGGAAGGGCTGCGTGGAAGAGTAGGCAGGGTTGGGTACAGAGAACGAGGGCTTTACGATGCACCACGAACAATGATCATGACCAGATAGTCGTCCTGCGATTTGGCCAGAGCTTTGGCCGTGGAGTCCAGGAACTGTTGGGAGAAATCGCAGGGTGGGAAGGCGTGCAGAACCCCGCTGTTCTCCTTGTCTTTGTTGCCTCCTACAGGGAGGCTGATGACCCCAGCAGCCTGCTTTTGCTTTAAATAGGACACCAGATTCCTAAGTGGCCTCTGGGTAGAGGTGGTGGCAGCCTCACTGCCCCCAGATGAGGAGCGGTTGTCTGATGTGCCAGGTACTGCCAGGAGAATGGCATATCCATTGGGACCTGCCACCTTGATGCGGCGAGTGACCTCATCCAGCTTGGGCTGGTCCAAGCGAAGACGCTGAGTGATCTTGAGCTGGGCCACTTTGCCGCCAGTTGCTCCCTCCACCAGAAGACTGCTGGCTACACCGAGGTCCCCCTGAAGCAAGTGCATGTTGGACGGGAAATTGCTATTCTTCAACAAAAGCATCCCCTGCCAAGCCAGGCACAGTTTGGGGGCTGCAGCAGACTGAGACGTTCCATCCTGCTGCTGCTGCTGCTGCTGCTTTTGGGGCGGGGGTTTGAGCCGGGACCCACCACCACTGCCCCCTTCTGTCGTGCGCTCATCTTTTTTGGCTGGACTCTTGCACTCCTGGGCAGCAGCTACCGCTGAGACACGGTGCTTCCTCTCTCTTTCAGCAGAGTTCTTGCGGTCACGCTTCTCACTCTGGCCACGCTCCAGGCTGCCCCTGCGTGATTCCCGAATTGGTGATGGCCGCTCCAGCAGGAGCAAACGGGATGAGCGCTCTGCATCACTAAGGTAGCGCTCCCGGGCCACACCAGGATCGGGGCTGCGGTCTGGGGGAGAGGCTGCAGCCAGGCAATGTCGCTTACGGGACGAGGATGAGCGCTCGCTGTCTGGAGAGCGGTCCAAATGCCGGCCTCCATCCTCGGCCAGTCTCCGCTTCCTGGGTTGGTCCCTACTACTGCTACCCAACTCCCTCTCCCCTCGGTCTCTCTCCAGGGACCAACCATCCCGCCGACGCTCCAGACTTTCCAGAGGGTCATAGGCAGCTGCACGATTACTCCTGTCCCGTACAGGGGGTGGCGGAGGCACCCACTCCGCCTCAGGATAAAGGTCTCTGTCCCGGTCTCTGTACAGCAACGGTGGTGTCCTATCCCGGGCCCCCCGAAGTGGGTCAGGTGGGGCTCCCCGATGAGCCCCAAACGCAGCTGCCTCTGCCACTAGCTCATAGTGGGCAGGTGGGGGCAAGGGCAGTGGCTGCAGGTATGGCTGCTGGTAGCGATGCTCTGTGTCCGCAAAGTCCACTCGGAGGCGACGGTCAGGCCCACCCAAAGGGAAACCACGCATGTGGGTGCAGGCAGCCTGGGCCGCATCCAGGCTCTCATACTGGATGTAGGCCCATGAATCACCTTTCCGATAATCAATAGTGCGGATGGTGCCAAAACGGTCAAATTCCCTGGCCAGAGCAGCCAGCGGCACCCAGGGCCCCAGGCCCCCCACCCAGAGCCGGGTGGTGGGGGTGGCTTTGCCATACCCGATTTTGATGGGGTTGCGCAGAAGAACTTTCCCTGACATGGCGAGCTTGGCCCTGTGCGCCATGTCCAGGTTCTCAAACTTAAGGAAGCCGTAGGTGCTGGTCTGGCCGCGGCCCGGCCTCTTGATGTCCACCTCTGTGATGACCCCGAACCGGTCAAAGGCGCGCCGCAGGTCCGACTCGCTCACCGTGATGTCCAGGTTGCCCAGGAACAGCGTGCGGTTGGCTCGCTGGTCGTCCTCAGGGCTGATCTCCTCCTCGCCAGCCACTCCAGCACCCCCTCCTCCTCCCCGGAAGCCACCGGCGGCCGCCACGCCAGCCACCCGCTCCAGCCCGTACGCCGGTCGCACGCGGGTGTCGTAGAAAGCCCCGTAATCCCGCTCCCGCTCCAGCTCGCGGGGCAGCGGGGGTGGCGGCGGCAGGCGGCCCAGGGCAAGCTGCTGCAGGCGGTAGTCTCTGTAGCCCAAGCCACCCCCCCCTCCAGCGGGCGACAGGGCCCTCTGCGTGGCGCCGGCCGCAGGGTGCCGGACAGCGGCGGCCGCGGCCGTCACACCAGCCACCGCAGCTGCGTAGGAGGACTCCTTGTCCAGCAGCGCAGGCGAGCGGCTGCCGCGGCGCCGGCTGCTCCCACCGCCGACGTACACAGCCTCGATCTTGAGCGGGCGGTTGTAGAGCACAAGGCGGCCGCGGGCGTGCTTGGCGGCACGGGCATCCTCCGGCCGGCGGAAGTTGACGAAGGCCACGCGCTCGTCTGCAGCACCCGTGCCAGGCGGGAGGCGGCTGATCTTGACGCTCACATCGCCAAAGCGCTTGAACTCGTGGAAGAGCCCGTCCTCCACCGCCTCGTCGCTCAGCGCCGAGCCCAGCTCGCTGATCTTCAGCGTCTTGTACTCGCCCCCGCCACCGCCGCCCGACTCGGACGACGAGGACGAGGGAGGCGGCGGCGCCCGGGACTCCCCCGCGCCGCCGCCACCCCGGCTCCCTCCGCCGCCGCTGCCCCGCGACG
>NW_017728934.1:1642091-1650663 GCF_001723895.1 Crocodylus porosus
GCTGCCGGCCGCGCCGGAGCCGCTTGGTTTCTTGGTGCTGCGCTCGGCCCGCGCTGACGAGGAGGAAGGCGCCGAGTCCTCACCGCCACCGCCCCGGGACCGCTTGGCCTTGGCCGGGGAGCGCTCCTTGCCCTTCATGGCGCCCAGCACCTCCGGGACGGCTTCCCTGACGGACGGACCCGCGCTCACGCACGCGCCGCCATCTTGGAACCCGCCGCGGAAATGGGCCCCGCCCCCCTGGCCGCCATTGGGCCACTCAATCCTCCCCCGCTGCTGCCGTTGGGCGCTCGGCTTGTCAGTCCGGGAGGCCCCACCCCAACCGCTCGGTGATTGGGTAGCTGCGCTGCCTCTCTTCGCTGTCTCGTGCTCGGGTGGCTCGTGAGGGAAGACCCCCCCCTTTGGAGGCTCTGATTGGCTACTGCGGGGTTCTGATTGGGCGAGCCGCCTGTCAATCGTAACGGTTCTCGGGGTGAGACCGTCCTACCCCACTCCTCTGGCTCTCATTGAGTGGAGAGCGACCGGGCCTCGCGTCTCTGATTGGTGAAGATCCGCGTCATTTCGAACCGGCCTGCTCTGGTGGCCGGGAGTCCTCCCCCACTTTTCATTGGTCGAAAGTCGCTTTGCCCCTTCTCTGTGACTGGATGGGGCTTGTGTCCGTCGGAGTAGTTCAGCGGGACGGGCCGTGACCCTGCCTCTCGTTGTGATTGGCCCGCGGCTCTCCCGTCCCGCCCTACCAATGTAATAGGCTGAGCCGCACGTCCCTCCGGAATAAGCGCGGGATGCCGCCGGACCCCGCCTCTTCGCCCTCATTGGTTGATGGAAATCTTCTTATCGCTCTGATTGGATAGAGGTGAAAAGCCTTTTGATGGGCGGGGAGGGTGTCAGTCACGCCGAGAGTTTCTCTGATTGGCTTAGGGAGGATGCGGGGCGGTGCCTATTGGCCGGCCGATCCAAAGCAGTGAGGTCTTCTCCGCTGCTCCGCTTTCTGCTCTCATCACGGTATCTTGCCTCTGGTCTTCCGCTCTGCTTTCCTCTGAACCTCTTCCAACCCAACGGTTCTGTATTCAGCCTGACGTTTTATAAACCAATGAACAAAACCTGCCGCACCAAGGGATGGGAACCCTCTCTTGCCAGGATCCCCGGGAGGAAGGAACAGTCCATTTTTCTGGGCAGGAATTCTCTCCAGTTGCTTGGAGAAGGCCTGAAACACCCGTCTCTGCCCTGAAGAGTGGAAGAGGTGGAGCTGGCTTATTGCAGTGATTGTCCGCGAGGGTCTTGCGGCGCCCTGCAGTACCTCGAGATCCTTTCAGAGAGTGCAGCAGGGTGCCACGCGTGGTAGTGCTGTTAGGTTTGCAACTGTGAGTCGCAAGATAAGCACAGAGATTTCAAACAGAGATCCGTGGTTGGGGTCTTTCGGCGTTCTTTGCAGCAGAAAAAAACTCCTCATTTTTTTTTTGTAGTCAAAAAAAAAAAAGGAGGAAAACTAAACTGGCAATTTGTGACGGGTGCCTCGACTCTATCCCGGGGTGAAAAAAAAAAGTGTCCCAGCAGCATCTTACGTCAAATCAGAGGTCAAACCAATGAGATTTCTTTTAAAGGCATTCTACTGGCGTTCAGGCAAGGTGGCACTCTACCCTGCCTTCACCTTCTCTTTCCAAGAAGCTTAAGACTGGAATTCTTGTATGTTCAAGACAAAGATTCCTGAAAAGGGGGGATTCAAATGTGGAGCTAAATACTTCACTGAATTATAGTAGTTTGGAGACAGGGGGGCATGTCTTCATGTCCACATTTAATGAACAGTAGCCCGATTTAAGGCACATTAAGGGTGTGCATCTACATGTGCGCACCCTTAATGCATCTTAAAAATGGCGATTTTAGGCTATTTAGGCATAAAGCTGTTTTTAGGCTATTCCAGCGTAAATCTGACACGTGCATAAAGCAGGTAACAAATTTAGGTGTGAATGGCTGTCACATTTGCGCACGTGTACACATACTAATGCACATTCATGCATCTGCACATGTGCTAATGCAATTTAGCTGTTCACACCTAAATTTAATGAGACTTAATGTGCATTAGCGTGTCCATGTGTAGACATGCACCTAAGTCATCTTAATGCACCTTAAGCAAAGATGCATTAAGTTTAGGCAGTGTAGACACACCCAGGATCAATCAGAGACATACATTGGGAATGTATGCTGTGTTGGCGTGCATGGACATTGATGTCTTTTACTTAGTTATACCATGTTATCCTAAGATACATCAAAGATGGCCACATATACTTAGGTGCACATAATCATGTGGAAGACAGGCTGATAAAGATTAATTATGCAGGGGTATATGAAAGAGAGAAATATATATAAAGGGCCATACTGGGAGTCATAGAAACAAGACATAATATCCAGGGCTTCATGGATTTTCAGATCACATTGGGACAGTCACCTAGCTGCTTTACCGCAGTAAAAATGGCCAAAAACTTTTGACAAACTTTTTTCCATCAAAATTGCCATTTCAGCAAAACTGAAAAGCTTGGTTTGGAAACATAGGATCCTAAGAAAGTAGAGCTGGAAAGGACCTCACAAGGTTATTTAGCCCAGCTCCCTGCTCAAAGGCAGGACCAAACCATCTAGCCAAGTGTGGGTCCAACCTGATATTGGAAATTTCTGAGAAACATTTCACAACTTCTCTCAGGATCCTGCTCCAATGCTTGAACACCCTCATGGTCAGAAAGTTCTTTGGATTCTCCAGCTTTAATTCCCTCTGCTGCAGCTTGAGGCCACTGCTCCTAGTCCTGTCTCCTAAAGCCTCAGACTAGGCGTGGGCCTTCAGTTGCTGACTACTGGACTAAGGTGTTTAATCAAGAGGGTTAATTAAGAGGGTTCCCCTTTAAAACAGTGGTTTTCCACCTGTGGTCCACAGACCTCTGGGGATCCTCAGGCTATGTCTAAGGGGTCCATGAAAATACCCACCACAGTGAATACCCCCCACTTCTAATTCAAAGGGGTCCGCACCTCCAGGAGAAATTTTTTAGGGGTCCACAAATGAAAAAAAGGTTGAAAACCACCATCTTAGACTGCTCTGGGTTTATGGTTGAGCATATGCTGTTTTAAACTAGCTTAGCTAAAAGTTGGCAAACTATTGCATTTGTAACTTGAATGAGGGGTGAGGTCATGCGACAAGTGTGTGGGGTGGGTGCGGGGAAAGGGAAACCATAGTGTGGAAAATTACAGAGACAGTCCACATGATCACTACCGAGTATAAAAAGTCCCGAGGTACCAGGATGAGCTGCAATTCATTAAAGGAGCTGCTAGAGATTGCACCTTGAATTCCCTAGCTGCCTGGTGAGGGCTGCCTATCCAAACTGGGGCACTACAGCTGACAGGTAATCAGGGAATTGCTTATGATTTGTAATTAAGTCTCATGTTAGAATTTGCTGTAATAAAGTGTTTTGCTTTAAGAGGCTGGCTGTATTCTTACCTCTCATTGACACCAAAAGGGTTCAAACCAGTACCCCATTAGGACCAGTGATAAAAATCTGAATCTCCCACATCCCAGGTGAGTATGCGCATCATTAGGCTATTGGCTACTTAGGAGTGAGCGCTTCTCTCTTGTTCACATGCTCTCCTGGGTAATTATTTAAATATTTTTTTGGTTTTATGCAGAATTTCACAAGATGTCAATCGTGTTCCCATCTGGAGCAAAAACAAATGTTGACCCTCCAAACATTGCTTTTGCCCAATGGAATTCTTGTTTTCTGACTCAGTCTCATTTGGACATGGATTGAAAATGGGTTTTAAGGGAAACCATGAAATACTTTATTTCAGCTAAAAGGACAAGACCCTCAGTGGGTAGAAAGTGGCATGGCTCCAGGGACTTCAGGAAGGTAGCATTAATTTCCCTTTGCCAAGAATCTGATCCAAAGACTAGAATTTTCCAAGGTCCTATTTCCTTCATCTCTTTCCATCTAAAAGTGATATATATGCAGTGATTGCTTAAGATCTTCAGATGATGATTCATAGTTTAAAAGACACCTTGGGTGAGCAACTGGCATGAATCACTGAAAGTCCTTGCCATGCACACAGTGATATTTAATGTGATTTCAATTTCTCTTCCAAGTTGTTATTTCTAAATGAGAAAGTCTTCTTGTGGGATTTTTCCTCTTTGTTTCAGCTGCAGTCAGATCCTGGATTTCTGTAGAAAAAGCCTGTTTTCTGGTGGTTTTTAGCAGTGGGAGTACATTTTGGATTGAGACTTTGCATCAGGGAAAGGAAAAGCCGCACTTCAAGAGCTCTAGAAGAGTAAGTGTTTTGTTGGGCCAACAGAAATGGTACAACGTGAGCAACGCTCTTTCTGTTGTGCTTGTTTCAGGAGTGTTCTTTTTCTGTAGACGTGCAGCCAGGCGAGGTAGCCAGATTCGAAAGAGTTTTTAAAGTACTGAACTACCATTGATTTCAGTGGAAATTAGGTGCCAAAAGGCCTTTGAGGATCATGACCCTTGTAAAACCAATGAAAACAGTTGTATAATATAAATGGGTTCCTCTGGAAACTCTGCAATACTGACCTCATGGGTGACTGTTGTGGAGAGAAGGCCTTCCAGCCTCCATGCATCTTGATGCCCAGCTTTTCTGCCCACTGATGTTGATTACAGAGGTGGGTTTTTGGATACAGGAGCGGGCCTCTGTGGGATAGATGATATCTCCATGTTGACTGTACAGGGGCACACTCAGCACTGATCTGAGCAGGAGTGGATGATGCAGTGACCTACATGTCTCAGTAGCTCAGCTATCTAGTCGCACTGCTTCACTACCTGGAATACACTTTGACAGGGAGTTGAGAGCCACCTCTCATCTTTCCCTGGTGATAAGTCATTCAAAAGTGCTGCCACCTCTTAGTCAGGAGGAGGAGCAGACAAACAGCTTGATTCAGGAACAGAGACAAGGAGGATTGTAAGGGCAGATCTTCCACGGATGAACATTGACATGGCTACGGTCTCCTCATGGCTGAGACTCTCTTCTGACTGGCTGGAGCCATCATGATCATCCAGGTTTCTTTCACTTGTACATTTGAGGCTAAATCCTGTTTCCCTTCATGCATCTAAATGGCAAGCGTGCAAGCACAGAACTGCAGCTTGTGGCACGTCAGCACAGTTTGCAGTTCAGCATCACCCATGCAACCCCAGAGGCCTAGTGAGCGTATGGAAGAGAGGCTTGTGCTCACAACGTGGAACAGAATTACTTGGCTACATGTGTAACTCTCTCACTCTTTTCACCCCACCCAGATGAGGCTGTAGCCTCCATTACATTTTTAATACCTTTTTGCACCTTATTTGGTTGACATCTGGGCTTCCCATGCTGAGCTGTGACCTGCAGGATGAACCCCAGAGAAGGTAGTTCCTAGAAGCGGAGTAGCTTCACAAATCTCCCCGGGACAGGTGCCTCTGCGCTTAGCGGGGCAGCTGGGATGCACAGCATGGCGGCAGTGTCCTGTCCATGTGGGAGCTGGCTTGTTTCCGTCCAGCAACCAGGGTTTGTTTCTCCTCCTGTCCACTCCCATGTGAATCAGCAGTAACTCCTGTGGTCCTGTTCCCATTGCATTGACCCCACTGTAAATGAGAAGTAAATTCCCTGGGACTGAGTCTTCTCTTATCGATGCTGGTGCTGTCAATGGGTTGCACTAAAGCAGGTGCAAGAGAACAATTCCCGTCTTCCATACCAGTAGCCAGCAGAGGGCAGAAACCGCACGCAGATTCCCCGTCCCTCACTCTCAGGTTCCCTCGCTGACCTTGCTTGGCAAACCCTAGGCTGCTGATCCTGCTGGAACTAAGTTAATAGGAAAGGAGCTCTTGGGACCCTGGATACTGTCCCTGGCAAAATCTAGGATGTTCCAACCCACCTATCTCATTAGGGTTACTCATCCCAATCAGATCCCCCGAGTTTGCTTTTCACTCAAGTGGCTAGTGCTGGGCTTTAATAAATGATGAGGGACTTTATGGAGCCATTAGCACACTAATTGTTAGCTTTCTATCTAATACCCAGAGATTAATGGAGCAGAACCTAGAAGCAGATTAAGCCAGCCTATGAGCTACAGGGCTTGAGTGATCCAATCTCACATGTGACTGGAGGGAAATCCTGAGAAATAGACCCAAAAAAAAAAGGAAGGGGAGCTAGTGAGGAGGAAAGGGATAGGAAGACGCTCCTGTGTAGACATGCTCAAGAGATGCCAAGAACAGAAGAGGCCACTGGGGTGTCTGCAGGGCAGTGTTAACATGCCTGGGTTAGGCTGGGAGGGTTGGGAAAGCTTGCACTTCCCCTGCCTTGGCCTCTTCTGTTCCTGTTGTGCGGCTGGCACTCTCCAAGCACTGTCTTAGCCTGTTAAGACTAGGTCTCCTACCAGTGTTTCAAACTCTTTATAGGACTCTGGGCAAGTAGATATGGGCTGGAGACGCTTCATGATTTGATATCTGCAGCATCTGAGCTCTGCATCTGAGGCGAAGGCAGTGCTCGGGAGAGGTGGCCTCAGCTCTAGGGGCTCGGACTTGGGATGTGTTCTGTCCAAGGTACTTAAATGGCCACCTCCCTGCTCTGTCTGAGCTGCTTGTGACCTGGAGGGCATTTCTTGTCACAAAACCTCTCTCAGGCAGGGCAGGAGTAGGGCCCTAATGCATGCAGCTACATAGAAGCTAAGTGACTTGCCCAAGGTCACACAAGGAAGTTATGTCAGAGCACCGAACTAAATCCAGGTCTCCAGTGCCCTAGGCTAGGGCCTATCCAATGGCCTTCCTTCCCAAATTAAGCCATCCTAATCTAGGATACTTGCCTAGCCCCCTAAATGGCATAGCTCCATCCCATCTGTTCCCCATTCCTTCCCAGGGGCAGAGGGTAGCTGGCATGGGTTGAGCCCCACTGACTTTAACCCAGTGGAAAAACTTCCCCCACTGGAAGGAATCCTTCCCACACACAGAGAAATCTCACTTAGGCAGGCAGGTGGGGCCTCGCATCTATCACCTAAGTGCAAGTGGGCTGGATCCACTTTGAGAATCTGGCCCTTGTTCTCACTGGGCCTAGTTCCCCATCTGTCACGTGGGGATATTGGCAATATTGCCCAGCCTCAGGGGATTTCGGGAAGGCTAAAGCTCAGACAGGACTTGTATGTCACTGGGATTCTGCTGGGATGCGAGGGTAGCAGAAAGATCTGGTGAGACAGGCACATTTAAATAGGCGAGCTACAAGCTGTATTTAAGGCACTGCTGTGTCATTGCACATTGACACATCAAAGACACGCCAAGATGAGAGCATTGCTTTATGATCAGTTTGCCCCACTGGGCAAGCAGCAAAGAAGCAGCAGCTCTTGTTGAGAAAGAATTAGCATAACCTTGGCATTTAAAACCAGTCTGAACAACTGAGGCCTCGCTTCCAGCCAAGGTTACTCCACTGGGGTCAGCCTGTCGTGTGTGCCTGTCAAGCACCTGAATAAGGGCTTGGGGGGGAGCGGTTTCTGCTCTGACCTAAAATGCAGACTCTAAGCACAACATGCTTCAGGGGTGATGAGTTTGTTCTCGTTGCTAATAGCAGCATTGGTCTGTGATAGGGTAAGCTGTGAAAATTCAGCCAGCAGCACAATTCTCAGCTCTGAGCTGGAGCGGAGCAGGCAGACATGGAGGACAGGTCTTAGCTCAGCCAAAAGGCCTTGTCAGGGAAGGAAAGCGGGGTGGTGGCCAGGAGCCGGATGCATGTTCATTCTTTGGATGGGGTAGCTGAAGAGGCAGACTTCAGGGAGAAAAGCTGATCAATACAGGAAATAACAGGCTGGGATAGCTTAGCATCATCAACACGGCACTGCAAAGCCTCTTCTCAGCGACCTTCCCTCTCTTTCAGCCCATTGTAACTTCACCAGCCTCTCAGGAGCTACTCCTGATTTACACCAGTTCCACTGAGACCTACATGATGGGGACATTCTGCTGCTATGAAATCCCAAGCCAGCTCATCCCTTTCCTCCCAGTGGATTCCTGTATCTCCCCCTGTTTCCAGGATGTTCTGTATCTGAGCATCTCCTGGCAACAGTCCCCTGGGAAGGTAGGTGGCTCAGTTTGGATATTATCACCACAGCAAGCACAATGTTTGTGCCCTTCCCTAGAACAAACTTACTGCACTGCAGCCTGTGGCGTTCACATGGCACTGCTATGTGCGGGCAAGCAAGATGAGGTAATAAAGTGCTAGAGATGGGAAACAATGACACAGAGAGATCAAGGGCTGAATCAGAGTTTCATAGTTTCATAGTTTCTAGGGTCGGAAGGGACCTGAACAGATCATCAAGTCTGACCTCCTGCCAGGGCAGGAAAAAGTGCTGGGGTCAAATGACCCCAGCAAGGTGTACATCCAGACTCCTCTTAAACACCCCCAGGGCAGGAGCCAGCACCACTTCCCTTGGAAGTTGGTTCCAGACCCTAGCCGCCCTGACCGTGAAGTCGCGCCTCCTGCTGTCTAGTCTGACTCTACCCTCTGCCAGCTTGTGACCGTTATTTCTGGTCACTCCTGGCAGCACTCGGGGGAACAGGGACTCCCCCAATGCCTGCTG
>NW_017728934.1:1651327-1730701 GCF_001723895.1 Crocodylus porosus
TTGGTGACCTGGTCGTAGAAGGCCACCAGGTTGGTCTGACAGGACCTGCCTCCAATGAACCCGTGTTGGTTGCCCCTAAGCATAACCTCCCCCGCTGGCCCCTCGTGGACATGTGCCAGGATAATTCTCTCAAAAAGCTTACCCAGGGTTGAGGTACAATTAACTGGCCTATAGTTTCATGGATCCTCCTTCCTCCTTTTTTTGAAAATGGAAACCACATTAGCCCTTTTCCAGTCCTCTGGCACCATGCCAGAGCATCATATTTTAGCTTACACACCTGAGTTGCATTTCCCCAGCTGCAAAACTGCCTTTTTGGCACTTCCACACAGCTTGCAGTGTGGATTTGGACATGTTGCCTCATGGTCATAACACTGTGCTGGGAAGTAAGAGATATAGATTCAAACCCCCTCTGAGTGAGAGGCACCTGGAACCTGGGTCTCCCATTTCCTTGATAAGTCTATTGAGGCTAAAACATGAGTGCTGTTCCCCTATGTTATAGCATCCCCTTGATTGCCAAGGTCATCAGCTTGAAAGGAGCACTGGAAATGGGACTTGATAATGCCTTATCTGGAGCATGGTGGCAAAAGGACTGTGCTGGTGAAGTCAGAGATTCAGTTTACTGAGGGGGATAAAGTACTTCCTGGGTGAATGCCCTTTTACCAAAAACCCAGTACCATTTGGTCTTTTGAGAGGCAAGACTACAGCCCATCTATGAGCAGGAGTTCTTTGCAAACTTAGACCCAGAATTCAAGGACAGTTACAGTTCCCTTGATGATTATCCTTTTGTGTACCAAATCAATGATCCTCCATTCCTCTTAGCAGGCAAGGCAATACTACCACCCAGGTCAGACAAAGAGGCAGGAGTCAAGTCCGTAACCCAGCCTTTTGTTGTTTACAGCCCAAAACATAAGGATAAGCACGTTTCTGTATGCCTATCTAGCTACTGCAGTAGCACTAGACAGATTCTCTCCTCTACTGGCTGGGGGAGATACAGGAGGAAGGAGTAAACTGGCATGCAGGCTGGCAGCAGGTTGTCTTGAACTTACAAAGGTCTTCCCAAAGATTCCCCTGTTTATACTTGTACCAGGTTAGAAGTTAGCTTAGCACAGTCTTTATTTTCCTGGTCACACTTGCCTCACAGGACACAACTTCACATATCCACAAACGTCAGTCCACAAACAAACAACAATATAGCCACTAAAGATTTCTTCCCAGGCCTCAAGAAGGTAATGGCAGCTCTGTGCTGCTTCTTAATCTCCACAGTCTTCCTTCTCCCTTTCTGGAGTGAGCTCCCCGCCTCACATTTGCAACCTAGGGGCTTTTCCCAGACCCTGAGAGGGTTCTCTGGCTTGCTGCTGCTACTAGCCTCACAGCCTTCTCTCTCACCCCATGGTCTTTTCCCAGACCCTGACAGGTCCACACCAACTGCACTGAAGCTTCTAGCCTCAGAGCCTTCCCCCTCTGTCCCTGTCTTTTGCTGTTGGAGTCTTTTCCCAGACCTCAAGACAGTATCCTGGCTCAATGTTGCAGCATCTAGCTGGGTAGCTCTCTCTCTCTAGCCCAGGGGTTGTCAACCGGGGCTATGCATACCCTTGGGGGTGCTGGAGACGGCCCTAGGGGGTATGTGCGGGCAGGTGGGGACAATGCACTGCCATGCACAGGCACTGCCTGCCTGGCTGGATGCGGGGCTTAGGGGAAGCTTGCACACGGTGGCTGCTGCTGCTCTGCATCCAGCTGCTTGCCATCCCGTGCCTCCCACTCGGTCTCCAGCTGTGCGCCACCTCCCTCAATGCCCCCCCACACCCCCCGGCTCAGCAGCCAGGGGTACACTGCTCCGTGTCTGGCCTCCGGGGGGCGGGGGGTGGTACAATAATGCAAAAATGTTGGAAACCCCTGCTCTAGCCAGCTCCCCCAGCTTCTTTCTCCGGGAGTTTTAACTTCCTCTGGCCAGCAAATTATCCTCTTCAGCTGGCCCAGTCCTCCTAGGCAGGCCTGCATATGCTTACCACCCACAGCTGGGTTGTGGCCCCTGCAAGTATGCAGGCTGCTACAGCACCCAGTATTTATACATGGGTTATTTAAATAAATATTCTGTTTGATGTTATTCAAATCTCTTTGTTTCCCTGAAACTTTGGGATCTGGATTGAACCAGTTTTCCTGTGGACTTGGAAGATGCCAATTAGCTGGGGCCTGTGTTCTTGAGGAAAGTGCAGTTCATGAAGGGAGGACTTCTTATCGCTTTCCCTCACTGCATGGCAATGCTACTTGACATGTTTTCTTTCTTTTATTTTGCTGAATAGACCCATTATAATGTATAACAGGTTAAAAGAAGCCAAAACATCAATCGCTACTTCTAGCACCTTTTCAAAAAGAAGTTATTCATTCTTGTCCTAGCCTAATATTAGTGACTTGATCAACAGATTCTTATTCTACTTTCTCAGGCTACTGTTTATGATCTAACTGCAAGCTGACTATATACCAGCTTAAGCACATATTATCCACAACTCAGACTTTTGCTAGGTCCGTAATCTGCACTAGCCAGTGTAGTCGGTCACTTACTGACTATATCTACAGTCGGCAGCCCTAACCAATCAGCTGTTGGCGATAAACCATGGGAGGGCTCCTTCTTCCCACTGATGTGGGTTTTCACTAGGTATTTAGTGACCCCTGCTTGCTCAGTGAGCATCCATAAGCCACACAGCTGCCCAGCCTGCACAAAGCCTACTGTACTTTCTCAGTAGCTGTGCAGACACTTAGGCAGCCATGGTACATGTGGAGTAGGATTGCAAGCTGTGCGTAAGCACCAAAAATAGCAGTTACAACCACCGTTTGGGCACATAATGTAAAATGGGTTTCAGCTCTGAGTGTTTTTCTCAAGGTCAGAGGCAGAGAATGTGATAAAACAGATCAGAATCCAGATCTCTTGGGTCCCTGGCGAGCCCTTTAACCACAAGAACATCCTTCCTGTCAGTAAGCAGGACGGATGGCTGATCGATTCAGGTATTAGCCCAAGATGTCTGAGACCTACGTGCAGCTTCCTGCTCTGCTGCAGATTTCCTGTATGACCTTGTGCCTAGGAAGAACGAAGGAAATAGGACTTTAGTACCTCACCATGGAGTAGTGAAGATAATTCCATTACGGACTGTGAGTCACTCAGAAAAGAGCCATGCATAGCAGGCACTTTGCTAGCCGGACATTATTTGTGTTAGCCTGAATCAACACACTCTGAATTGCAGCACTAATTCAGAGTCCCACGGCTGAAGCTCAGCTTCCTACCTTCTTCCCACCAGCTCCTCTAGCAACTCTGTCTCCCACCAGGAGGTTTTCAGTGAACTCACTGATTGAGCACCCAGGAGGAGGGTATAAGTCAGACACGCACAAATCCCCCTCGCTTCCAAGGTGTCTGTAAAATGTCCCTTTGCATGTTGGAGCAAGGAGTAGGTTGAATAAGGCTTTTCTTGGGGCGGGCGGGGCGGGGAGGGAATCAAGAGAAGCTGGGAACTGGCAGCTTAATTTGTCATTTTAATGAGTCAAATGTAAATGCATGATTTGAATGCAGCCTGACGGCGATCAATAAACACTGCAGGTCTGTAACAGGACACTGGCAGCATTCAGACAGCAGGGGCACCAAAGACACTGCAGGCATCTAAGAATCCCTGTGGTCTTTATTAAAGCATCCTCCGCATATCCTACCGTGCTGCCTCAGAAGAGTAAAGACACCATGTGTCAAAGCAAGTGAGGCCCGGGGAGACAATCCTGAGAGTCTCTGCGGTCTTGGGTTTTCAGGAGAGCGCTACCAAGCCTTGGCAAGGATCTGTGAGTGTTCAAGGAGACCCTTTTCCATAGGGTAACTGTATCTTCATTGAGGAAGGAAGGGCGGTGAATAATTCATGGCCTCTGGTTAGTCACATGGCTTTATTGGGCTCTGGGCCTAGGAGCTAAGGGCTATGGCCATACGCTAAGGGATGTGCGAAGGGATACGTGGCCTTCTAGACTATTTTAGGAGTCAGGGAGTCATGTGTGTCCTGTCCTCCTCCTCCTCCTCCTTCACGGTCTTGTGTTGCCCCTCCTTCCTTTACCACAAGTACAGTAAAAGTGGAGTCACATAGTTCTCTCTCTCAGTCCTGAATGGGTGAAGGGTCTTCTCTCCCAATCACCCCTACAATTTTGGAAAGATTGGGGACGGCACAATGTAGGGCCAATCAACAGGTGTAACCAGCCCCACTTGGAGTGGTGGGGCTTGACCCTCTGAAGCAAGAAGACTCAGTTGCTGTGACTTGAGCTAACAAACTAAATCCTTACATTAAAAGCAGTGTCAGATTAACATATATCTATGTGGATCACCCAGAAGAGGGGATCAACTACCCACACTCTATCACCATGCTGATCTGCTTAGTAGCATCCATTAAGTATGCTAACCTCCCCCAGTGGGAGACGTCATCTTCCTACAGAGAACCAGATAGAGCTGGATGGAAATTTTCCATGAAAGTGCTTTTTTGACGAAAACTGCTATTTTTATCTACCTGTCTGAAATATAATTAGTTAATGTCTGGAAAGTGCTTTGAGATCTTTGGCTGAATGACACCAGGCTGGGTTTCCTGCTAGCATGAAGCTGTGTAGCAATACTGAAGTCAGCCAGGCTATATCAATTTACACCAGCTGAGAATCCAGCCCACTGCGTGAGAGCGGGGTGTTATACATTCCCCTCGCTGGACTGCATCTGCCGCTTATCTGCCCATCTTCATAGTTTCTTCACCTCATTAGGCATTTCATTACCATTTCAATACTGCACCTTTCTACCCCATCTGCTCCCATTTTGTAAGATCAGCAGTTTCATCAGCTTCTGCACAGTCCCTTTTTCAGATCATGGATACAGGAGTGGAACAAAATCTCTTTTTAATGGGCCATTCTCTGTGGGGTTCATCCCACCACCGACTCCCACCATAATCTGTCTTCAGTTAAAGTCAGCTGTCAGCCTTTGGCATCCAAACTTATTCTCAGTTTTGTAGGTTAGAAAATTATAGGGGCTAAGCCATGAACATCTTACTCAGGCAGAATTACCACTGAACCAACTCCTGATGGAAGTCAGTATAACACATTTGGAACTGCATGGTGTATCCCTGGCCAGGTGGTTAGCCCATGTAGAAGAAAAGAACCAATTTTTAAGTACACCTGATGGAGCAACCCCCTGGCAGTAGAGGTCTGTGCTTTTTTAGTGAAGGTTTCTGGTTAATAGCCTGTGCTTAGGAACTGTTATACCAGACACATGCATATCTGACTGGGTGCTTGGGATTTGGTTCTTAGAAAAGTTATGAGCCTCCAATGAATCTGTTGAGAGGCGTATGCTTCACTGTTTCCTATCTATTTCTCAATGTGCTGTTGCTTCCCTTGAAGTCTGGGCTTGTAAGCCCAAAAAGCACATGGGGTAACTCCTCCACACTATTTCCACTCCAGCAAGAAGGTAGAAATCACCCTGGAAATCTTTTTTATATCAGTATGACAAAGCCAAATCCAATCTACCTCGAGAAGTGTGCATACTTATTGTCACATCTTTAAAATTGCTTCCACTGACACCATCAGATTGTCTGGGGGAGAGATGGGCTTTGAATAATCCTCTTTTTCTAGGGAGCAGATTCTGTACTGCGTTATACCACATGCAATGTTATTGAATCAAGTGATATGGCTCTAATGCCATTGACTCAATAGGCCTGAGCGTAAACATGAACAGAACCGGTTTTAGTGCTTTATCCGACCCTTTTGTGATTTACCTACCACAAGCCATGTCATCATTTCCCTCCACCCTTATCCATCCTGAATTCTTTCCTAAAACATGCTCTCTCTACCTCATTCCTCGATTCAGTCTCACTAACTTTGTTCAGTTGCCCACTGTGCTGCTGTATTAAAAGTCATTTTCATAAATATTATGATGTCCAGAACTCCCTCACCCATGGACAGTGAAGCCTTGTAATTTTTTTAAGAGACTGATCATGATATTTTTTAATGACCTGTGAAGCTATTTCTGTTGAATTTTGCTCTGCTTTCCTCTTTGTGTCTGATCTTCTTGCTCCCCAGAGAGAGATTATTTTCATCTTTCTTGTATGTGAGAGGGGTTGGCTGGTTGAATAAAGACAAAAGCTTTTCCAGAAAAGATTAGACACATGTGAGGAAGAACAGCATCTGCAGCTTTCCTGGTTAATAGAACAATTACAGGGGCTCACACCCCCATGCTTCAGGACATAAGCTAATCATCAGCCAGGGGTGATCAGGAAGACATTTTCCACTCCATTGTATTGCAAAACTAGTTGCCTTATGGAGAGGGATTTCTTTTTCTTCTGAGCCCTGGATGTAGGCAGCGGTGAAAGCAAGGCCTTGATAGAAGAGCAACTCTAAACTTTCACTCTGAAAGGCTTTGAGTTTAGCTTAAGGGGAAAACATTCATTAATCAGAGAGTTCACAATAGAGAGCACAGTTCCTGTGTGTCTCTTCTCTTTAATAATTTAAACCTCTCCATTCATTCATCCTCTATTTATCTATCTGTTCCTTCAGCTAAGCTATTTATATGGCACGGGTCATTTCAGTGACATGCACAGACATGGGCTGCCTTTAGCGAGAAGCAAAGGCAGTGTCTTCCCTATTTTCCTTGATGTCTTGGTCCTGTGTTGTTATAAGATCCTTCATTATCTGTTTTTTCCCTCCAGAAGAAACTGAGTTTGTTTCTGAGTGCTGGTCCCCACTTCCTCTGAACAGTCTAATGGGGGAGGCACAAAACTGGGTTTGAGGATACCAGGATCCTATTTCTTTTTTCTATTTCTCCACTTTCTTGATCAATCACGTCACCTCTTTGTGCATCAGTTTTCCTATCAGCCATATAAGACTGCTAAAACTTCCTTGGGATATCATGCTGTCCCTGGGATAGTGAGAGCCCGGATTTTACTGCATGGAAAATATGTTGAGAACCTCTGATGGAAGGCATCATATGTCTAGGCCCCTGAGCTCTTTGGGAAGGGGACAGTGTCTTCCCATGTGTGGGTATGCTGCATGTGGGATATTATAGACAGGACCAGAATAGAAATAACAAAGAAGTGAAGAATATCGTTACTATTCGGGATTGCTGGCAGAAGAAACACTGCGTGTATTTGACTGTTTCATGTCCCCGGCTGCCTCTGGCAAGCCCATCTTCTCCTGCTATGACCTCTAATTCCTTGTGTACTTGAGAAAACTTCTTCTCATTCATCTTCCCAGCTGCAGCACTTTGCCCTTCAGCCAGTTCCCCTCACATTTGTGATCAGTTCCTTTTACACTCGATTAACTTCATGTGCAAAGCTCCTTTCCTCCTGCATGCCTGATGCTTTATAAGACTTTCACTCACCCTTGATTCTTTCTATTTGCATTCCTTTGTTCATTCCCATTGCCCTATTCTTTGCTTCCTGTACATATTTACTAAGATGTGGCACTTGCAGTCCTTGGACCTCGAGCAAGAACTGGTGAAATGAGTTCCACTTCTTCCCCATGTCCTCTCCCTCCAACCCTGTTGATTTCCTCCAAGGTCTTTTTGTTTCTTCAACTTTAATCTGATGAAGGGCAGAGTTATTTTTATCTCCTAGCTTCCACTTGTTCGCAGTCCCGCTCTTGTTCTTTGCGGGCAGTGAAGCTGCTGAGTCACTGATGTTATCTACTGGGAAAATACAGGCAAGCAGGATGTGGTAATTCACTGGAAAGCAGGGATCCTTGTCTGGATTCCTTCACAACAGCAGTCACTTGGTTTCTTGTGATTTCCTCCTTGCAGGTCTCTCCTGAATGCAAGCTCACGGTCAGTGATTATCAGCTGGTGCCAAGTCTCTCGACCTCAGTGGAGCTTTGCCAAATACATAGTGGCTGTGGATATGGCCCTGTCTCTCTTGAGAAGCCATAACATTTACATGCCACGAGCCAAGGTTTAAGCCTAGTTATCCAGAGTCAATACGCAAAAGTATAAGCCATGTACTACATCATGTTCAAATTCCTTCTCTTTTCTCGTGCTGATCCCAAAGAGTCACAGTCCCTGAAGACCTGTTAAGTCAGTATGGGATCTGATAAGAGAGTTATAGCACAATGAACAATTAGACCAGTTCATCAGGAATATCAGGACCTTGGACCTGGGTCTCGCACATTACTGCGAATGCCCTGCCCACCCAGCTATTTGGCAACAGGTTGCCCTTCTCTCTAGTTGTAATCCTTTAAAACTTTTCCCAATGACAGTTTCATCATAAGTAGTAAATTCCTATATAAAACCCTGGTTTTGACAAGTGGCGTTTCCACAGAAAAAAGTATTGGGGAAAAATCCCTGACCAGTAGGGCTATGTAAAGCTTCGGATCACTATTCAGATTTGGAGATAATTTGGATGATTCAGAGGCTGAATCTATGAATCCAAATTGAATCGCTGGAAACTTTAGGCTTTCCAAATTGCAAACCCTGCAGTTTTCAGCCCCCTGTGGTATAACACATACACGACATGAGTTTTGCTTTCAAGAATTTGGGGTGCAGTTCCCCCAAACCTCTATACCTATCTCCTTGAAACTTAGCAGGCTTCATGCTCTCAGCAGAGGCTACCACCCCTGAAAGTTTCATCTGAATCAGACAAAAAACAACAAAGTTACAGATATTTCATTGATTACCAACTATACCCTATGGCCGAATCTCCGAATCGGCACCGAAGCTTTGGAGGCTATTTGACCGAATTGAAGCGGAAAACCGATTCGGAGCTCCAAATTGAATCGCTGGCATCCAAATCAGCCGAATCTGAACCTGAATCGAATAGTTCCCTCTTCGCACAGGCTTACCGACCAGTTATCGTGGTCGTGTATCTGCGGCCACCTCCCGGGCATCCTATGACTAATTACTGCACTTTTCTATCCAAGTGATGGCCTTCTAGCTAGTGAATTAATCAAGTGTGACATTTGGAACTAGATTGGATCTATATTCATCCATTAACTTGTTCCTATCAAGGAATATGGAGCATTGGCACAAGGCTGAAGTCACCTCATAGTCTGGGAGTGTTCAGATCTGGGAGCTGGCTTAGCGCTTCTCTCCAACAATGTTAATTTATTTTAGATTCTAGCTTGCCAATATCTTGAAGCTCTTAGGGTGCCTAAGAAAATATAATAAAGAGACGAAGACAGACATGCCAGTAAACAAACACCAGATCTGAGGTACGTGTCATAACTGGGATTAAGATCTGAATTTAATTCATACCCAAAAAAATGGAATGAAAGACATTTTTGGAAGATCCTTGTACTTGAAATCTCAAGCCAGTCGCTATTACTAGGAATTATGGTGAGATCATCCCACATCTACTAACTGCAGACTTTCACACTTTTCTTCTAAAGCAGAAGGTTCTGCCACTATCAGAGACAGGATTAGATGCACCATGGGTTTGAAGCAGTCTAGCAATTTCCGCTTCCCTGGATAATGACATGATTTCCCATGCTGCCAACAATATCCGAGATTAGATGTATTTGTCACAAATCATTTCACTGAAATACACTCCCAGTGGGTTTTGCTGCTGCCTGATCAGATGCAACTTGAGAACTTAGTCCACTGCCTTACCCAGCTCCAGTTTTGGTCTGCTATTTCAGCGGTTCCCAGTCTGTGGTACAGGTACCATGCATGGTATGCAGACACCTGTCAGTGGTACACATTAACAGGTTTATTATAATTACTTTATATGACAAAACTCTGCTAGTGGTACTTAAGGTTGAACTGAAAAATGTGCTGGCGGTACTTAGATTGTGCACCACCAATTTAAGACTATACAACCTTGTCAGACTTTGGGAACCACTGCACTGTGTATTACACTGTCTCACGTGGACCATATGAGAGAGAGACCCCTTGATACCCTTCTCCGGGAGGGTGCTGAAGAAGAGAAAACAGCTACTGAAAAAAGAGGATCTGGTCCTTTAGCCATGGGGGAGGCCTGGCTGAACACTGACTATTGAGATCCATGAGACCCTATTAAATATCCCTTAGTCTAATCCAAGCAACCACCTTCACATTTTCCATCTGAGAGGGATGTCTAGGAGAGGCACAGCCCAGGCCCAGGTGATTGGAAGCCCTGGCTTTGCAGGCTACTGAGAATGGCTCTGTGAGCTGTAGGTTGCTGACCCCTGCTCTAGAGGGGGCCAACGTTGCTGGGGCACAGATTAGCCCTGTGCCTTCCCTGAGTCTAATATCATTCCATTGCCAATCTGCTGCTCTGCTTTCTGCTCCCCGACCTATGCTCCCTGCCCAATCTGCTGCTCTGCTGCCCGTCCACTCCCTGATCTGCGACATGCCACATACGGAGGCTGCCTGTGCCACTGGCATTGACCCCCCTGCTCTAGGGCATTCTCTTCCCAAGGACTGTGCAATAAGCCGTGGTTGGAGCATCTCAGAGACAGAGGACAGAAAGAGGGACATCAGCTTCCTCTGCTGGTGGCTGGGAGCTGCCCTTTCGCAGACCGGGCAATCAGAGATCTTGTCCTGTACATGGACGCATGAATGAGATGGGCACACTGCAATCAGCAGCTCAAGGCAGCTGTGAATAAGAAGTCCCTCCATTGATAAAACCCCGGGTCGGCGTCAGCTGCAGATGCACTTAGCCATTCCCGAGGCCCTAGGGCTTTGCTCCTGCCAGGCACTAAACAAGGCAAAGCACTCCCTCATCCTCTTCCTTCCCAGATCCCACTCCCCTCACCCAGTTTTGTGTTAAAAATCCTGGCAGGGCTGCATGCAAATCCTCTGCAACCACGAGTGGGGAGGTGGAGTGGAGCGATCAGGATCCAATCTAGCAAAGAGGAATGTGTGACAGAAACACTGAGAGAGAGAAAAATGACCAGGTCCCAAGGGCCTCATTCAATATTTATTCCATTTTAACTCTGGAAAGCCAAGGCGTAATGTCTTACAAAGATAATCCTTAGCACTTAAGCCGTGTCACTGTCAAAGACCTTTAGAAAAACAAGTATCCATTATCACCAGCTTACAGCTAAGGAGACTGAGGCAGTGCTGAGAGAAATTGCTTGCCCGTGGTCCTGCAGTGATGTGGTGATGGAAATCTCCCGAGTCCCACTCCGCTTTCTTGATTCCCACGGGAGCAGATTGTGGCATGTATGCCACTGACATTGTAGGGGGCACCAGGGACAGCGTCTTGTTTCTCTTCTGCGTTTTCTCTTCTCAGTTGCCCTCTGTTGCAACTCCTTCATGCCAGCTGCCTTGGAAACATCCATTTCCCACAGCTTTCCAATAACTGGCTGACACCAAATGCCCTCAGCAGCTGTTTCCATCAGTAGCCCGAGTCTGCTTTGTCCTTCTTTACATGTGGAGACCCTGCCGTTCCTTGAATTTTGAACATTCATACATACATAAGAGTTGCAAAAAATCATTATATTTAGCCTGAAGGATGAGTTCTCTGAAGTTCATCTCTTTTAAAAAAGTTTAAAGGATCCCATTATGGAGCAGGAGCAGTACCATGGGACGCTGACAGCCAGTTAGATGTCGTGAATAATGGATGTCAATAAAGAACAACGGGCCAGTACGTCATTGGCTGAAATTTGCTCACATGCTTTTTTCCCAACTCCTACACTGTAGATGCCTGTGGATGACCAGGTCACATATAGAGTTTGATGGCCCTGTTATTGCACAGGCGATGGTGCAGGGTTGCTTTGCTCTAGCAGCAGACTCTCAGGTTGTAGCTGTTTCTGTTTTGTGCAATACAGCTGGGAGCAGGACTCAAGAGTCCAGAAGCGTAGCACCTCACATCTGAACGCTAAACCTCTCTGCCTCCTCACTGCAATTCACGGGGTCAGAAACTTCAAAAGCAGAGGCCAGCGAGTGCAGAAGCAGGCTCATGACATTTGTGCCACTGATCTTGTGACATGGAAATTTTGGGCAACTCCTGGAGCATTTAACCCCTGGATTTTCCACCTTAAAGTGGCTTAAAGGGCTCATTATGTGGCTCAGAGTTAGGCCACTCCAGGACAGGATGATCTCTTGATTTGCACAACCCAGCTGTTATTCCATTAAGGTGTGGCCACTCCCCACAAACGTGCTACTCAAATTGATAATGTGAATGCTTCAGACTCCAAGCTAGCCCTAAGCTGATCAGCATTTATGCGGCTCACAGCGTAAGGTGTAACGGAGGGTGTAACCTTCCACTGCTACCTTCAAAGGTCTCAGGTTTGATTCGCCACAGTTAATCCAGAGCATGGTATTCCACGATGGATAGAAAGCCATTCCCAGAATCAAGTTCCCTTGAAATTAATTCATTAAGAGAGCAAGGGGATAACATTTGCTAAACTACTAGTCACGTGATTTGACCGGCTCAAACTGAAACGCATCTTGTGTTCAAGTTCTGCTGCTCCATTGTAGTTTTCCCAGCAGCCTGCTTCTGGGTGTCATGTCCAAGCTGGTGCGTCTGTGGCATGTGGACTTCAAAGTGCCTCGATGGCCACATGTAGAGCAGGAGTCTGAACCCAAGGATGGAGTGGGCTGAGTGCTGTCTATAAAAAAAAGATGCGCTGTACTAAATACATTAATTTGTGCTGTTGCTCTATTTGTTGTTATTCTTCTCCAATTAAAGTCATTTCAGTTAATTAAACAGGCATATTTAGCTGATTGGAGTTCTGGGAGATGGAACAGCTGCCAAACTGACATTGGCCAATTCTGGATGCCACTTCTCAAACGATCCGCTCAGGACTGCCCATATCCAACTGCCACAGTGCCAACTAGCTGCCCACTTCTAGGTATCCGGCATCCCTGCACAGCACCAATTGCTGCTTCTATTGCCCAAGAAACCCTATTTGCACAGGGACAGGGAAAAAGAAGGAAGTGGCTCCAGTCTTCCTCTAGAGTGAAATAGGCTTCAGCTGCTCAGGGAGTGAGAAAAGAGTCATGATTCCCTACCATGCGTCCTCCCACCTTGGTTCCAGGTGCCCTCCTGCCTCACAGATTTTCACCTGCGGCCACAAGTCCTCAGCCGTTCCTTGGCAACCCTACCTGCTTATTCTTGGACTTGCTAAATTTCTCTTGCCTAAGAACTTACTACCTTATCTGCTTTGGGGCATGGGCAGAAAGACATACCCCAGCATAATTTATATTGAGTTTGTACCCTGATATAAATTACATCTGGATTAGGACTGGATAGACATGCAGCTATCTGGGTAGCACATAAAATACGCGGCTATTACTTACAACAATGCTAAATGATACAGGGCAGCCAATAGCCTCTGTGCCTTCAGCAAACATACATTAGAAAGGATGCAGACAAACGTAACCTAAACTGGTATAACTCTGCATCGGATTTAACTCCCCTTCCCCCTCCCCCCAGTTAATTTCAGGAGACATTTGCAACCAGATTGGACAAAGTTACCTGGTTTTGGAGATTATGCCACCTGTCCTTCAGTGGGTGCATCTACATGAGACACTAACTGCAGTAGCTTAATAACACCGTGCAGTAGCGTGCTTGGCAAAACCCTTGCTAATACGCTACTGCGCAGTATTAGGCAACTGCACAACTGGCGTCAGTAAAAAGCTGTGCACTAGCACTACTGTGCAGTAGCACCAGTTCCTATGCATTGATTTAGTGCTTGGTTATGCAGGTACTAAACTTAATGCGCAGTAAAACAGTGCATTAATGAACGTGTAGACGCACCCAGTGTCATGCCAACTACAGCGGTATTAATGTTTCATTTGTCCTTGCATTTAGATGCTGCCTACCATTACTAAGAGACATTAGTAATACTGCACACTTCTACAGAACCTATCTACGGGGGCTCTCAGAGGATGATATCATGATCCATATTTTACCAGTCAGGAAAACGAGGTCGCTGTGATTTGTCCAAGGTCACAGAGTAAAGCACTGGCCAAGCTGGGAGCAAAATCCAGCTGCTTTGACTTGTAGGCCTGTATGCTTTCCCCAAACTGTGCTGCCTAAATCAGCCCCAGGTGGCAAGCCCAAACAGCTGCAGTGTGACATGGAGATGATAGCTATTTATGGGGATGTTGTCATAGCATTGGCCAATCCATTGTAGGGGGCTTGTTTGGTGGCAGACTTTTGTGTTGCTATGTGTTGGTGTTGCTATGGGAGACCATTCAGTGCGGTAGGGCAGGAGCACAGAGCGCCGAGGCGATCCAGTGAAGGCAGAATCACAAAACAACACAAGCGGAGGCAAAAAGAGAGGACACGGATGCGGGATACAAGCCCGGGGAGCACGGGGAGCCTGAACTGCAGGGCAGCCCGACAACTGTGAAGGTTAAACAGCCCTGTGCCAAGCTGATTTTAGTCCTTCTGCTTCTTCCCCAGGCAGTAGAAAGGACCCTGCCAACTGCAGCTGGGGCAAAAGTTTCCATCTTGCTTCTGTTTCCCGGGGCAGGTCTAAAGCCTTAAGCCATGCAGGGATCTTCCTTGGATCCGTCTCTCAGGACCAGAGCTGCAGGCATTTCCTTTAGGATGCAGAGACTACAGCTACACCACCACACTACCAGGGCAAAAAGGTCCCCCCCCGGCTTCTAATCTGTGCATCCAGCCCAGAAATGAGGCAGTGAGGAAGACCTAGGATGCCCCAAGTACCTCAATCAGGTTCTGTTTTTCAGGATGTTTCAGTTCGGGCCCTAACTGGACCTTTCTCCTTCCTTTTGGGGTTGAAACATGTGGCATGGGAATAGGTGGGTGGATTGGGGGGGTATTACCTAGGCAGCGAGTGAATTTTTGCCTACGTAGCATTCTTTTTAATGTGGAAATTGTTGGCTGGGGTAAGAGTGCGTGTAGTGAGTGCATGTGTACACATCGCCCCCCCCGCCCCCATTCAGAACTAGTGAGCTGCTTGCCACCCTGAAAAGACAGACTCTTTTGAGCTCAAATGCCATGGACTAGTTGGTATTTTTGAAGCAGCAAGAGGATGAGAGCTGAAGCTTGGTCCTTGCTAAGTAGTGCCGAGGGGTGCAGCATGCTGCAGAGCGACAGCCTGGGGCTCTGAGCTGGCTGAGTTTGTAACAAAGTCAGGAAAGTTTAAAAAAAAAAAGAAAGAATCTGCAAGATAAACCACTGAAGATTCATCCGATTCTTTCCAATGACAAGGCTTCATGGATAAGGCCATAGGCATAGGCTGTCAGAAGAGTCCTAAAAGGTTTGTTCCAATGCATTTAACAGTTTCTTTGGGCAACAGATTCACGACAAGTTTTCTTACCTGATCAGCTGAACAGGCGCCATCCTGAGCTGCGTGGTACAGGATTTCCAAAGATAAAAGACCCGTGAGTTCACCATGCAGAGCTTCTGCATACATAGAGTGAGCTCAGTCAACTTGATCATGCCCATGATAGCTGCTCTTGTTGCTTGTACAAACCACTAAAGTAGGGTAACTCGGTCTCTCTCGGATGGGATCTGTAGCAATACACCGACTGTCCAGCTCTGCTGTTTGGGTTGGTGGGACAGGACATGATTGTGTAGGACAGGGATAGACATACTTCCCTGAAATGCTGACGCCTGCTTTCCTGCATTCACCCACATTTAGCTGGGGCTAACACTCAAGCCTCTTAAAAAGGGGGTCTTTATCCCTTTCTTTAACCTCTATTTTGAATGATGCCTACAAGAAACTTAACACCAGTTAGGACACTGATACATGGGGGCCACACACCTTCATTGGGTCTACTCATTCCGCTTCATTTCCTCCATCGGTTTGTCCCCTGCCTTGTCTCTCAGCATGTAAGCTCTTTAGGGCATGGAGCACTTGCTTGTTCCATGCTTATAGCTCTGAGGTGTACCACAATGCAAATAATGAGCACACACTCAGGCACATCACAGCCAGATCACGGTTTAGCTCAACGCAATACCAACAAAGTACTAACTGCTGAAACACACCACAACTGCCAGCGAGCACAAGGTATTTAGGCCAAAATCTTAGCTCCCCTTAAGCATTCTGCTCTGAAATCCCCAGCCAAGTATTATCCCAGTCTGGACTTTCTTAGCTTTTAAGAAGAATAAAGCAGTATTAAGAGCTGGACTCCAGAAACCATCTACAATGCATAAAATTTGACTGAACCCACTCATTTCTGAACAATGCATAGTATGAACTTGTGAAGCCATCTACAGTGCATAACAGCAACTTTATCGAACCCGCTGATTTATGAACAATGCTATGTATTCTTAACTGCCAGTAGATGGTGATCTTTATAATTATCCCCATTTCCCATGCACATAACAAATATATCTTGTTTATATATAGAATTTTCATACCAGGTGGCCAGGCTGGAGGTGATTGTTTTAAAAAGATGCCCACCCATTGAGCTGAGCTTTCTGGGCTCAAGCAGTTCTTGTTCTCTTCTCCATAATAAATGCTAATAATAATCCTTAGTAAAGTTTTGGGCCTATTTATGCAGGAAGTTGGAGCAGTTGATTACAACATCCCCTTTGGATTTAAATGCATAGCTCTTAGGCAGAGCACAAAGAAGGTCGGTATCACTGTTTCACAGATGAGGAAGTCCAGGCACAGGCAACTTGGCCAAGAATGAAGAGTAAGTTAGTAGCAGAGCCAGGACTAGAAGCCAGGTTATTTGACTCCCTCATCTAGCATCCTGTTCACTGGACCACACCGGCTCGTTGCTGCTTGGCATCCATCAGGGGCTCAGCCTGACAAGTATCTCCCACTGACATGACTGAGTGTGGCTGGACTTCTTCTCCTCTCCCCAGCAGACAATTTCCTCCACCATTAGTCTAATTATCCCCCCCAAATTCTGGTTCCCTACCCTTTCATTTCCAGCCTGATTACACAGTGGGCTCAGCCGAAACCGCAGGGCACTGGAAGGCAGCTCCGTGTCATATCAGCACATAGCAGCTGCTTTGAATTGTGGCTCTTGGCAGTGATTAGCAGGGCTGATAGGCAGCCAGGACTCATTTCTCTCTCTCTGACTCAGCGGCTGTGACATGCTGCTGCTCAGCATTTCAATCAGCCTAGGCAAAGCACATCCACCTGGATCCCCAAACTGATGATGTTTGAAGCACCAACCAACCATGGCCTGTTCCAGCCTGCAGAAAAGCCACTTGGGAACCACCAAAAACAGCACCCCATAAAACAGCATCAACCTTCTGCGCCATCCCATTGGAGAAGCAAGGCAGGTCGATGTTCAAATGGACACACGGGAGTGTCAAACTTCCTGGGATGTTTCTGGTAGAGTCAGGGAGCAAAACAACATTTTAGATGGTGGCGGGGAAGTATGGAGGCACCTTTCTCGCAACCCGGAGAAACTTTCCTTCCAGACCTTCCCACGCTGGACCAGACTCTCAGCCTGAGTAAGCTGGCTGAGCACCGCTGAAGTCAGTGAGTGGAACTGCATTAATTGACACCGAGGGTTTGGCTCTTGGAGTTTGTCTCTACTTTGCTTGCTGTCTGCATTTCTTTCTTGGCCCACCTCGACTTGCCCTCCGCCCCGCTCAACACTAAAGCAGAGCACTCTCAAGTTTTTCATGCTGCTTCCAACAGCAAAGAACGTCTTAATGCCGCACTGTGGTGGGTACCCACGAAAGGCAAAACGTCATCCTGAGACATTGGGACAAGCGCTGATTCTGAAAAGAGCTCATCTTCAGCTGAACCATGAACACCATGCTACAAGCACAGCGGCCCATTTCCCCCTTCCACTCACTTCTCCTCCTCCTCCTGCCTCCAAATTCCTGCTGGGGTTGGGCTAGCATGGATTCAGAGGTCATCATGCTGCACATGAGTCACCTGCACTGCTCTTTTAAGCACAGTATCTATCCAACACAAAAGAGGAGGTGAATGTTAGGGTCCACGCTGCTTCAGAGGACTGCTCTTCTACTGAGCCACCCACCCCACCCCAGGAAGGACAGAAACTCCCTGACATCATGGTGACATCAGCACCAACTTGGAGGGAACAGCGCCCCATTGAAGCTACCGGATTGCTTCCACGGGTCCTAATTCTGCGTAGCTTTTGACTCCAGTGTCATCATTGCAAGCACAAAATATGAGAAATTCAAGAAACAACCATGACCTGCATCCCCAGTGCGCATGGGTTTTGATCTACCCACCTCACAAGGCTTTATCTAGCTCCTAGTCAGTAAGCTGGGTAGCTGCTGGTGGAAAAAGCTGTCATGTAACAATGTGTTTAAGTAAACACACTTAAGCAAAAGATCTGGTTACCGCTGGCTGCTCAGTGTCTTTTGGCTTTTGAAGATTTAATATCACCATGTTTCACAAGGAAGGACTATTAGGAAGGGACTGTTATAATGAGATAAAACAGCCCATTACCTAGCAGATGAGCCACATTGGGGGTGGGGGGGGGGCATGCTGGCTGCAGGGATGCAGGCAGCGATGGAAGGGAAATGTAGATTTCTTAAATGTACATGCCTTTTCTTTCATCACAGCAATGCCCACAAGGGCTGATAGATTAGATCCCTGCAGCCCCCCCAAGGCCATCTGCTCACCTGAGCTCGGAGTTTGAGACATTTCAAAGACACCCCCTCCGTCTGCTGCAAGCCACTCGAACATTTTTAATGATGAGTATTCCTTGTCAGCTTCCCTTAGAACCGAAAGCCTTTCAAGTCCAACTCGCTTTGATTAGACAATGGACATGGGAGATGAGCACACCCTGTTTCTCCCCAGAAAAGCTAAATTTAGATTTGTGGTACGGAGCACAAAGAGATGAACTGGGATGCAGGAGCTGCAATGGCATGAAGTTTCTAGGCCCTACAGCAAAATCCGTGGCAGTGACAAACCCCCTCAAAGCTTTTGATTGTGACTCTCCTGTTTTACTGATCTGTCTAGTCCAGTGAACTGGCCTCAGTGCAGCCAGGTATTTAAGCACACCCCAAATCTAAACTAGAGCCTGCTCCTTAATTTCATGTACTTAAAGTTAGACACACAGTCCATTACCTTGTTGAACTGCAGCTTCTGTCCCTGACGGTAGCTAGCTGCATATCAAAAGAAGATGCAGGCACTTTGTTTATAGACTGAGCAGGACAATTAGCTTCAGCCCCTCGTGGTGAGAATGCAGATGTGGTCACAGGGGAACATTTTGCCAGTTCATATCGGCTTTGCCAAGCAGTTGATCTCAAAACAAAAATTGTTGAAGAGTCAAAATCAGGGGTGAGCCGCCTTCCTTGGTGAATCCGGCCCACCTGGCTTGCAAAGCCCAGATACCAGCAGCATATCAGCCCAGATACTCAGCAGCCTTTTTGGCTGCAGGGGGGGATCTGTAGTGCTATGGCAGGCATTTCAGTGGTAATTCTGCACCAGAGACAAGCGGCAGTGGCAGACAGGTCAGAAATGCTGGCTTGCCTCTCTGTTATTTTGGCTCGCCGTTCTGAAAATGTTGCTAACCCGTAGTCAGAATGATTCATTTTTTGAGTACAAAATGCTTCCTACAGTTTTCTAATTTGTTAAAAGGTACAATGCATTCAGAACAAAGTGTTCCTGGGTCAAGCAGAGTGCTTGAAGGGGCTTGAGACGCCCCAAGTCCACAGTGAGGCCTGAGGCATATAAAGAGAGCTGGATGTGAGGCCCTAGGGAGGTGGGATTATGAGGCCCAAGAAGGAGCTGTGTGAGACTCCAGGTGCAAAGGGATTGGGGCGCAGTATTGGGCAAGGGATTGAGGCCCCAGTGTGGGGGCGTGAGAGGACCAAGAGGGTCCTGAGCCAGGCAGGGAGCCTGAGGAAAAGGGAGGGACTGGGAGCCCCAAGTGGGATTGAGATGAAGATCCTAGTGCAAGGACATAGGAATTGAGAGTCCCGATGTTAGGGCACAGAGATTGCGAGCTCCAGTGTGAGGGCATGGGAGTGAGAGTCTTGACATCTTTAAGGGTCCCAGTGTGAGGGCATAGGAATGAGAACCATATTCCTCTATTCCTTCCTTATGTTGGTCACATAGTGTGGGGCCACTGGATCATAGGCCAGGTGTTAGGCCATGGATGCCATCTGTGAGGCATGGGACACAATATAAGGGAAGGTTCAGAGCTGTGTATATAGGCCCTTGGCATCAGGGCATGGAAATGGGCAGGCTCCTGCCTGGTTAACATCTCCCAATTAGTATCATCAAAGGCATGGCAGGTGGGCAGTTAGCTCTGAGACAAGTGGGCGGGCCAATGACTTGACCAGCCCTGGGACGCCCACTTGTTACACACTCCTCCCCCCACCACACACCACCCCTTCCTGCTTCTTGCCCATGAATCCAGCTCACGGAATGATGAAAAGGACTTTTGTGGCATTCTTTCTTTGTTTCCACAGACATCAAGACATTTCTAATGATTTTGTACAATGGAGTGCTCAGCCACCAGCCCTTTGTTAGCCAGCTCTGCATGATGCAGCTGAATGGATGGAGATCTTGGCCCTACCGTTCTTGGCAAAAACACTCTCACCCATCTGCCAGATTCATTTAATTTAGCACCATGTTTGCTTCCTCTTCGCCTCCACCTTCCCTTTCCAGATGGCTGGCCTTGCTTTGCCCATCCCTCTATTCCTTCCTTATGTTGGTCACATTTAACTCTGCCCTTGCTGCATTCTTTAAGGGTTTCATAGGACACACCTGCTATGTCCTTATTCTTCCTTCCCTGCTCCTTCCATTCACCTCACAGCTGGCACCACATAACTGACAGCCAAAACACCCTTTCCTGGAAACAGCCATCTTTTTATTGCATCTGCTTTCCAAAAGGGCTAGGACCTCAACTAATACATACCTGAATTGTTTTGATGGCTTTACTAAAATTACATTGCTTTAAACCAGCTGAGGCTAGGACACCAACTTGTGAAGACCCAGACCCTAGCTTGCAGCAAAAGTGCACATGGTCCATCTGAAGATGCAGGTGTAAAGGTGCCTTTGATCTCATTGTATCCTGAGGATTCTCCCAGCATGAAGAGACTGGAACCTGAGAATTAGCTGGATTTAAACACTGATACAGCACCTAACAAAGATATTTAAAATAGACAAATGATTAGTCCAAAGCCACTAATTGTGGCACTGAATAGTTTACTCCCAAATACGCGGTTCATGTGTCCCTTTCCCACAACGAGGGTAATATGTAATTCATTTTGTTAATAGAATCCGTCACAATAGATGATCACAGGAGGCATCCATAAATGTAAATGATAGAATCCCACAGGGAGGCATCAGGACAGTGAGGGAGAGTGCAAAATGTTCAAAGAGGAGTTGTTGTCTGCAAAAATGCAGCCACCTCTGGGATGGAACAAAGCAGCTGTTTAACAGCCGCTAGCAGCACAACACACCTGCTGCTAATAGGAAGCAAGGATTAGCATCGGTAGCTAGAAACAGAAGGGAATTTTTAGGGAGGCCAAGTACAGTGTTAGAAGCTGAGTGGAGCATCAGGGCTAAAGGCCTGTTCTGGAAGAATATGCTGTTGCTGCTTTAATGATGATGAGACATCAGACCAGTCACTGGCTTTACATGGGGTGGGGCATAACCTTGGGAAAGGAATAGGGCTGAAGCCACTTATTTACCTGTGGACCTAGTGAGAAGTTTCAGCTTCCTCCCTGCTTTGACATCCTGTAATTCTGGATCCAGGAACAATCTCAACCCCAGTGCTGGTCCAGAGAAGGGACTTTCTAAGATCACCTCTGGCATGATGCCTTTGTATATGCAGACCAAAAGTTGCAGTAACCCTAGCTGCTTCTATCCTACTGCAAACCCATTTCTGTTTGCTGGCTGATGTGTCCCCTAGGCCCATTTCAGTATTATAGTCTCCTAGGCTAAGTACAGAGAGTCAAAAAGCCCAAGGCTGAATTGATTCAATCTTCGCAGGTTAGTCTAAGCTGCATAGGTTGAACCAATAAGTTAGTTAACAGGCATTCACTTCTGATTCCAGAAATGCAGCCACATGCCTACAGTGGCCCAGGCCACAAGCCAGGAGGCACTAGCTAGAGCACCCCCACTCCCCTCCTCCCCCCTGCTCAGCTGGTGCAGACAGCTTGGGCCAAGGCTAGCCTACCCCTCACCCTGCAAAGGGTTGGGGAGGAGGTTGTGAGGAAGGTGCAAAACATCCTGGGATGCTGGGGGACTGTGAGTTAATTTGCATCTGGAGGGGATCTGGGACAGAAATTCAATAAACCAATTTAACCTATATCCATTAAGTCTGATACTACATCCATCCAGGTTTATCTTAAACCAGTTTTGGCCATTTTGAAAGTGGTTTATGTGCACTGAACTTCTGTTGTGTTGCAGATTTGAACCAGTTTCCCATTGCTTATACTGGTTTACGTGTAATTTCTGTCCCTAACCCTGGTGTCTCCCTTGGCTTGGGACTCTGGCTTTAGGTCTGTTTCCCCCAAGTGTAACCCCAAGTAAATGTAGTGTTCTGTTATGCCCCTGTATCCATGATAGTACAGTCTGGTTCTCTACCCTCCTCTAGTGGCTGGACCACATATATGCTTTGAGCCTCTATCAGATTGAGTCATGAACAAAATAATGCATAAAAATAAGCTGCAGGTCTCCTCACTCCCAGGTCAGTGCTCCAAGCTACTGTACCATCCTGCTTTTCCTGCTTGCTACTGGGAATGTTGCCTCCTCTCCTAAATTAACGCCGCCCATAAATGTTAGTGCTATCTTGCTTGCTTCCCCTTTAAAATCTGCACAGAAGCTAGTCAATAAAGCCAGATTTAGCATCAGGTGTGCTACACTCAGTAGCTCCATCCTCTCACATGGTACAGTGCTACTTGGTGTTTTTTATGGTTTGTGAGCCTTTGCCTAACATGTCAGTGTTCATCTCCCAGACAAGTTTGAACGTATTTACAGAGCAAGATATTATTACACCCTGAATCAAACATTTCACTGCTCTAAATACAGAACTCAGCTGCAGCTTTGCACCACAGTTTTGCAGAACAGCTCTGTCCCAGGGACACTATAAAGGAGCTCTTCTCCAACTTGGGGTGTGCAAGGAATCTGACCCAGCTGCAATGCACCAGTAATAATAATGCCAACGTGTGTTACAGCAGCACCTAAGAACCCCACTCAAGGGCTTGAGTCTCGCTGTGCTAGACACCTGATAGACAAACATTTATTTTGGATTGGAGGATGAGCTGGAAATCCTAATCATGGACCTATCAAGCCAGGTGCTGTGCAAACATAACAGAAAGTCTCTATTTCAGGGAACTTGCAATGTAGAGGTTAGAGATCCAGGCCCCTTTGGAGTCGGTGGGAATTTATATTAAATCTACCAGCACGTCAGGATTTCACCCTGAAGGAAAAACGGATGAGAGACAGCCAGGCTTCAAGGGAGAGGGCAAGCAGATCAGTAAATGGGACACAGAAGGACTGTCTTTCAGGCTTCCAAGATATTTTGAACCAGAATTTAGTCAAAAATCCAGTGGGGCAAGACTTACTCTTTCTAATTCTCATCGGAGGAGTGGCTTTGCCACTTTTCAGGGTTCCTGCGCAGCCACGTATGGAGGGTAGTGCTTAAATACATGCATACTCAGCAAAGTATTTCAGCATAACTTTACAGGCTCTGCTGAACTGAGACATACTGCCATTGTCTGGATTGCAAAGATGATGGGTGGGACATAAATTCGAGCAGAAGAGCTGTTGCTTTAGCAGGAGACATAAGCAATGAACAGAGATGATGATGAGAAACTGGTTTAGGAGGAGGATATAATGAGAGGGAGACATGCAGACATATTGTAGCTGTAGTCTGGGTCCCTTTTGGGGGCTGTCCCACCTTTTATTATTGTCTCCCTAGAACGGCCTTGTGGTCTTCTGTAGCGAGTGTGGAGGACCAGAACTTTATGAACTTTTTCAACATCTTCATCAGCGACTTGGACGAGAGGGCGAAAAGCACCTTGTTCAAATTCGCGGATGACACTAAAATGTGGGGAGAAGTGGGCATGTTAGAGGAGAGGGACAGGCTGCAACTAGATCTGGACAGGTTACAGGGGTGGGCGGATGAGAACAGGATGGGATTCAATACTGACAAGTGCAAAGTGCTGCACCTGGGGAGGAAGAACCAGCACCATACCTACAGGCACCCCTGCATCAGCGCAGAGGCAGAAAAGGATCTTGGAGTCATTATTGCTTCCAAAATGAACATGGGCCACCAATATGGGAACGCGGTCAGGAAGGGTAACCGTACCTTGTCATGCATCCATGGACGCATCTCGAGCAGGTCCAGGGAGGTGATCCTCCCCCTCTATGCGGCACTGGTCAGGCTGCAGCTGGAGTACTGCGTCCAGTTTTTGGCGCCGCACTTCCAGAGGGATGTGGACAGCATGGAGAGGGTCCAGAGGAGGCCACTCACATGATCGGGGGCAGCAAGGCAGGCCCTACGAGGAGAGGCTATGGGACCTGAACCTGTTCAGCCTCCACAAGAGAAGGATGAGAGGGGATCTGGTGGCCAGCCACAAACTGACCAAGCGAGACTACCAGACTATGGGAGAGTCCCTGTTCTCCCGAGAACTACTGGGAGTAATGAGGAATAGCGGCCATAAGTTGACTGAGAGTAGATTCAGACTAGACATCAGGAGGCGCTACTTCACGGTCAGGGCAGCTAGGGTCTGGAACCAACTTCCAAGGGAAGTGGTGATGGCTCCTACCCTGGGGGTCTTCAAAAGGAGGCTAAATAATCACCTAGCTGAGGTCGTTTAACCCCAGTACTCTTTCCTGCCCATGGCAGGGGGTCGGACTTGATGATCTGCTCAGGTCCCTTCCGACCCTACCTACTACTATGATCACTCCACCCAGGAGGCCATAAGGATAATGGAGTCTGAATTAAAGACTTATACATGTTAGAATATAACAACATGTCTTATACAAGTAAAAAGAAAAGAAGTTGTTCCCCACCCTGCCCCTTGCTTTGTTGAGAGGAGAAGCCCATGGGTCCAGTCCACAGCATCTGCAAACAAGAAACAAAACAGCAATCCCCCAAAGGACACACATTGCTCCTCCGAGAATTTTAGTATGTTACTGAAATATTAGTGTCAATACATTTCTGGAGTGCTGCAATTTGTTTTTGCTGCAGGCTGTTCTGCAAATGCCATTTTCTGTGAGCGGAAAGCAAAGATGAAGAATAGTTCACCATGGGAAGAAACAAAAGCCTAATGATGTAGAGAACTGTGAGCAACAAGCAATGATAAGAGACATTTCATTTACATGGGGGTTGGGGGAGGGGGTTACAGACTTAAAAACAAAGAAAATGGACCTTTGCTCTATGCTAAGCATAATGAGGCTGAGGTGGGCTTTTGCCAGGTACAAGCACATTGCCAGGGAAGGATGGTCCAGTGGAGTTATAGCCTTGGATGTGGGAGTTCCAGCTTTAATCCAAACACAGACATCCTATATGACTTTGCGCAAGTCATGAGGGCCCAGAAGCCAAGAAGACACCTCATTACCATTTATTTCAAGGGCAATAGCCACTGGAGGCCCATACATGTGTCAGAATAACATCCATGGTGCTCTTAGAGAAGGGTGTCCCAAGTGTGCCCCATCTACCCACATGCACTAAACCCAAAATGCATAGGTGAAGCTATAAGGATGGTGCCCATGCCCCCATGACTGCTCTTGAGAGACATCTGTCAACAGCGTGCTTCTGAGTGACTGTGAGGGGGGAGATAATGGCTTGACGGACATACTTCTGAGTTTGGCATGTGTGGGTGGGTGAGTGGGGTGTGCCCATGAGCTGGCATCTCTGGCAGTGCTGTGGAGTGGGACACAGCATACACTTGCCTTCAAGACCCTGGGCCCCAGTTCCCTATTATCTCCCGGGTCGAGTGCGGGGCAAGGAAACATTACCACCCCCCAGGGAGATAGTAGGGAACTGGGGCCCATAAGGATGCATGCAATAGAAATGGTGAGACCCTTTGACTCCCCAGTACATGAAAGCAATTCCCAGCTCTGCTACAGTTTGACCATGGGGAGTCCTTTGGGCTCCATATTTCTTAGTTCCCTTATTTGTAAAGTGGGAATAATGAATCCAATTGCTTTTGTAAGGGCTTTCAAAGCTGTGGTTGAGAAGAGCCAAGACTTTTTTGCCAGTGTTTTACCTTCCAAATGCACTGTGCAGTTTACAAACATGTGATGTGATATTTGGGCCAAATCCTCAACTGGACTAAACTGACATGCCTCCAGTGAAGATACATTACTAACTACAACTGAAAAGCAGGTTTACATCTCACTGTTCTGCTTTCAAATATGGCACAGTCCTGCAAAAACGTAAAAAAGCTTATATATGTGCTTGGAAGAGATTCTGACCTGGTGGACATTGGCTAACTGCATTGACAACTGCAATGATTTTCACCATCTTAGAATCTGAGATTAAGCTACTTGCCCCAGAGAGGTGAGTGGTAGAGCAGGCTGACACCTTAGAGACCAACTGATTCAGTGGACACATCAACACATGCACTTTAATGAGCAGTAGCTGTTCTACTGCTCATTAAGGTGGTGCATAAAAACTGTGCTAATATGCTAATGCACACTAAATAGGCTACTGCACGTTAAGCGTCACCTAAAAAGCGTGCACTTACACTACTGCACATTAGCGCAGCCTAATGCACATTTTTAGTACCTCATATTGGCTGTACTAAATGTAATGTGCGTTAGGAAAAACTCATTCATGCACATATAGGTGAACAAACATTTGCAGGCAATAACCTACTTCATCAGATGCCAGTGAGGTGGTAACACAAAGGGCCAGTGGATTGCACCCCAACTCTCTCCCTTCTCTGCAGGTCCTTCCATCACTGCCCTGCCTTGTGCTTTCTCCTTTTTCTTTTCAGACTTCGCATCTCTCTTTTTTTCTTATACCCATTTGCCCTTTAGGTCTGACTGCTGACGGATGTCCCTGTACTCAGAGGAGCAGACCAATGCAGTGACTCGCAAGGAACGTTTCCCAGCTGCATACAGAAAGTCCAGTCAACAAACCCGTGACTTCTGGTTCATTTTCTTTTTAATTCCATCCCCTCCACCAGTAGCCCTGATCTGAACCCTCTGAGGTCAGCAGAAAGAATCCAATGGACGTGGGATTTAGATCAGGCTTTTTGTTTGGTTGTTATTTCAGCTTCACTGTGCCCACTGTTCGGATTCACATTCCTGTATTTGACATATTTTAACCAGTTCCTCTTGTGAAGCCTTACCTGGTTTAGATGACAGGGTAGATGGGTAACTCTCCACTGTGAAAATGGACTGGAAGACCTTTGCTGGGGTAGGAGGGGATACAGTTGCTACCTCTAAATACATCAACAAAGTGGCCACAAAGGAAAGGAAGGAACAGCTATTTAAGTTAAAGAACAATTTTGGCACAAGAACAAGTAGTGTGAACTGGGGAGGAATAGGTGTAGACTGGAAGTTAGAAAAAGGTGCTTGACTACTACAATAGCCTGCCATGACAACAGTGAGAAATGAGCCAGCCCACACAGCTAACTGCTCTACCAGGGTAATTATCATCTATCAAAGGGGTATATGATGGGGTTTCCTGTGATAGGAGGGGATGAGAAACAGTGACCCAGGAGATCCTGTTCAATCCTATGTTCCTAGCAGTACCACCTCTCTTCCCACACACCTATCAAAGCCATTATGTTTTCATAGCAGTAATTTGCCATGGTCATACAGGCTTTTAGCCTGTATCCCCACTGAGTCATCTAAAGACATTTCCACCCTTTCCCCTTCACTTAGTGCTGTCACCACAATCCCAATAGAAACTGGTTCAGAGAAGAATTATCCTGCTACCCTACAAGGAAGGTTTTCTGGTTAAAAGCATTCAATGGGAATACCAGAGAGCTGCATGCCATTTGTGCTTCTAACGCAGACTCCCTTTGTGAAGTTGGCCAAATTACATTGGCCTTTATCCTCTGAAGTATTTATATACCTGGAAGGATTTGGGGTCTTGCTTCTGTTCTTGCTCTGTAAGGTGAGAATGATTGTCCTTCCTTTATCTTATCTACGTAGGCCATGAACTCTTGGGGGCCTGGACCATCTCTCCAGGCTAGTGTTCACGTATAGCACCTGGCGCAAAAGGCATTGGATGGACTGATCCTATCCATAACACCCCTTTGTGGCCTGCTATGACATCAGTCACACTGCCTTGGTTTCCCCAGGAATCTATCGTTGCTCCAATATCACATAATTGCTCCAGTAGTCAGTGAAAATTATCCTTGAGGGGAGGTGAACCGCCAGAACCAAGATGGGACTAACGACCCTTAGGGGCCAGCCAGCCTATGAGGCTGCCCCAGTCTCACTTGATACCTTCAGGTGCTATATATCTGAAGCAATAACAAATCTGGGAAGGCTGGTGATTGCTCCAGCCTTGACCGCTGTCTCTCAGCATAGCTGGGCATTTTACAGAGTAGCCTGGCAGGCTGACCACGGACATGCTTTATGAGCAAGATCTTCCAAGTGTTTCAGACAGTTTCCACTTAGAGCCTTCATGAGGGAGGCATTTGTGCCAAAGACATTGCCGTGCATTTCAGAGTGTCCTAGCCCAAGTCTGAGAGGCTGGTCAGGGGAGCTGACAAAATCATTAGGCGTTTATAAGCCTGACAGGCTAAAACTGCTTCTATGGTGCCAATTCTGCTCTTTAAATCACACATTGGCATTTGTTTCCTTACCTTGGCAAAGTCAATAAACCCATTGCAATAATTTCTTGCAGTGACAGGATGCCCATCTTAGAGAGATATAATGCTGCATTTGGTTAACTGCTTCCTCCTGCAGGGTGAGATTCCTGTCTCACTTGTGCTGGAGTAAGTCAGGTGGAAGCAATGGGGTCAGATCTGGAGTGAGGGAGAGAAGAACTGAACCCTAGAACCCCCTTATTTGGCTTGAATCATGTTGTCATTGAATGGTTCCTGGATGCTGAATTTACTGGGAATAAATTGTGTTCAGAGCAGTGTGAAGCTTTTAAAAAAAAAAACCAACCAAGTCAACACATTTGAAACTCATCTGAATTGGTGTTTTGGGCTAGAAGGGTGTGTGGGGATGGGGGGAGAAGGGGAGATAATTTTTTTCCTGGTACCCAAGAGATTTTCATAATCAATTACACTCAGTCATAAGATTTTAACTTATCTCATGGCTGATTTGTACACGTTGGTAGACATCCCAGGTGATGCCTGTGAGTTGTGTGTGCAACTCACTTCTTTGCACGTGCTAACAGAGTGATGCTCTGATCACTTCCATGCTCCTGTACACTAAGGGAGCATGAGCCATATGTCACGTGCATCAAAAGCCTTTGTTTTCAGGCTGCCTTTACAAAGAGGTTCTAAGTTGATTTCAAAAGGTCTAAACCTGCAGCATGTTAAAATTTGTCCACCCCCCCTCTGATTCTTGGCAAAAGCTTCCAAAGCAGAAATAAAATCATGTTTTGCCCCAAGAGAAATCTTCCACATGGGGATGCACAGGACGATACCTGGGACTGTGGCTTTCTGAAGCAGCCCTCTGGTTCCCCAAAGCCAGGATAGTCCTAATCAATTAATGGCACCCATAGTCAGCTGGATAAATTACAAGTGCATCCCACATGTGTCCTTTTGGTCACGCCCTTGGGTCTACATAGGTAGCATAGATAGGTAGCAGTAATGCAGTAAGCCCAACACCTAGGCATGGTTCCCTGGAGAGAGTTTCACATCAGAAAGAAATGTGTCCGGAAATGTAGATGGGCACCTCCATTCCATGGTACTACCTGAACATGAAGGAGCAAACCAGTCTTCTGCACTATATAACTGGCTTGCGTGGGACCCACAGCTTCCCTAAAGGGCCAATACTTTGTTTTATGTCAATAATTAACATTTATTCCAAAGCAGATCCTTATTAGTTCTCTTCTCTACTTTGAAATCCACAGGGATAACATGGAATTGCCAGTGGGCCATGGACCACATTTCAGGAATCATAATGCTAGGTTCATAATATAAGCTTTAGACAGTATGAACTCTTTATGGAGTAGCTATCTCATCGCTGGAGGAGCTAACTGATGTGATCGCTTACATCAGGGATGGGCAATTATTTTGAGTGGAGGGCTTCTTAGTGAGTTTTGGCAAGCCATTGAGGGCCGCATGACAGGCAGCCAGGGGCAAATAAATATAAATTTTCTAAACTTTTTAGGGGCCCCATGGGCCAGATAGAATGGCCTGGCGGGCCACATCTGACCCATGGCCGCATTTTGCCCACCCCTGACTTACATGCTGTCCCTGTTATTTAGCTGGTGATCAAAGGTAATGAGGAAAGATCCTTCCTTGAAAGTCAGTACTGAGTGGCATCTCACTTTGGCATAAAAAATAAGTGGGATTTGGATTGTGAGTGGGGCATTAGAGATCGACAGTATATTTTGCTCCAGTTTAGCTTAGAAAATCATACTAGCTATAAGGAATCTGAGAGTGCAAGAGGCTAAGAGGATGCTTGCACTGTGATCTGGGGGCATGACCGCAGCTTGTAGGAACTTACTTGAGCCAACTTTAAACTAGCTAGCTTGCATATTGCTAGCTGTGCAACCAGAGCATCATGGTGTTCAGTCCTGGCTGGCTACCCAAATAGTTACCTGCCGATGCTGAACCCCGTGATGCCCGAAGATGTACTACTGTTGGAGCCCAAGCTAGCCGTACCAATCATACCACTGCCTGCAAGGCAAAGAAAGCCTACCTTACTTCACACCTTACTTATCACCTGTGAAGTTGGCCCTATGCACCTAGTACTCTCTAATTTAGCAGTTTCATCTAATGATTCATTACCCATGACTTCAGTAGGATAGGTGTATTTAGAAAAGCCCTCCTGTAGGGGCTTTCAGACTGCACTGGTACAGCTACGTGCGAGTTCCAAGCTGCAGTCATGTTCTGCATTGTACCATAGCTCCCTTGGGGATTGCATTATAAACTGCCTGGCACAAGCAATAGGATCTGCCATGGTTTAAAGAGACAGGCTGATGTAAATGAGGATGTCACAACCGAAAGCAAGGAATTGTGTTTCATTAAAAGCAGTTTGCTTTTTGCTTCTCAGTTCCTGTTATATTACTGCTGCATGGTTGAGCAGGCATTGCATGACAGGATGGGAAGGGGAACCTGACTGGAGAGGAAGCTGTGTGTATACTCACAGCTCAACATGGGATCTTGTTGGATCTCATAAGACAAACCCACACAGTTGTGCTTGCCTGGGAGAAGCGCTAGTTTAGACAGTTATGTTACAATTGTGCCACGTGGCCCAGTCTGGATTGAAACCCCATTGTGCTGGGTGCTGTACACAGAGAGAGAACTGAGTATAACCCAGTTCAGAATAGGTCACTTGGCTTCTCAGAGTTTTATGTCAAACAAAGCTGTGCTAAACACTTCCCAATGCTCTTGCGGTCATTAAAAAGATTTCCAATTAACTCATTCAAATGGGACGACTCATCCCCTGCCAAACAGAGCTAGTGTTTTGGCTGCATTCTGCACCCTGTAGCGCTCCTTGAAACCTGCCACCTTATATTCCGGAGATGGCCACGTTTCAGCAATGGGCAAAATGATCTTTGTACAGCATATCAGTGCTTCAGGGCTGTCTGGATGAAAGAGATTATATAAATGTCAGTCATTATCATTATTCATGGCAAGAACTAATTCTTTTCCTTTAAACATTCAGAGCAGATGCAGTCCCAGGGGGAAAAAAAAAAGGTGTGATGAGCTGGAAAATATCGGAAATTACAACATTTCAACAGTCCACTCAACAGTGGGCTTGTCACTACAAACTTCCCGCTTTAGTCGCTTTCACCGAAGTCAATAGACCTGCACTGATTGGCCATGAAAGAGAATTGAACATATGTGTGAGCAAGGATTGGTCCTCACGCCGAATTTCCATCCAAAAGAAACGTCACCATCCTTGCGCCTATTAAGGAACTGGGGGGCTTATGCTATTCACTTCTTTTTACACTGTAGGACTTGGACAACCTGTGCTTTGATAGGACACCTTGTTCCAATAGCCCATACATAATGGAAAAGCCTGAGAAGCAAGCTGCTGGGCCTGGGTGGTTGGGAGGGGACATGGAGAACACAGGGCAGACCTACTGAATTAACTCCTCTAGTGCTAGGAGTGGCTTGCAAGTTCCAGAGACACCCAGCTTCCTTTGGATTAATCTGATATCTTTTATTAGACCAACTCAAATAGTTGGAAAAAAATCTGCTTAGCAAGCTTTTGGGTTTAAATACTCTTTGTCGGGCTAAGGAATCAGCTGCGGTTGGTGTGTGCTCTTCCTGGATGGAGTGACTAGTCCTATGTATGAATAGTCTTGGTCCTTAGACCAGGGGTGGGCAAAATGCGGCCCGGGGGCCAGATGCGGCCCACCAGGCCATTCTATCCGGCCTGTGGGGCCCCTAAAAAATTTAGAAAATTAATATTTATCTTCCCTGGGCTGCCTGTCATGCGGCCCTTGATGGCCTGCCAAAACTCAGTAAGCGATCCTCCGCCCAAAATAATTGCCCACCCCTGCCTTAGATTAACACAGCTACAGCCTATCTCCCCTAGCTTGCTTTGGGGATTTTGCATCAGACGTTGGCACCAGATTGTTCGTGTCTCAGACATTTTGCTTCCAGGCCTTCAAGCTCACCTTACCGAGGGCAGATTTGATTTTTTTTGCAACCAGCGACGAGGCGAGCAACATCAAAAGGGGAAAGAGAGAGGAAGTGGTCGGGCCTCTCTAGGACAGTGCTCAGAATTGCACCATATGCCTTTTAACAGCCTTTCCCCAGGGGTCCTCAGACTAATCGTCCTAATTTTTGTTTATCCTTGTGCATCCCAGACACAGGCTTTATTGACGACATGTGCCTTCTGGAGATGAACTCTGTGACATTCGCCGAGCTCCCTGGATTTCTATTGGACCATCTTTCTACCTGTGCGGCTGCTTTCTGACAGGAAGTGCTGTTGCCCTGGAGCTGGGTCGTCATGGTAACGTGCATTTTTCAGACACTCAATGGAAAATGCTGGCACGGAGAAGCTTGTGCTGGAATACTGATTCACCCCCAGCGTCTGTAACACTGACTGCATTTTAATACCTTTCAGCTACCCGGTAAGCTAAAAATACACGGCGCTCAATCTCCTCCCAAACTTGAGTAAGCATCTTAAAGCAACACTCTGCTGCTGGGGCTCAGAAATCCCATGAATCAGCTAAAATTAGGGCATTGGCAGAACTTTTGAGGAAATGCAAATCCTCATCGTGCAGTACAGTGGAGGGGTTTTTGTTAGGCATAGGAAGGTGGAAGAGGAGCCTGTGGAGGGGCGGGGGATGGAGGGTGGGTGTGAGAAGGTGAACTAGGGTCCTTTACAGGGCTGGATGAACATGCACTGAAGGGTGTCTGCATCATTTTGGGAAGACACTGCACACTCAGAGCACCTGCGTTCAGTTCCTGGCCCCATCACATTGTCCATAGGTGTCCTTAGGCCAGGGGTGGGCAAAATGCGGCCCACGGGCCGGATGCGGCCCGCCAGGCCATTCTACCCAGCCTGCGGGGCCCCTAAAAAATTTGGAAAATAAATATTAATCTGCTCCTGGCTGCCTGTCATGCGGCCCTCGATGGCTTGCCAAAACTCAGTAAGCGGCCTTCTGCCCAAAATAATTGCCCACCCCTGCCTTAGGAAGTCACTTGCCTCTCTGGGTCTCTGGTTCTCAATGTGTAAAATAAAGATACAACTATTTCCCTCCATTGCTGAGCTGCTGGGAAGATCAGATGCTAATTACTGCAAATTAATCGTTGGTGCTACAGTGCTTGGGCAGACAAAGGGAGGAGGTAGGATCCTGTGTGGTAAGGCAGAGGTGTCAAGCTGAACTTGGTTAGCAGGCCATATTTCCTGCCAAAAGCCAGGGCATGGGTCATTTGGTCCACAGAGCATCTCGCCACAGGCTGCCAAAGCCACTGGGTTGGCACAGCCAGCATCCAGTGGTTTAGCACCATGGCCCTATCCAGCTGGTGGGCCCTGTTTGACACCCCTTCTCTAAGGGACATCCTGTGATCACGATGGTCACACTGGTTCCTTGCTGCTAACGCAATGTGGCTGTGCTGAGTGCATTTCCTTCAGCAGGGCTGCTTTCACTCTTACCCTTATGCACTCAGAGTCAGTGCATGGAAAACACCGTCCCTTTGCTTCTCCTTGTAAGGAGACACAAAAGGGGCCTCATGACATCTGGCAAAGAATTGCAGTCCCAAGCGACCAGCTAAACAAGTCTCCACCCTATCTGGCAGGATCTATTCATAGTTCTTCGGAGCACTAGTCCATGGTGCCAGTTCCCCAGACCCCCGGTGGGAAGTAATCTGTAAGACAATTTTTACTTCTTTCTAGACCTTTTTAACTTCAAGAAACCCTCCATAAATGTTACCATTTAGCAGTTTACTGGCTGAAAACTGGTGAGCTGGAATCTAGCTGGTACCAGGTGAGCAGGATGGGGCAGAACTTCACCCCATTATACCCTGCTTTTTGTATCGTCTGCCCCCTCCTCACCCCTGATTTGCATCCTACTGGGGAAATACAGCCCCTGCCACTACCACAGCTCCTCTGGTGACTCACGTAGATTCATAGATGCTAGGGTCAGAAGGGAACAGATCATCGAGTCCAGCCCCCTGCCTGGGTAGGAAAGAGCGCTGGGTCAGATGACCCCAGCCAGGTGCCTATCCAGCCTTCTCTTAAAGACTCCCAAGGTACGGGAGAGAATCACCTCCCTTGGAAACCCATTCCAAGTTTTAGCCACCCTTACCATGAAGTTTTTCCTGATATCAAGCCTAAATCTGCTGTCTGTCAATTTGTGACCATTGTTCTTTGTTATCCCAAGAGGCGCCCTGGTGAACAGAGCATCTCCAATCCCTTGCTGCACCCCCCAAATGAATTTGTAGGAAGCCACCAGATCACCTCTCAGCCTTCTCTTGCAGAGGCTGAAGAGGTCCAGGTCCCTCAATCTCTCCTCACAGGGCTTATCCTGTAAGCCCCTAACCATACAAGTGACCCTCCCCTGGACCCTCTTGAGTCTATCAACATCCTTCTAGAAGTACGGTGCCCTGGAACTACGTGTGCCTGCAGCCTGTCCTTCTGGCCCGAGGACCATGTGAGGAGTGGTGGGATGAACTGAGCTGAAAAGTGTGGTCCTGCAGCCCTGTTTCCACCTGCCCACTTGTGAGCACAGCAATGTAGACTGCTGGGGGGAGCGGGGAGGGGGCAGCAAGCTGCTTGTCTGCAGGATGCTGGAGTATCTGGTGGGAGGAGGACCGATTGCTTACCTCCTGGCACAGGGGCCAGCTACCGTGGCATCCTTGGAAGGCTGTCAGAAATCGCTGTACTAGGACTGTGGCAGGAAGCCACCTTTGTTTCTCCCCAAAATCTCTGCCCTGTGACAATTTGATGAGGATGGGCCCAGCAGAGGAGACACACCTTTACCCGGTCTCTTTAGGTAACCTGAGCTGGATACATTCCTGAGGGAGGGGAGAAACCTGCTCCCTCTGCCTACATGACTGGCATCACCTACCTGGGTGAGGGGCATCTACCTGGTGGGCTAGAGTCTGCCCGGAAACTAGAGATGTATTTCAAATTGGTTGGCCGACAGCCAACAGGTGCTGGACTCCATTGGACCAGGTGAATGAGGTCATAGGGGCTATATAAGTTAAGACTGCCCAGGAGGGGGGGGCAGCAGCCACGTGGGTGACTCAGACTTACAGAGGAGTTTTACCGTCTGAAATTGGCTCTCTCCCCCGTAACTCATGAGCGAGGAATGGCCTACCTCTAGAGGGAATCTCCAGCAGTCTCGGGATGATGGTTGTGAGTAAGCTACTCGAGATCTGGTTAGATATCTAGCTGGCAGTAACTCAGATGCATGATCAAAAGGCTACCTCAGCCAGACTGTTTTGCTCTATGGGATTCCTTTGATATTGCTCTATCTTGTACCCTATTTTCACCCTACCCCTGTAGTCAATAAAGTTCTCCTTTATGACCAGTGTAGGAGACTTATTGAGGGGTGGGTCTAAATTATGCCTAAGAAGCCCCCTAGGTCTGCGACTAAGGGAGACTTTCCTTTTTGGCTCCCAACTTGGGGAAGTGCCCCAAGTGCCTGTACTGGGTCGAGTATCCATAGGACTATTAGGCCTGTGTTTCCCTGAGGACACAGGACCGAGAGAGTCCCTTCTCAGGGTGGTGGCAGCTTACGTTACCCCCAGGCTAGCGAGTGTGCTCCAGGAAGGGGGTCAGCTGGACGTGAGGCGCCCCCAGGGAGGCACCCGGAGCCTGGAAGGTGGTCGGGCATAGTGACTTGGGTGGCCCAAAGCAAGAGTGCCCCCTACTGGCCCGCCACAAGGCCCATGCAGAATGAAAGTTCCCGAAGCCCAGAAGATCTTTCCATCTCCACCGATGGGCTCTCACAGGTCTGACCCCACAACTTCCACTGACTGCAAATGTCATTGAAAGAACTAAGCACCTGAAAGAAGACCTCAGTGCTCAGGCTTCTACAGAGGAAGGTGTAGAGATTCCCTCCAGCTGGAAATGGTACATCTGAGCAGGGCCAGACACAGGCATGGGTGAACCAGGTGGCCGCCTGGGGCCCAAACAGAAAGGGGGCCTGAAAATGGTAATTTTTATTATTATTATTATCTCTGGGGAAGGGAGGGCTGATGCTAAAAGTTCACCCAGGGCCGCCAGGAGTCTAGGTACAGTGTGGAGTGTGAGCAGTTTCCATTCTTCCAGGGTTACCAACCACCTGCTGAGCTGCCTTGCCACATGCTGGGTTAATGCCCAGCGTATGTGCTCCATTTCTGTGCCATCAGGATTACATCTATCTAGATAATGACACTGGGAATGTAGGAGAGTTAGGGTCAGGGTGGCTCAGCGTCCTAGGAATGGGAGATGGGGGTTTTAGTTTGTGGTCAGTATCTCAGACACAGCGTGCTTCAGGTGTGACCAAAAGTCATTCCCACCTGAAGGCTCCTTCCTATGAAAATGAATAATGCTTTGTCATTCAGTTGAAGAGCTAGCAGTATTCAAAGGACATTAATTAAGCCTCACAGCTCCCCTGCTCTTCCTACAATGCATTACATTACCTTATCTAGTTCTGCAGTGCCAGAACTATAATAAACAGCAAGAGAGTGTTGCTTATAGGCCTGTTGATCATACAATTTATTATTTTTCAATTGTCTTGGTACTTAAATAGTCCTGGTTTCCAGGGTACCTGAATAATCCTCACTCTTTATTGATTTTTTCCTGGCAACTCCATGTTTTGTAAGCATCATTTTATAGATGGGGCACTGAGGCACAGAGAAGGTAAGTGATGCAAACAAGACCACACAGAAAACCGGTGGCAGAGGGAGAATTGAACCCATGCCTCAAAATGCCCAGATTACCAGTGGGTTTTCTCTCCTCTGAAGGGGGAATGAAAATTGCAGGGGTTTTAAGGACCCACACCTCCAAATCTATTTGACTGGAACCACACCCTTTCCACAGTCATGTCTTACATGTCTGATGATGGGCATTTAAGAGATTCACCCAGAATTACACACTTCTCAAATTTGTCATAAAGGGGAATTCTCTTCCTCCGGGAAAGTCCAGCTAGTCCATATTTTTTTCATCCCAGATTTGACCAAAGAGGCAAGATGTCCAAATTGCCTGCAAATTAAAGATTTTGAAAAATTGCTGGGGTGAGGGCATATTACACAAAAATTTGATTTCTTTTTTCCTGTGGAAAATACACACTTTCATAGAGAAAAAAACTCAAGTCAAAAGCCCAATGCCCCACTAAAGCTGTGTTAACAAAACATTTTCAACCAGACCTGTTGAAGACATCTAGAGCAGGAGGAAGTCAAGTACTGAGATTACTATGACTTCCCTCTCTGCAAGATAGGGTGAAATGTCCGCTCCCTCTCATAGGGAGTACTGACCTGGTAAGGAAAGTTGGATCCCTTCCCTCAGGTCTGTGAGAGGGGCAGGTGGAGGAGCCGTCTTCCCTATGCCTCTGAAACAAATTCCCCCACATTTTTATTCTGACCCTGTTCTCAGCTGGTTTGTCACCTTTAATTTCTATAAGTCCATGAAAAAGTAATGAGGAAAAGGGCCATTTTAAGTGATTTTCCTATTTTTCTAACAGTTTCACCCTGGTGACAGGAAGATAAAAGCAAAATGTTCCATCAAGTCTGTGTAACAAGGGAAGTCAAACAGAGCTGTGTGAGGCTTGGTCCGAAATGGCTGTGAATTCCATTCCTTGATTATAAAGCAAATCCACTCTGGGTTTGATTTATTTATTAGCTTGCATCACACTGAATTATGGGGAACTGGACATAATCAGCAATCCATCCTGTGCCAAAACTTCACTCCAGGCTCCATTAAAGTAAAAGCCTGAAGTGTCACAGAGCAGGAATAGATGTGCAGGGAACAGCCAGCCAGGAGACCTGGAGACCACGGCTGAGTTAAACTGCCAAGACGTCCAGAGGGACACCGTGGCTCTGCAAAGGGATTGCAAATGCTGACTGAAGGACGGTGTTAAGCACACTTGGGAGCAAAGCTGCAGCTCCCCGAGTTCCTCGTGATTGAGAATAGTCCCTAGATAATCAGGCCTTGCTGACACTGGGTATTTGCCCTGACTTAAGCCACTGGTGTATTAACACCATAGGGAGCCTCTTGTGCAGAGAGGCAAAGTCGCTGTACCAGGGTAATCTGCAGTAGGGCAAGTCTCAGTTTAAAGCAGCTAACCCAGCTTGCACTCGGGGTAGGCACGGGTAGCCAGCCATGGATGGCTGTAATAGGGAACAAAACTCCAGCCTCCACTCAGAAGTCCTTTTGGCTAATGGCCAACTGCTTCGGATAGTCTACGGCACGAAGAACATGGAGTGTGGTTAGGAGGGTGGATTGGAGAGACAAAAAGTGTCATTGTCTTAAAGAAAGGAAAGGAAAGGCCTTTACCTTCTCTGAAAGAGATTCTGGGGAAGGAAGCCCTCTGTAAAACCCTGGACTGAAATAACATTTGGTATTTTGAGTTTGCTAACTATCTGCTGGTGAAACCCTCCAGCCACACCCTGCCTGAGTCCTCAGATGGATGTTGCTTTTCCCTAACCAGTTTCACATAACACTTTTGGGGGGTTTGCTTCATATAAGTGGAGGTTGGTGCCAGCTGGTCACTTAAACCACATAGGATTTTTCCTGCTCTGCAATTATTGTGCATTTATGTCACATTTATTTGATGATAACCCATGCTTATGGTCTATTGATTATCTCATTATTTGTGATGCAGGATTGGAGTTACCAAATGGGAACAGGACCTGATTGTGCTGGGCTCTCCCCAGCTGCTGTCAAAGATCTGGGGATGATATATGCCATCCATTTCCTCCGGCCAATATTTGATTGGATCCTAACCTTTCAGGAAGTCTGCACTGCCAGGCTGGTTCATTTGAATACTCTCCCTCTGCTTCAGATCCCTTAAATGAAGGATGCCTGCTTCAATCAGCTCTTTCAAAGGCAGGATTTGAACAGCAGCCTTGTTAAAATGTGTCTGACGGGCTGCAGGCAGCTCTCTGTACTCCAGGGTGGGCAAAAGCAGCTTGTAACAGGCCCTCACCACTTCCCTTTCATGTAACAATGAATGGAAAAATAGCAAGTGCATTTGGAAGGGCGGGTGGGTGATCAATGGCCACTCACCTCAGTCTCAGACCCAGGTCTAGTGTTGTATGCAGCAAAACTCCAGTGTAGGGGGGGAACCAACCACATGGTTTTAAGTGCTAGAGGTCCCACAGCCATCCCAGGTGATCGGAAAGTGGGAGCACCCTTTGAATATATCTTTCATCAGCTTTGTGCTGCTGCTACCTTCAAGGGAGCCAGCGCAGAGACTGCTTTCAGCAATTCCCTTTGCACCCAACCTGGGCTGTATCTGACAGATAATTCTCTCTATGTGGGCTTTCATAAATTTGCAATAGCCACTGCCTTCTCAATAAAATTACAGGGCCTCATTAATTCACAAAAAAGAAGGTTGGCATCACCCCAATTATTATTAATTATCTGTATTGCCAGGGTAGGCAAGGGCTTTAATCTTAGCTTGGCCCATAATATTAGGGGGAAGTACAAAACACGAAGCAAGGGAGACCGTCCCTCTCCCAACTAGCTCCAAGCACAGTTCATTGCTGTCATTTGACTATACTAATCCTTCAGATCTAGCCTGGCACATTTCAGGCAGGAAACTTAGCACACTTCAAAGAGGTTCATAACATCTTTATTTAAACAGCCGGGGAACCTGAGACACAGGTGAAGAGCGGTCCAGGGTCAGGGAGCAAACCGCCTGCAGAGAACCCAGTGCTCCAGACTCACACTAGTCTAACCACTAACCAGCATTGCCATCCCCCTCTCTCCTATGGCACTGAATTTGCTTGAAACAACCACTCTGAGCTGGCCAGGGAGGAGAACGCTGAAGCTCAGCTCAGGGAAGCAGACGTCCAGCTTGGATCTGGCAGGCTGATTGTGGGCAGCACGTTGCACGCGAGTCTGTAGTGCAAAACTACAACGAATTAGGCCAGCAAAGGTCTTCCTACCCACTTATCCCAGCAAAACAAGGGAAAGACATTCCTGCTTAGGTGCAGCTGTCCCCACAATAGTGCAGTTCACACTGGGCATCTCCTCACCCATGAGATAATGAGAAGTTGGAGGCAGTTCAGAAACTGGTGCCCCTGTCGCAGTTTGCTGCTCTATTCCAACACTTATAGCGACTTCCCTAGCTTATAACTAATGCAGGCAGCAGTCTAGCTCCACAGCACAAGATAATCCTTAGCAGCCCACTGCTTAGCAGCCTGATTTTTGACTTATTAAAACCCTCTCATTGCATCTTCCTGCTAAATCACCTCCCCCAGCCCAGGGCTGTTGTGATCAGGGTTTCCATGTGGGGGTTAATGCATTCTCTTGCTCTCTTCCTTTGCCTTTCACATACTGTCTGTTCCCTCCTCTCCCCTACTGCGCACCATTCAGGTTTCACTGTCATCCCGCCTGTATTGTCTCCCGCTTTCATCTGTCCTGCTTTCAGAATGAGATAAACCATTGCTGAGTGCTCCCCTGGAGGGGAGAGGAGGCGGCCCTCTTTTTTTTTTTGTTTTAATATACAAGGAAAGAGAATGGGGCCTAATAGGACTCAGAAACCTGTTCTGGACTCACCCTTCCCCCACCATCGCCTGCAAGATGCTCGAGCTGAGTAACTCAGTCCAACAGGAAAAGTCTTGCCAAAAGAGACTCGATTCCAAGGGCCTTGTTGTGAAGAACAGGAGTGGAGGCTCGCGAACGCACACACAGTGCCTTAAACAAACTGGAGAGTCATTAATAACCTTCCCCCTGCCAAGAAACTGGAGTTCAGGGTGCTCCTGTACAACGGTGTTTTTCCTTCCCTGTGCTCCTCTGGATCAAAAGGGTTTAACTCCCCCCACTCAAAGAGTAGGGGAGGACCTGTGGGAGAAGTCTGGGGCCTGGCACATCCTGGTAGGGGGGCACCCCACCTTCCATTTTGGAAACAGGAAATAAAGAGTGATTTGATTTAGGGGGCACCTTTGAGCTCGGGGACCCAACTGCACTCCTATTCCTTCTCTGGACTTTGGTCGAATGGGACATGTGAACACAAGAAGAAAAAACAATGGTCAAAATCAAAACCCAGACAAGTCATAATTCAGCTCTCGTGCTTAAAGCTGGCAGCCAGGACTCTGGGGCTCCAGTCCCAGGTTTGTCGCTGCCCCACTGACTTACTGTGATAGCCGCAGGAGGCTAGGTTTAAGTGCTCATCAGCCTTCACAACCGAGGCTGGATCCTTAAAGCAGCTCAGCACCCAGTATCTCCCGTAATGACACTTCCAAGCATGTTCTCCTGGAAGACACGTCTCAGTGCACAAGATGCCCACGGCAGGCCACCTTCTTTGGAAAAGCTGGCACTTAACCGGTCTATGACTCAGTTTTCCTTTCTGCGCAGTGAAGATAACGGCCTGCCTCCGGGAGGCATTGTGACAACCAACTAATTAATATCTGCAAAGTGCTCTGAGACCCATGGGTACAAGGCTCAACAGAAGTACCAAATAGTACTGATCGTTAGCACTGAGCAGGGCAGGTAGGCAGTTGCATTCTTCCCAGAAGGGGACATCGCTGTGACTTACAAGCTGTTCCTTCCCCATGTGCGTTATATTTATTTCTTATTTGATAAGAGTCTCCCCAGTCCCCCCCACAGACCCATCTCTCACCTGCCATCTAACCTGGCTACTTGGCTGGAACAGCTATACCTCTGTACCCCCTTGATCCGATCGGATCAGAAAGGGTGAAGTCCCTCTAGGGAGAGTTACCTGGCTCTTGAGTACACCAAGGACTCCATAGCAACTCTAAGCAACTGCAACAGCAGCTCTATTATAGCAACTGTCTTTAAACAGCTACTTCGGGATGAACGTAACTCCTGGCTCAGCTCATGGAAGGCATCTCAGCCTTGTGAGCAAACAGAGCAGAGGAGCCCCCTTGCAGCAACCAGCATCCCTCATCTGATCTCTGACTTTTAATTACCCACCTCCTTTGCCCTGCTGATGTCTCTTGTTCACATGCCAGGTGCCATCACTGAGCCAACAGGCAAGTGGTGATGCACAGCGGGCTTGTGGTATGATTTTGTCCTGCTCGTAGCATGAAGGCAATAATAAACAGATCAGCCTAGGAAACAATGAGGTGTGGCTGCTAAAGGAGCAGGTAGGAAGCCGGGATTCCCGCCTCTAAGGCCTGCAAGGGAAGGAGGGCAAGTGGCATAGAGCCAATTTCATTCTTTGTTACATCTGGGTGAACCGGGAGTGACTCCACAGACATCAGAGGAGTTAGCCCCTCCATTGGGAGTAGCTGTGATTAAGAACAGAAGGAGGGTCTCTGGGACTGTCCTTCACCCAGGGGAAAGCAAGCCGCGTAACTCCTACAACTTCTGAATTATGACAGCTCCACCTCTTCCTGAGACTTACTCTGCCCTCCTTAAAACAAAGACAGTGGTTGTGACACACTGCACTGCAGGGTCTTCCATACAAAGGCGCTATGAATGTTAAGTCTTGCAACGGGAGGCAGAGTTTGCTAGTGAGTAGGACATTAGCTGGGGCTCAGGAGACCTGGGTTCTGTTTTGTGAAAATAATAGGCCGGCAAAGCAAACCAAACTCTGGCAGGCATCCACCGATGCACCTCAAGCAAAATCAGGGACATCTTCCTCCTGCTTTACTCAGCCTTCGTGAGGCCACAGCTGGAGTCTGCATCCAGTTTTGGGCCCCCCACTTCAGGAGGGATGTGGGTATAAGCTCGAGAGATTCCAGAGGAGAGCCACCCGCACGATCAAAGGCCAAGAGAGCAAGCCTTACGAAGAGGGACTGAGGGACACGGGACTCTTCAGCCCGACAAAGAGAAGGCTCGGGGGGATTGGTGGTGGCCTAGAAGTATATAAAGGGGGTGCATCAGGATCTGGGAGAAGAGTTGTTCACTAGGGCTCCCCAAGAGATAACTAGGTCTAACAGCCACAAGCTTCTAGACGGCCGATTCAAACTCAATATAAGGAAAAACTTCTTTGTAGTCCAAGTGTCCAAGATCTGGAACAGACTTCCCCCAGAGGTGGTGCAAGCACCTACTCTGGACTCATTCAAAAGGCATTTGGATGCTATCTTGCTGGGATCATTTGAACCCTGCAGACTTCCTGCCTCTGGCAGGGGGGCTGGCCTCGCTGATCTCACAAAGTCCCTTCCAGCCCCTAATGTCTATGAGAGCTATGAAATCTATTTAACTCTTCCACAGAACTACCATGTGGCTTGGGGAAAGTCATTTCATTGCTCTGTGCCTCAGTTTCCCTGCCTGTAAAATGGGCATAATGAAACGCCTGCCCCATCCATTGTCATGCTGTTTTTAAAGGGTTTAGAGCTCTGTGGAGGAAAGCACCACATAACGAGTGGAGATTGCGGTCTTCTCCAGAGGGTGGCATTTGTGGTGAAAATATCTGTGACCTTTTAACTGATTCTCTGGTATTTAGGCACCCAACTTCTATCGTTGCAGTGCAGTTTTGGTGCATAATTCTCTTGGACCCCTTAGAAAGTCTCAGGCATGGTGGACACTTTTCTTCAAGGAAGCTCTGAGGCCTCCCGACTCTTACACCATCCCAGGCTTCTACTGAAACCAGGCCTTGTTCTGCTATGAGCTGCTGTGGATTATAATACACCAGAATGGTATTCCTTTCACAGATAAGAGGTGAACTTAGCCAACCAGTACATTTAGGTCTGTCTGCTTTCTCTTAAGGGCACAAAAATAACGTGCAAAGGTTCAGAAAAAAGCAAAGGACACTTCCATCAGAGCTCACCTTCCTGCCATTGAAGCCCTTTCAGAGCCTGCTGGTTCCCGCAGCGCACTGTTTAGACCAAGTGCTTGCAGCCATAGGCATAACTGCCTGGCCAATGCCATGCATCTGGCAGCAGTGGCACACGATGCATGTGCAGTGGCTGGAGGTTTGCTGCTGCTGGGGGAAGATGTCACCTCCTTTTTTTTTTTCCCAATTGGCATGTATTAAGAATCCAGTTAAACACTGCAGGAAAGCAGCAGGGGATGGGACCCAGGTTTTGTGAGTGGAGGGAAGGCAATCCCTAGCTTCATGCCCATGCTCCACCTCCAGGCACTACCCAAGGCTCATGCCCACGATCATACTACCGCTGGGAGCTCATCTGTTAATGGAGGATGAATTTACAAGGGGCCTCATAGAAAGGGTCCTGGCTCACAACGGTTGCCTGTTTCCATCTGTGGCAACTTCTGCTGTTTGACACAGACGTCTTACCTAGAGTCTGCCCCTGCAGCTATTAAGGCTACAGCTCCATGGGATCAACTGGTGAAAGCCGGCAGCTGGCTCTGATTCCTGGAACCAAAAAAAGCCACCAGCTGCAGTGATCATTATTTTGGATTCTTTGGCAGGACCCTCAAAAGGCTTCAGGGCAATTGGAAGCTCTGGTGCCTCTGCTAGGAGGAGCTGAGCATTTTTAATATTTGATTTGCCCTAGGACTGATGCATTATAGGCTGGGATTTTCCTACGGTCCTAGGAGAGGTCAGCACATCAAACATTAGAAGTGCTCAAAACTCCTCTAGGCATCTTGCCAGATCCCAGCCTTCTGCTCTTCACTGCGATGACAACCTCCCTAATAGGAACCAGAATGGAGAAACAAGAAAGGCGCCTTTCTCTTCAGTGCATTTGCTTTCTGGAATGTGGAGACAGAAAGGGACAGAGAAAAGGGTGAGTGGGAGGGAGGGGAGAAAGTAAATGAGAAAGAAAACGAAAGGGAAATGGGGTATCGTATTTCCTTTCCCAGACTGGCATCTGATAACAGCTGCTTGCTTTTTCCTGTCCCCCTAATTCAATCTCTTTCTCTTGCTTTCCTTTCTTTCATCATCTGTACTGTGTCTCCATTGCTCTGCTGCCTGCTTTCAGGATGTAGGATTTTTCCAGAGCAGACAAAACCATTTGGGCTCCCTTAGAGACTGTTACCCTCTCCTCTTCCTCTGCGCAGCAGTTCTGGAGGAGTCTTACAGAATCATGGAACCGCAGGACTGGAAGGGCTCTCAAGGGTCATTTTGTCCAAGCCCTGTATGAATGCAGGAATGCTTCATTTTGTACATTTTCCTCTATGCTTGTCGGGCTGCCTTTGCAAAACCCATTTCAATCATTTGCTGATCTCATGTTTCAGCAGCCATCTGCCCAAACCCATTTTCAGTCCTGGGGACTGTGTGTATATGGGCGTGTTGTGTATAGGGGCACATAAGCAAATTGTGTGCGAGCAGCTGGGTGCAGACGTGTGTGCAGCGTCGTTGGGCATATTTATGTGTGTGCAGGTGTCACAAGTGGGCAGGACACCCTGCAGAGTGCCATTTGGCAACCAGGATTTCCTGCTTTGGCCAAGACACTGCAAAAGATCTGTTTTCTTTGCACCAATCCCCAAATAGCCAGTCTCCTCCCACCTCCCCAAGCTGGCATGTCCGCCTACCACTTTGAGAGCTCTATTTTGGGGCTGGCTGGAAATATAAGATGATGGGCACCTTGGAGAGGCGTGTTTACTAACAGAAAACTAAAGCTGGTTAATATTTCTCCAGTGCTTGATTTTGGGGATGAAGACACAACTTTTCCTCCAAAGTTTGAACTATGGTGAAAAAACAGGATGACTGTTCCTGAGTTTCTCCTCATTTTCTCGCTGAAATTTTCACAAGACACTTCAGCGACAGGCTGGAAAGCGAACGGGTTTCAATGATACAGTAAAACGCACTGGCCGAGTGTGACTGAGTAGCTGACGCTGCTCCTTAAGGACAGGCAAAGTAGATAATGAACCTACTACTGCTGCCTGCCAGTGGAGATCTTCTATGGCAGAAGGCTTCTTATCCTCTCTTATCACACTAATTAGTAGCCAAGACCCTTGAAATCTCTGCTCCACTCATCTTACTTGTTGAGTCCTTCCTCATGCTTCACATGAGGTGCAGACACATTGCACATTTACTCTGGAGTTGCTTACCCCATAATTTACGCCCCAGTACATTTTAGACTCTATGGAAAGGGGCAGATCCATGGCCAGCTTTCATAAGCCAGCTGCCTGTAGTAGATGCTATTTCAGAGCCTGGCCAGGAGGTTATTCAGAGGTTCGGGAGGTTATTTCAGAGCCTGGCCAGGAGGTGGGACTAGAGCTGATGTGCACTGAATGAGTGTGCTATAAACAGTAGAGGCAATACCATGTCATTAATTTCCACACATCGATTCCATGTGGATGACTGCACACAGATGACTAGCAAAATGTGTCTTATCTGCAAGGATCTTGGTGATTCCAGGGTTGAAGAAATTCAAGGAATTTGCTTCTGACCAAAAACTTCATGAGGCCCTTCAAGAACTACATCATAGGTGCCTCTGGAGTGAATTTGAGCTTGGTAGTGGACCCAGGACACATACACAGAGTGATCTTCTCTACTGGAGGTTTACTCCTGGCTTCCTCCAAAGTACCTTTGCCCTGGAGAATAGCGTCTTTCTAGAATAAACACTGTACGCTGTGCCCGCACAATGCCTCCTGAGTGCACTGAGAACACACTGGAGCAAACTTGCCCCCTGTCCACACCCACAGTCCTGCAGTGGCCTTGACTGCTCTGCAGCAAATGGATGTGACTTGATTATCCCCAACATCTCAACCAGGGTTTGCTTCCCTGGGCCCATCAGGGGTTTTGATCCCACTGTCCTGTGGCTGTCTTCAGGAGAGTAGGACTGCGGAGTCCTTGGACTCACCCTGCAGTGCAGTCAGTCACTGAGTGTCACAGTCGTCCTGCGTCACCAAAGATCAGGTGCCCTGATTCATTTGAGCAGTGACTCTGATCAGCTTTCAGCCCTAGACAATGAAACCGCTCCGCATTGATCTGAGACCGAAACTGCGGCAGTCCTAGAATCAGGTCGTGATATTTAAATATCATTACGAACTTAGCAATACATCCAATATCATTACAAACCCAGCAGTGCAGCTTTCAGCCAACCCCGCTTGCAAATGGCTTTATTCCATCTGAGTGGGAAATAGATAGTTTCTCCCAATGCCTTGGGAAAGGTTTTATCTTTAATTGATGCTTGGCCATCAGCCACAAAAAGCATTGATCATCCTGTATTTTATACTGCCTTCTTTTCAGTCTCATGGTAGGCCGTTCCCACAGAAAGATTCCCATGGGCTGAAACCCTCTCATTTTCTTTCTGGTCACTGTTGTATTTGCCCGTAAGTCATAAACCAGACTCTTTGTCCCCATTGTGTGTTTTCTCTGCCATGATTTCCATCAGATGTTTCCTGTGAGCTTACCTGGAGACCCATCAAACACATGGCAACAGTGATCAGACAATGAGCAATGAACTACAAGTAGGGTTCCCTCACGCCTTGTAGTTGCATTGGTTTTGCTGCTGAACTCCGCCTTTAAGCTGCAGAATTACTCTGAAAGACTCCCTAAACTCTCCTACAAAAGTAGTACAGGCCACAGCTACGGCTGGTGCAAATCCACTGGGATCCTTTGCCTTCAGTGAATCTTCACCAGTTAACAACCACCTTTATGACTGCGCAAAAGCCGATCGAAAGTGTCAGCTCACTCCACCCCAAACTAGCACCGTCCTCTTGCTGCAGGCACCGCTCAGAGTGTGAACAATCCCATGCCCCTGAAAAGATGTCTTTTAAAGACCACGCTGCTGGCCATTTCACAGCTGGTCATTTGAGAAGAAGCATCCAGTGCTTATTGCACAATCCAGTTGCAATCAAGTGGGGAAATTCCTGTCGAATGATATGTCCAAACTGTAAATGTTTCAGTGAAGCTGTCACGGTGTTCCCAGCCTGCCTCACCGAAAGTGCAGAGGAGCCCAAAGGCCCCGCTCCTGAGACCTTGGCCTCAGAGTCCAGGCAACTTTGGCACAAAATTCAGGAGATCCTACAGCAGACTTAAGACCCATGAAGGCCCTTATTTATATGAGCCCGCGACAGCCACTGTTTGGAGCAGTGGGCTTGGCAGGTAACCAGATACAAGGCACTGTGTTTTGCACAAAGGAGAAGCAGAGACAGGATCAGGTACAAGAGCTGCATTTCAGCTCTCAGGTCTCTTTATTAGAACTCTAGTACTGCTTGACAGGTAGACGCATGCGCACAGGACATAAGGTAATGGGGTTGGTATTGCCTTGGTCACAAAGAAATGTAACAGCATTAAAAAGAAACTGGCCAGTCTAGGCCAGTGGGTCCACCCCATCTCTGCTATTGCACTCATCCATTAGCTATTCTAGTATTGCTTCTCCTTTCCGCACACCTCAGGAGCAGTCATCCAATGGCTTTAACCCTCCCCAAACACTCCCACGAGCAGTCTCGTCCAGAAGAGGAATCTGTACAGTGGAGAAGGGCGTAGCAAACATCATGGAGTTTAAAAAAAATAGTCCACAGCTACTGTTTGGCGGATGAACACAGTCGGAGCACTGATGGAGCCTGCAGGTGAGTGTCTTGGATGAGCATCCGGCGCCCAGCGGTGGTCATCTGCGATGGGATCCAGGCGCCGTCTAAGTTACTACAGCAGAATGACAGCAATCACGGCGGCCAACAGGGCAGTCAACAAGTTAAAAGGGGGAGGGGGGTTGTTACTGGAACAGTACAGCACAGGTGTCCATAATGGCATTGGCAATGTGGGGGATCATGGTACACATCAGACAGACTCTTGTACAACACATGCACAACAAGTTGGTTTACAGCACGGAGAGTGACTCCCCCCTCCCACCCCTCTGCCCTGTGTACATTTACAACAGGAAAATAGTCTGAGCAAATCCCAGCTTCCATGAGAGTCACGGGGGGTTCAAGAGTCCTGCAAAAACAAGGATTTTCAGTCTTGCACAGCAAAAGAGCCTTCAGGACAGGCAAACATGCCCTGCTAAAGTTTCTTTGCTCTCTCTGTCTCTCTGCCTGTCGTCACAGGACCAAAGCCTTATGAGAAGGTGACAACCTCAGCTTGGGGATAATTAGAAGAGAGGACATCTTTGCAGCTCTCTGTGTTTAAAGGATACAGGTATTAAACACACCATTGCACAGCTTTTCCTTTCCGCACTTCCGACTCATGATTATTACTGTTGAAATGAATAAAGAGAGCAAGAGAATGAGAGCCGTGGGCTGGTGGATGCAGGCACTGAGAGGCTTCCAAGGGGAAAAGCAAGGACCATTTGCTCAACTTTCTAAAGGCAGGAGAACATCGAAACCACCCAGAGAAAATATGTGGTATTTTGAGTTTGGACGAGTCAGAGAAAGACAAGGGATAAAGGAAATGCTGACACCACCCTGACCGACTATTCCTGGGGTTGAAAATGGGACTGTTGTCCCCAGGGCTCTGTAGAGTACCGCCACCCTTGTGAGCACCATGGCAGGTCCAAGGAGTAAGCTACCAGTGAGCACTGAACTATTCTTACCTTGGCTGAGACTCTAGTATGGAAATGGTTGAGAACCAGTGAATACTGTGACCGCGTGTTACAGTAAAAATGCACTTGAGGAACCATTCAGGATTGCATGAGGCAGAAAACCATCACCCTTTGCAGACCCACAGCATCCTCGCCTTGGCCAAGGAAGCCTGAGGCTGGGTAGGTTACCACGCCAGCAAAGAGCCTGCAGGGACCATGCCGTGTAGCTGTGCATCCTCTGGAGCTCATTCCATGTTTGTACTGACAACTCCCTGCTTCAGCTGAGCTAGGCTCACATCCCAGATGCCCATGCATTCACAGCAGTCTGAATAAAGCTTCTGGGGATGGTAAATACTAGCTGGCAATCCCCGGGGTCCATTACCTAGCAAGTTACATGCAGGGAAGCAACATGAGGTTCGAGGAGGGAACTGCTATTGATTGTAGTCAGGAGATGCAACAGGGGAGAAGATCCCCCAGGGAACAAAGGCTATTCAAGGACCCTGCATATATAATCCCAGCTAACACACTGAACAAAATAACTAAGGATGTTAGGTGACCATATAAGTCTTGCTCTTCCCAGCAGGCATGAGAAAACACCGCCCAATCCACGCCAATGGTGCAATACATTTTGGAATCACCCTAGTCACCTCATTGCTACAAAATAGTATTGTTATTATTTGGCCAGATGGCCAAAGGATGTGGGGACGTGCCTACTTTTAAGCATGGGGTTGTGGGGGGTATTAGGCCAGTACAAAGCATGCAACTGGCAGGGGCCTGAGTTGATCATGGATCACCCCCCCCCCCCCACACACACACACACACACACACACACACACACACACACACACACACACACACACACACACTGAATTAGCAGCTATGAAACTGCCTGATTTCATGGCTGCTGTTGGTATGATTGTCTGGTAAAGAATAGGGAGGGGTCTGATATGAAATCTTTGCATAGGGCCTTCAAGAGGGAAACCCTGCCCTATAAAAGTGCAAGGAGACCAAGCGGGTACTTGAGGCTGAGCACATACTTATGAACAGGAATTTGCAAAGGCAGCTGGGATGCCCAGGAAAAATACTGGATCCACAGGCTATGCCCTCCGTTTCCCAGCCATCTAGAGAAGCATTTTCTTTATCATAGTGGTGGGATACGACATTGCAGACATTCACAGGATTCTCAGGAGTTGTTTGGGTTCAATAAAGAAGACTCTGTGCAAATGCTGAGTTGGGGTCTCGGGTGGGGAGTTGGACCTGGCTTTTCATGTATGCAGCTAAAGGACATTGTATTGTTGGCTCAGAATAGGCACTTTATAGAGGAACCGTGCTCCGAAGGAGACATGAATGAGATGTATGAATGTAAAGCGGCTTTGGAACTGCTGCCACAGAGCCACCCACTGACTTGGCTTTGGTGACAACTGCGTGAATATGGCATTGCAGTGCGCTCAGATGAACAGGTATTCAGGACCTTTCCTGAGCTGCAGCTGTGTGCAATGTCACAAGCAGCTGCCAGGCATCCACCTCTCCCATACTAATCAGCGTCCATCTGATGACAATATTGCTTCCTCTGGGTTGCATGCTGGGAATGCATGAGATGAAACACCCTTTGGTTAGCACTGCCAGAAGAACGGCTGCAGTGGAAAACGGGGAGTGTGACCCCTGCTAACTCAGATCCCATGCAGCACAGCGGTCTCTGCTCGTGGAGAGGAGAAGGTAATGTTCAGCCAGTGGTATCTCCATTTCCAACAGAGGCCTTCCAGAAAGGAAGCATGTTCAGTCCAGTCTAGCCTAGGACCCAGGACACCTGGGTTCAGCTCTCTGCTTCACCATAGACTCCCTGGGTGACCTTGGCAAGTCACTTTGACCTAGATCCTCAAAATTACTTAGGCAAAGGGAATCACTTCCCTAAAGTGGAGTTAGGTGCGTAATTTTTTGGAGTATGTTGGCCTTAATCCCTCTGTTTCCCATCTGGAAAAAAAATGGGGATAATACCAGCTTGGTGTTGGGAGATCCACGGATTGAATTTTATTAGTAGATACTACAGTAATAGCAGTACCATCAATAGCTAGGTAGCCATGCAACTACCTGTCAAGGGGGGTATTCTTTAGATAGCAGCACCGTGAAGCCAATCCATCCACTGACATCCTAGGCTCGGTCTACTTGGTGCTGCACTACATTCACATCTACAGGCTTTTTGACTCATAATGCATTTGCATGCTCTGTTACTCAAAGGCATCTCTGTTGTATTGAGCAGATCCCCCGCCCCATCCCCCCTCTTACAACTGAACAGCTTTGGAGAGGATGGAAACTGCAGTTGGCTTTCTTGGGCTTTTCGGTGAAGCTGGTTTCTTTTTTTAAGTTTCATGTTGACCAATATTTCTGACATAAAAAAGATCGTTTTCAGTCTCCAAGACTGCAGGGGCGGGAACAGCTTGCAGATTAGCAGGGGCAGGCTGCCATGCATTTAGCTATGTTGCATGTCCCCCTTGGGCTCAGCACGTGGAAAACGAGGTGCCCAGAAGCAGGACAGGATGCTCTGGACCCGGGGGGACTGCGTCATACATGGGAAGGTCAGTGTTAAAGCAGAGCCTCATCTCTGAGCATGGAGAATGGTCCAAGGGTCTGCTGAGCTTTTCTCCACTGGCTGATGGAGGGATGAAGGGATCTCGGGGGACAGTTATGCTGAAAGGTACTAATGGCTGCTACCATGCGAGTCTTTAGTTTAAAGACTCACATTTACCCACTGACCTTGCTATAGTCAAGGGGTCTGAGAGATAAGAGAGAGAGCAATTAAGATCCTTCACATAGCAGAGGATGCTACAGGCAACGGAAGGCTGCCCAAGGTGCTTTGCAGGGCAGAGCCAAGCGGTGTGAGCTCATGGGTTTCCCTGACTGCACATGCAGGCCCTTGGCTTTGTGCCTGTCTTAGGGTATGGAAAAACAATGACACTCCCATGAGATGGGAGAGAATGAGGACTTTGGGCAGAACTGCTCACACAGAGCAGGGCTCTGTCCACCCATTCTTATCCCATAGCAAAGGGAAACTAGCTCAAGGTAGCTCGGCCCTAAAGCAAGTGGGGTTAAATTGCCCAAGTACCTGGGAGCTGAGCCACACAGTCCAGCGACTGGAGTTCTGCCCTAGGACTGGAGATTTCAGATTTATGACTGCTCTGTGCCTCCGTTTTCCCATCTGGAAAATGGGAATGATGATGCCAACCGCCTTTATAAAAAGCTTTGCGATCTACCAATACGATGAGCCAAACAAGGGCAAGGTGGTGGTATTGTTCTTGGAAAGCTGCCCTCTATTGTGAGTGCTTAAATCTGATATGATACAAAAAATTATTCCCTTGCTTATAGGTATTTGATGACTGTGCTCTGAAATGTCATTACATGCCCTGCTGGGAAGCAACGGGCCAGCTCAAATGTACCACGGCCAGGAGTGAGTTCTACTGACTTCTCTTGTGAAGGGAGATAAATGTCCCTGGGGAAGATCAGCTCTCATGCATTATATATCTCCAATTTATCTTCCCCCACTCCTTTTGCTGTTCCTCAGGACAAGAGTCACTTGAGATGGCAATTGTGGGAAATTAAAGCACCTGGGAAGGAATAAGACATTCAGGACAGGAATGACTGCTATGCGACGTGTTCCCTTAGGGCAGCACTGAAATGAAAGCAGGTTTGGGGGATGAGAAAAAGAGGAAAATCAGGAGGGTGAAATCGCTCCTGGATCAGTCCTGGATGAGCCATCTGCAGTGACCAAAGCCATGCCCTCTACATCTAAAAGCATGCAGTGCTATTGCTTGAGCTAAATCACCAGCCCCATGCACTTACAGACAGGGTCACTCATAAATCGACTTCCGTGGTCTGGCTGCTGGAAGGGGGACAAAGACAAGTTTAGCTGGCACAGTGTACCCTGCTCATCCCCCAGAAGTCACCTCCACTCGGGCAGGAAGCTGGATCTTCAGCTGCATCACTTGAGCTATGCCACGTGCTGGAAGCAACGGTGGGTTCTTATGCTTTATATCAGGGATGTCAAACCTGTTGGGCCCCACAGGCTGCATCCAGCTCCCGGGGTTTAAACTCGCGAACAGTGGTAGCATTAATCCGCTGTTTCAGCACAGCTCCATAATCCAGGAAGTTAACACTGCTGCCACTTGCTCCCCACCCTTTTCCCTTGCCCCGTGGAAACTAAAACCCCCAATTTCAGTGGTGAATAGGAGGAAGAGGAGGCGAACAGCATTAACTCCTTGGGTGCTGTAGCCATACTGAAACAGAGGCAGTCAACGTTGCTGCCCCAGGAGCACCGGCAGCCACAGCAACAAGCCCCGAGGACTCAACCTGGCCCAGGGAAGTGGACGACTTAGTCTGTGAAAAGCCCTGTGGCCGAGTAAGCCACATGTTGGCCTATGGGCATGTATTTCACACCTGTGCTTTATGCAGATTAGCCATTAGAAGGGGCAGAACACACTTATCTAGTGAGTTACACATTGTTTATGGGTGACCGCGAGCAAATAAAACATTGTGGTTACTCCTGTAGCTCCTTGCTGCAGTGCGACTATGCCAACTGCCCTCTTGGCCAATATACCTGGGGCTGTGGGGGACATTCGTAACTAAAGCACGGGCTTCTACATGCTGAGCGAAAAAGAGGCAAGCACCTGCAACAGGGGAGTATAACTGCTCTTCTCCTTTGCAAATGATGCGCAGAAGGGAATCCAAAGCGCCCGCTCGCCACTGGGTCACACGATCTTGCGGTAGTGAGGTCTGCAGCCTGATTCTGGGTTATGTAAAAAAAAGCAAGCTCAAACTGCCTTCTTTACACTGCGCTCACTGGGCCTGTTCCCCCTGACACAGCAGGGGTGTCATGGCCAGTGGAAGATACCAGTCTACAATCTTTAGCAATTTTCTTTGGACAGCAAAATCTTCTGGGCGGCAATTGTCTTACTACGTACGGGTGTATGCAGTGCCTGGCACAGCTGGGCCCTGAGCAATCTGCTGCTGCAACAGAAGCACCCTGTTTGCAGCGCCCTGTCTGTAATACATCATAATAGCAAGCCATGATATAGGGATGAGTTGTGCAAGCTTACCACCCACGCGCCCTGCCAACGCACCTCTATCCTGACCTGCCGTATGCCCTGCTATTCCAGTCCTGGACTCCCACAGACAGCTCTGCTGATGCTCCTCCCTCCTTGACCTGTAGCATCTCCTGCATTTTTAGCTCATTGCACCCACACAGCTATGCCACTGTTCTTCAGCCCAGATTTACAATTCCCACTGCCAGGCCAGTCATCAGGCCTCACAGAGGACTGCCCACGCAATGCCCTGCTAAATCCAATCCCAGAGCTCTCGTGCAGTCTGCCAGAGAGAGGACTGCTTGGCTATGGGAGCTTTATGGACAAACTCCATGACAGTCTAAGCATGCAGCTCTACCAACTAGAGTGACAGGTTTAAAATTTCCTCCCAAACAGAAATTCCCACCTTTCAAAATTTGTTTTTTATGCTACATATGGAGAAAACATTAACAGTGTTTTCAAAAATCCCCATAAAACAGGTATTGAAAAAATATAATTTAAAAGTTTCATTTCGTATTTCGGCCTTGAATTTTATGCCATGACTTTTTTTTTCCATTTTAGACTGCTTTAATTTACTTCCTGTTATGTTAGTAGTATCTTCACATTATGCACAACTTCTACTGACATATTACCATATGGCTTATTAGCTGGACTATTCTATTGTTTTATTCTAAAATCATTAAGGACAGGTACGATTTAGTACTGATTAAATGCTATCATCTTCTTTGTTAAAGCAAAGTGTCTCCTAGTTTGGCTGTCAGGAAATAGTCTGACAAGGCTCAACTTGACAGAATTATGCACTGCTACTGCCATACTAGAAAATAATGTAATAATGATCAAAATACTAGAGAAGCAACATGAAATGAAAGAAAATATAAAATTTTAAAATAATGACTTCCCCAAATTACATTTTTTTTTTCATTCAAGTTCTTTTCTGTGGGAAACTGAGTTGAAATCAGTATAATTTCATGAAAAACAATCTGATTCCACCCAAACCTTTCTGATGGGCTCTCAACCAGATGTCCCAAAGCCAAAGCCTTAATAACCCACATTGCTCTAGCTCTTTGTCACTGAATTAATTTATATTGACTGGCACTCCTGGTCACAGCAGAAACTTGAAGGCTGTGCCAGCATTGGGTTTCCCATCTGAAAGCCTCTCAGACAAGCAGCACAATAAAGACAGCCCTGTTTAACAAGGCATGGGAGCAGGGAGTGGAGATTGGGTTCAAGCCCCAGTTTGGGCATTGCTGTACACTTTGCTTTCTGCGCCGGTTGGGATCCTTTAAACTCTCTGTGCATCAGTTTCTCCTTTCTGCAAAATGAAATGCCCACCTGTGATAAGAAATCTGAGGGCTGCAGATGAAAAGTGATATGTATGCTGGAATAAGCCCCACCGAATTCATCACTCCACAGATGGCAAGGCCAGAAGGGACCATGATGGCTATCTTGTTCGACAACCTGAAGAACACAGACCATAGCACTCAGTCAGTGATTCCTTCAGCCTGCCCATAATTTCTGGATGAGCTTATTGTTTAGAAAAAGGCCCATTCTTGATTAAAGTGCTATGTGTGGATAGAAACAATAGGGCTTTCCAAGAGATCCTTTCTATAGGTTTTGTCACCAGCTTACAGACTATTGCAGCAGACACAAAGCAGCTTAAAACACAGGATCAATAGAAAAAGATCTCCATCTTTAAGTGAGTGATCTTTAAAGATCTTTAACTTTCCTGTCTGGTGGCTAGGTAATAGACTCTGAGATAGGACCCACAGAGTATTAATGGATGCACTGAGTCAGCGTGGGGGAAGGTGACCAGCAACATCCCTCAGCGTTCAGTATTTGGCTCAGTGCTTTTCAACATGTTCATCAATGATTTGGATTTGGGTGTTAAAAGGCTAAGTTCACAGACAACACCAAATTATGGGGGAGTGCAGTCACGCCTGAGCACAGGCTGGGGACACAGGCTGACCTGGACAGGCTGGCAAGGTGGGTGGATCAAAACCTGATGATGTTTAACATGCAGAAATGTAAAGTGCTCCATTCGGGGAGAAGTAATCCACAACACGCTTACAGGTTCAGCGGTGCTACACTTGCCAGCACCACAACTGGATGAGACCTGGGGGGGTCATGATAGACCACAGAACGAACGTGAGCCACCAACGTGACGCCGTAGCTGGCAGAGCGAAGAAAATGCTGGCATGCATCTACCGATGCATCTCAAGCAAGACTAAGGATGTCATCCTCCTGCTCTACTCAGCTTGGTGAGACGGCAGCTGGAGTACTGCATCCAGTTCAGAGCACCGCACTTCAGAAAGGATGCGGAGAAGCTCGAGAGAGTCCAAAGGAGGGCCACGCACATGATTAGAGGTCTGGAGAGCAGGTCATACAAGGAGAGGCTGAAAAACTTGGGACTGTTCAGCCTGGGGAAGAGAAGACTTGGAGGGGACTTGGTGGCAGCACATCAGGGCTTGGGGAGCATCTGTTCACCAAAGCACCCCAGGGGAAGACAAGAAACTCTGGGCACAAGCGGCTTGAAGATCACTTCAGATTGGACATAAGGAGAAACTTCTTTATGATTCGAGTGCCGAGGGTCTAGAACAAACTCCCCCGAGAGGTGGTACAATCACCTGCCCTGGAGATCTTTAAAGAACAACTTAAGGCCCACCTTGCTGGGGCCATCTGACCCCAGCCGTCTTTCCTGCCTAAGTGCAGGGAGGCTGGACCTGATGATCTCATGAGGTCTCTTCCAGCCCCTAAAATCTATGAATCTTGATGCTGTAGTAGGGCCCCCTGTGGTCCTCACTAGAAGGAAGGGAACAAAGGGAAAGCCCCAGCAGTAAAGGGCAGAAATACTTCTTCAGGAGAAGGCTGAACCCAGAAACCAGATGCTACAGGACAGTCACACTGGATAAGAACCAAGCTGAGACCCAGGTGGTTGGAAGAAAGGCTGGTCTAATGAAACCTCATGAGAAGGACTGTAAAATGGGGCCTAAAGAAAGCCTGGTGCTGGAAGAGCCTAGCAGATACTGTGCAGAGATAATGGGCTGTGGAGGAAGTCCCGAGAAGTTGGACAACAAACCCAAGGGATGTTATTAAGGCGGCTGCATGGAAATGGATCCAGAGGCAGCATGGTCGAGAAAGGCGCTATGCCCCTGTGAGCAAGGCTCACCTTCCTCCAGTGCTCCACTCACTAAACCACCGTAAAGCTGAGTCAGCTGGGGAAGCTGGGAGACAAACACCTGGTTTGTGCACGGACCATGAAGACTGCACCACACCTGAAAAAGGGAGCACTGGTGAACAGTCACAGATGCCCACTGGAGCCAAGGGGATCTAATAGTGACCTTAGCATTACTGCTTGGTATGTGCTTTCCTGAATCAAGGCCTCACTGTCCTGGAGCCATGCTTTGTGGCCAGCTATCTTAGCTCCCTCACAAGACTGTAATTCTTGCAGTATCTGAATACTAACAGTCTTTAATATTTTTATCCTAGCAACACCCTCATGGTGTCGGGCAGTGCTATTATTCCCATTTTACAGAGAAAGAAATGAGGCACAGAGAGGCTAAGGGTCAGATGGTGAAAGTTATCTGGGCCCTTTACTCAATACCAAAATCCATGAGAGCTGGGAATCTAAATACCTTGGAGGGTCTGGACCTGAGTGACTTGCCCAAAACCACCTTGGAAATCTGTGGTGGAACATAAACTTGAACCCAGCTCCCCCTAGGCCTGCGGTTAGCAAACCAGTGACAGTCTCTGACAAGTAGTCTGCAATTTGCATCATGTCCCCCTGTCTCTTCCTTTCAATCAAAAATGTGATTATATGAGTCCATAGTGATCTAGAAGACCTTTGAGTGTGGACAGTGGTCTACTGGTCCAAAATACTTGGGACTTGCTCCCCTAAGCAATTTATTCACCTGCAAAAGATCTGTGTCTATTTGGTTGGGTTTACCCCAGGCCCCAGCCACTTGAGCTAAAGGAACAGCTCTCCCTGGCAGCAGCCTCCTACCCTCCCATGCAATCCATCCACTAAAGTGAGGTGACAACCCCCAGCCCACCATATGGTCCCACAGTAGGGACTCACTGCTTGCCACCGGATGGGAGAAAAAGGAAATGCCTTCTCTTCCTTCCAAGAAGGCTTTCTCCCTTGCTCTATTGAATATCATTACCCTGGTTTCCAGCCCTGAGAATCTGACTTTAATCTTTCAGACACGCTGCTTTGAAGGTTTTGCTGTCTAGATCTGGGACATGACAACTCAAGGTCCCATTTTTCTCTTCTCTTTTATTTTCCTTTAGCAACTCTGACAACATCTAGCACTGAAGGAATTAATGTACAGAGCAACAATCAGCTTCCTCCTTTCTGCTGTCGCTAAATTGTGTACTTTGGGCAAACTCAGTTTTACATTCCCTTATATGTCCTCCACCAGTGCTGCTAATTTAGATCAACCATGTTTCTTTGGGACACTGCTGACTTGAAGCGATCTACAAATTGTTTTGCACCTAGATTACAATGCCAAGGAACTTATAATGATAAGGAAGCTGACCTTTTTGGAAAATCTGGAGCTGATGGTAGATACTGAACACTCAAATATCAGGCCCAAAGCTCTTACTGCAAATCCTGGTTTAGCACTGTGTCCCTGTCCGCAATGTCCATGCAATTAGGCATAAATCAAAAGCTCCAGGGCTTTGGAAAGGTTCAGCTCTGCATCTAAACTTCACATCGGACTTATTCCAAATTGAAACACTGCATCTCTATGTCTATGGCCTCAGTGATTGAGCTGGTGGTGGCAGCGGCAGCTGCTGGGATTGCCATGCAGTAGCAGCTATCTTTTGTCTCTCTCCCAACTCAGCACCTGGGGGCTGGTGCCCAGATTGCCCCCTGCCTCCTTAGCTACACAGAGCAGCCTCCAAGTGAAGGGCTGTGCACTTGTAATCGGTGTTGTGAGGGTTAGACAATAAGCGCCGGGCACGAATTTCATTCTGCACACGTGAGTTCCCGTCAGACTGACACATTCTGCTCTAGATCAGGGCCTCCCGCAGTCTGTCGTTGAGCTTATTTGATGGCAGTTCCCATTCATCTCACTCAGACTCTGATTTCCACACCCCTCTGACCCCTGTCATTCCTCCAGTCATAAAGTAAGGCATCAGTTCGAGAAGGGCAGGCCTACTTGTTTGACTCCAAGCCAGGGCTCATGGCTGGCTGCGCTACTGCCAACCCAGTTCATGGGTAAAGTTTACTTTGGCCCCACCGGCTCAGGCAGGTAAAGCATGGATTAGACCTCAAAGAGGAGCTGTCTGAGAATGCCGGGGTAATTTTACAGGCAGAGAGATAATTTTATTGGTTGGGCACAGGGCTGGGACTTGGCAAATGTGGCTTCTGTCCTCTCTTCTCCCATGCCTTCCCTGGAAGCCCACAGACGGAGCACTCCTAGTTCCTCACCTACAAACCAGGCTGCTTCTATTTTCTGCTCTGTTTAGATTAGCCCTTTAGAGAGGGGACTCTCTCATGCTCTGCAGCCTGCCTAAGCCAGCAGAAGCCTGATCTCCTTTAAGATCTTCAGGGGCTGTTGTAAAACCCAGGCCTGGGTTGCAATTAAAAATGATAAGACAAGCCAAGTAAAGGCCCATGATAGCAAAGCCAAGAGATGGCTAAGTGGCCCAGGGACTTTGAGACTGAAAGCTGCTGGAACCTACTGGAGAAGGAGGGCTTGAGGCTCCTGTCCCAAAAGGGACTCTTCCCAGGGGCTGGGAAGAACGTGTCCTGAGACGGCAGAGGGATTGCAATCACTCCTAGCTGAGAAGTAGTGAACAGACAAAAGAAAGCAGGTGCATGCGGAAATCTGGACCAGAGCAGGTTCCTAAAGCGCAGCCCATGAGCTGAGCCCCTTTGATGAAGCCTGCCACCCCGGACAACCCTTCAGAAATGGCTCTCCAGGGCCAAAACATCGGTGGTCTCAGATTCTTGGCAGCTCCTCCAAACCTAAAACCAGAACTATGCGTTTGTGTGGCCACTCTTAGCTTCAAGGGACAGCAGCGCATTGGGTGTATGGCAAAGGAAGAACTTCTTAGACGCAAGCAATATTTCACCTATTCATGAGCGGTCTCCTAAGGCTCCCATCACCGAGGCAGTCCCTAAACACGGGATCTTGTCACAACAGTGGTTCGATTTAGTATGGGAGCCTGGTTATTTTGAACATCAGCTTCCTTGAGGATCAGAGTCAGATGGAAAAAATCCCTCGGTCATGTCCGTATCAGTGATTCGCAGCCAGGATGCCATGGCACACTGGGGTGCCTTGAAATCCTTTCAAAGATGCAGTGAAGTGCCACACGATGCGAGCACGGTTAGGTGTGCCAACATGATCACAAGATAAACCCAGAGATTTCAAAGAAAAATCCACAGTGTTAAAAACATTCTGCCCTGCTGTGGTCTGTCTGAGTTTTGCAGCAGAAAAATTGCTCTAATATAGGTCTGTAGTAAAAAAAAACCGAGTGAAAGCTAAGAGCTGGTATGGTCCAAGAAGTGCCTTAAGTCTAACAAAGTTGAAAACAACTGCTGTACATATTTTAAGCTACCTGCAGTATTTGGACAGCCTCAGCCGAACCCAGTGAATAGGCCGTGAGAGTCCCAGCCCCTGGGATGGCTCGGAAAGCCTCAGTTCAGAGGGACTTTGCTCCGGAGTCACTCTTGCTTTCACAGGTTGTTACTACTCTTAAACTAGTTGAGTTCCATTTTATGGCTAGAAACTGGGCCCGGGTCTAACTTGGCAGCCTTCATTTTCTGTCTCTGACAAGGCATAAAGGGGTCCTAGGTCTAGCCTAGCGTGCTCACTGAGGATCCGTGGTAGCTGTGTGTCCAGAGTAAACTGATCAGAAGTTGTACCTCTGTTTAGTATTCTGGAAGTTCCTGTCTCTTCCTGCCTTAAGCTGCTGTTAACTTTAAATCGTGCCTGTTAAACAGCTGCTGAGCTCTGCCAACGAGGAGGCTGCACATCAGCAGGAGACGAAAACAACCCTGTATAAATGGCTTGCGAAAGAGCAATCCATCCAAAAGGAGCCCACACAGACACTGCAAGCAGCTGACTGCCCCATAAGGACATCAGGAGGTAGCATGATAAATCAGTATATTAGGGCTGGGTAGAGAACTTCTTTGTTAGGACTGCATCCCCTGTGCTGGCTCACTGTCCAGTGCCTTAAAGGCACTGGCACTGATGGTGGGTTTTATTATTTTATTTTGGGTTGTGGGGGGTGAGGGGGGGTCATTTAGACCTGTTACCGGGGCTTTTTACTGGCAGTGCTGGAGAAACCTAGCAAAGGCTGTTTCTGGGCAGAACAATTATTTTCTTGCTCAGCTGATCTCTAGGTCTTTCTATTTTCCTGGCATTTCTCAGAAATAGAGCAGAGCTGCTACTAACAATGCTCTGCCTGGCTCTTTTCTAAGGATCTCCAAGTGCTTTATAGGCATTAAAGAGCCACAACATCCATGTGAGATACAGAGGTATCATGCTCCCTAGTTTACTGGGAGGAAAATGGACGCCTCGAACGGTGAAGCAACTTGTCCACTGAAGGTGGCGATAACGATGGCGTTTAATAGCACTGGGAACAAAGAGGCATTTTTGCTTCCAGTGCCCCCTGAGCTGACACACCAGTAACCTGGAGATCTGGGGAGGATTCGGAGCACCTATCGTTGAACGCCACAAAGGTGCTTTAGGTGCTCTCTTTTGGATCAGTCATAGGGACGACTGTATATGGGGTGGTGATGGAAGATGGCTTTACTGAAGGCATCAACTCATTCATTATCTTGACATGAACGACCTTGCCAAGATAGTCCCTGCCCCAAAGAGTTTGCAATTTAAAGAAAGACAGAGGTGAAAATAACTTGCGTTAGGACAGGAGCAGACCAGTGGCTAACCTGAATCTAGACCAGTGGTCTCCAAACTTTTTTGATCACACAACCCTATCACTAAAAAAATTTTGAGCACGCACCCCCCATATACGTATATGTATATTCACGCAGCCCTATGAGTAAAAAATTTTTGAGCACGTACCCCCAATGTATGTGTTTTTATATAAATAGAAATAGAAGTTCTAATATTTTCTTCCTGCACCCCAATGAATCGTCTTGTGCACCCCACTTTGGAGACCACTGATCTAGACCCCAGCTACATTGCACACCCTCTCCTCACTAGTTCCTGCACTCAACCTTGCTACCACTTGCCTTGTACTGTAGCCTGTGCCCCTTGGCTGCCTCTCACATGGTGAGGCTGAACTCCAAGCAGTGTGCAAGGGATGTGCTCCATGTTCAGCCTCTTGAAGGCTCAGATCAAGCGTCTGTGTATGGTGTTTTAGCATGGACTGAAGACGTGTATGGAGACTCTGCCTCATAGCACATGCATGGATAAGGTGTACGTTGCGTATAGTAACAGTTTGCGTGCTAGCACGTGTAACGTATGCCTGATAATACATATGATATGTATATGCAGCTGTATATCCAGTGGGTTTGTATTTAGTGAAGATCGATACCCTGAATACCTAATCTCTAGTAGTGCTGAACATTTCTAGTGCAGGCCCAGATGGGCCTAACTTACTGTATGCATCAGAGTTTCAGTAACGTTCACTTGGTATTGATCTCTATGTGTGAAACTGGAGTAATTACTTCCGATACATAACCCACCTCTGCTAGAGTTTCCTCTTCAAAGTTTGTAGGAATATTTTTATCCCAACCGACACCGGCACCCCCCCCTCCGGGGATCCTTTTAGTTTCAAGGCTTCAGTTGCAGGGCAACTTGCACCCAATTAAGGATGAGTGGCCAATCTCTTGCTCCTCCCAGGCAGCTCAGATGACTGGCAATAGGCAGGGGAGGTCTTGTATTCCTAAAGCACAGGGTCATCTCCAGCTTGGGCTGGTAGTATGCACAGAAATCCTGATCATCTGAGGCTGTACCCCAACTTGTGTTAAATGATGAGCCTGTGGGATCATTCCAGTCTAACCTACAGGTGTCCTTGCCACTCCTTTCCCTACATAAATGTCTCCTGGAAAAGGGTTGGGGGAAGGAAACGCAGCAGATTCCTATACAGTCCAATGCTTTCTTTCCACTAAGATTCCAGTATCTTACTTTCTAATGCTGGTTTCTGTTGTTTCAGAAGTAGGAGCATTGGCATATTAGTCATGCTTTATACCAAGTTGCATAATGCCAATTCTAAAAATTGCAGAGCGCAGCTACATGTCAGGTTTAATACGCATTAGAGGAAACATGAAGAGCTTTGCTGGTAAAAAGTGTCATGGTCCATGGAGGGTTTTCTGTGCCAGGCAGAGCAACAGGCTTTAGGGTTTGCTGGAATCAGTTTCCTGCCCTAACTAATTAGCAGCCTGGATGGAAAAGAACCGAATCTGTCTGGACCTGGAGAGGCATCCAGCATAGGGTCAAGTCACTGTCCTGAGCTCCTCAAACCCAAGGTCCTCCTTGGAGGCGAGATCAAGAGACCTCTCTCCCTGGCTGCTCCACACACTTGCCGTGTGACCTGGAGCAAAACCTTTGATCCAAAGATTTTAAGGCAAGGCCAATGAACTGCAGCCACTGACCCTTGCAGTAAGCCCACACCTGGTGGCCAGGCCAAAATAGCTGGTAGGAAGAAACATCTTATCCCGCATGAAGATATCAGGTGCTGGAAACTCCACCGCAGAACCCTGTTCTAAGACGTACAACAGCTCTAGTGAGGCCCCTGGTATTCAAATCTTAATAAACTTTTGTCCTCCTTGCCTCAAAATCCCTATCTGCAATGCTGATCCTGACCTGTTTGCTAGAAGGAACCGAGCGGCTAAGATCATTAATGTCTGTGACAAGCTTGGCTCTCCAAGGATAACTAACAATAGAGAAGGGCAGGGGTATTATTATTGCTATGAGCTGTGGCCTTTTCTTTTTTTCCCCTCCACTAAATCAGTCGCACTTAACATCTTTGTTCTGTGACTCACAAACCTGTTGAATTAGCAGAATCGTTAGGTAAATGAATACACTTAATTATAGAAATTAGATGAGTGCACAGTTACAGAATCAATACATGACAAACATGTTTGATGCAAATGGCAGATGAGTCACTGGCATGGCACAGAGTTCATGGCACTGATTGCTGAAACCAATGAATAATGCAGGGCTTTTCTGCACCCCCCGTGGACAATTTGGAAGCATGAAAGGGTTAAAAAAAAATCAGTCCTTGTCAGAAATGTTTATTCGGCACTTCGCAGCCCTGACATAAATCTGTCAGTGACCTGAAGCCTAGGAGAAGGAGCTGAGCACTTCACAGAGCTGGCAGCACAAATCGCAGCTTTCTTTGCTTCTGCTTCTTTTCTTAATGATCCGCAGACAAGCTAGGGAGGGGGAAGACTTGGAGCGGGGGGAGCCCAGACTTGTCTAGTCTCTGCCTTGTGCTAACTAGGGCTCCTAAAAAAACCCAAACCAACAAGTTTTCTTTCTCCTGAAATAAAAAGGGAGCGTTTTCTCTTTGCTCCTGTGATCTTGTTAAACTCGCTGGGGAAAATCAGGCCAGCCACTTAACACTTTGCTTTCACACACAGATCACAAAGCACTTTACTGAGGAAGGTTGCTAGCCCTGTTCCTTTTCTATGGATGGGGAAAGGAGGCAAAAGGAAGAGCGAGGAGCTGCCTGAGTGTACTACCCAGCTGCACAGCACAGCTAAGAATAGAAATCCCCTCTCTTCGCTTCCAGGCCAATCCCCCTTGGACTGAAATGTGTTAAAAAATGTGGTGGCCCTTAAGAGCTGGATTGTGTCACTTTAACTGAAGCTGAGCATCCTCTTACCGCTCAAATAGTCCCCTTGGAGCAATAACCCATGCTGTGATTTGCTAGTGAGGCAGGCAATTGGCTTGCCTCCTGCAACACGCCCAGCGCTTTTCTTAAGACCGATAAAGGGACAAATTCTCACCCACAGCTGCTCTGGTCTCCTTCAGGCTGACTGGCCCCTTACTCCACCAATATGCTTCTGAAGTCGGTGGGTCTTATGTAGAGTGTGTGCAAGGAGTCAGAATATGGCCCGGTTATGGAGCAACCGTAGGCGGGTGTACTCCTGGAGACACAGTGCCCTTGTGGTACCCGGCCCTGTGGCTGGCTGGAAAACAGCCATCTCACTTCAATTAAAACAGTTTTCTCGGGCTTTGGTGATGAATGAAAATGAAACCCATCCCAAATTTTCATGCAGAGTCACTCAAGAAATGAAGTAAGGTAAAAGTGATTTCTTTTAGCTTTTCTAACCCTGCTGCAGCTGGAGTCATTTGATGCCAGCAGTCTTCCCAGCCCAAGTGCGGGGGGGCTGGACTCGATCTGTAAGGTCCTTTCCAGCCCCTACCAATTATGAAACTATGAAAAGCCAGCAGTCTCTCTCCTCACAACAGCTACTTGCTTGGCACTCAAGGCATTCCCTGTAGATGCAAAAAACTCAAGTTCAGCTTCCTCCTCTACTTCATTCAGAGGAGGGCTTGGACTGGGTTCTCCTTATACCCAACCTGAGTGACCACACTTGCTGGACTGGAGGCTCTTCCCAGGGGTAAAGTCTCCTTCCCCTACACTTTCTAAGGGCACGCTCCTCTTACCCAAAGCACCTGCTAAATCCTCCTGCCTGCTATGCTGCAAACGTATTCCATTGGTCTGACTTTGCCCAAACCCCCGCAATGAGCCGTAAGATCTTTTTTTCACTTGGATGATGGCCCTGGTGTTGAAAAGAAGACATAGACAAAGAGATGAAGACTGGCTGAGTCAGACAGCTGCAACCACCCGAACAGGGGGGGAATGGGAATTTATTCAATCATGCCTGCCATAAAGTCATGATAACTGAAAAAAACCAGAAGATTTTGAGTTAGATCCTGACCCAGAGATGTGTATACACTAGGGCTGTGCAAAATGGCACTGCTCCATTTTGACTTGGGTTTCAAGGTTTCGACAGAGAGCGTTTTGTTTCAAATTGCTATTGAATTGCAATTTGAAATAGCTGTTCTGTTTTGCTTCATCGAAACAGTGAGGCTGTTTCGACATTTTGCCCATTAGCTCTAATGGGGAAGCTCAAAAAAGCCTCTCTCATCTGACAGGCAGATTGGGGCTGCGGGCCCCCGATCTGCCTGCCGGATGGAGGGGGGCGGGAAGCCGGGGCTGCCGCCTGGGACTGGGGAAAGGAACGGGACCCGATTGCTCAGTTCCCCTCCCCAGAGCTAGATCGGGCTGAGGATGGAAACCCAGCCCAGCTGGGATGGAGAAGAAACTAGCTCAATAGAGCAGCCAATTAAATGACTGAGAGGAGGACATGTGCTCTCGGAGACTGGAGCATCTAAGAGATTGGGGGTGTCTCAGAGGATATGATGAGATGGAGTGTGATTTGAGTACAGAGAGACCAGGGTAGATCTTGCTATACCAGCTGTGTCATTCAGATCCCTGGATTTCTCATGGACTTTGTAAGAAAACTGGATGGAGGGGAGGTGAGAGGCCACTACACCTAGGAGAGTCAGGAGTCATGAAACTGAGACCTAAAGAAACCTTCTAGCTGAGCATCATCAAGGTTTTACACCCTCCTGGATTTGGATGCCTGGAGATCACAGTCCACATCTACCTAGCAATATTTAGCTCTGAAAACAAGTCCACGTGCATGCATGACACTCCAAATAATAATGATAATCACGTCAGGAAAGTCTTTTCCCTGCTGGAAAGAGAGCAGTGGAAGAGACTTCAAGTAAAAAGCCAGCAAATTCTAAAGACTGCTTTGCTTCAACCACGTTCCCTCACCTTTTGTCTGGATTTCTGCAGATGGCCCTTCTACCACAGCATGAATGTGAAAGCTCTTTTTGAAGTCAAGCATTCACTAACAGAAAATGGAGAGTGGAATATATTCAGCTGTGAATACGAGTTGCTTTGGTTATACACACACATCATCCAGTCGGGGCATGGACACAATGCTATGCGACTCATGCAACCAACCAACGTTTTCCTGATTCTTTGGAGTCTGAATAATGAATTGTTTTACTCTTAGGGGGAATTATTTTTTGTCTTACAAATTACTTTGAATAACAAATGAAGCTAGGGATTTTTTGTGGACTGCAAACAAACAGAGAAGGAAGGAAGCCTAATTCAGCAAACAGATGATTTGCACTGAATTATTCCCTTAGCTCTAGTTTTAAAGCTGCTCTACTAGAACTGGCCTCTAGTGATAATACCTGCATGCATCAGGTAGAAACAGTCAAAAATGCCAAATGTTTTCTATGCAAAATTTAGAAAATGTCACCAAACCCTGCCAATACATTCCACATGGATGTTTCTTTTTCTTTTTTTCCCCCAGGGAAACACCCAAAGGTGATGTGGGGGAAAAAAATCAGGTTTTGACAACCAATTTTTTTGTACTGAAAACTGAAACATTTCAAGCTGAAATGTTTGTGTCAAAAAAATCCATAGTTCTTTAGGGGAAAAGGTTATCGGGACAAAATTCACTCAAAGAAACTTCCAGCTTCCACTAAGCTTCATCTCTGCTAGGGAACATTCAACACTGGTGCAGCACCCACAGCGGTAGCAATTGTGGAGGCTATAGCATGAGCCTGTCTACCCCGACATTAACGGTGAATTAAAAGTCCAGGTTTGCTGTAGTAGAGACAATCCAAGATAAAGCAAGCTTCTCTGCTTAAAATAAATGCACTCTCATCTGCGATAAGGCAAAAATGTCCCTTGGTAAAGTGCAGGACTTTGAATTGTGCTGCATTCCCTTTCCAAAGACAATATGTCATTTTCAAGAGGACTGCACTGGGGTGATCCCTTGAAAATAGAAATACTTTTGCTGTTTCCTGGAGAGCTTCCAGGAAAAAAAAAGGCATATGTGGGGGAAGGGAGTCGGCTCTGACAGCAAAAAAACAAACTGATAGATGGTCAGTTTGATGGTGCCAAGTGCGCCATATGAAAGCATCACTGCCTCTAGCTGAGGGTTAATGGTGCGTCTCTAGGTCCCATTTAGGCTCAGAGAAACTTATTCTCATCTTACTGTGACTTCAGTGGACTCCTGGTTTCCAGGGGAGGAGGTGAAAGCAGAATCAGGACTGGAGTAGAGAAAAGTGGCTTTTTTTTTTTGGTTGAGTTTGCAATCTGAGTTTGCCGGGAGAGAGGTCCCTAAGGTAAGTTGAACTATTGCAGCAAGTCATTTATTCAACAGATGTGGCCCTTTCTTCCGTAACAAATTGTCTGTGAACAGGTTGTAAATTTTATTGATTTAATCTTAAAATATTTGCGAAGGGGCCAACAATTTCAAAGATCAGGGGCTATGGGCAATCAGCTGCAGGAACATCACGCAACACTTCAAACAAAAGCTACCTAAAATTAGCAGCTCTTTTTTGAAAATAGGGGCTGTAGACTTCTATCATGATGATTCATCTAACAGTTTGTATGAACAGATTGCAACCTGTGGATGGCCTGCTACTTTGTATTCTCTATTTATTTCCAATGACTGATCACTTGGGTTAATGCGAAGAACCCCTTTCTGTTTGCAAATCACTCTAAAAAATATTTTATTATTTATAGATTGATTGCATCAAAAATGAAATCTATTTGGCAATATTCTCAATGTTTATAACATAATACATTCATAATTTTAGGGCTTTGTGTGACCATGAGATGATCACCTTTGACCTTGTGCACAACCTAAGTTAGATATTTTCATCCAGTGTTTCCCGTCCCAGCAATTTGTGGTTGAACACTGGAACAGTTTTTTTAAGAAGGCATCCAGTCCTTATTTTAAGATGCCTAAGTATTGTTATTTGAGACAGCAAGTGCATACATGCTAAAGTTTAGTACATGCTTAAGTTCTTTCCTAAATAGGGGCCCATAAAGCATGGAAAATCCATAGCAAACAGTTCTACTGATTAATCCACCCAACCGAAAATGCACAAATTGAGTCCAGTTTGAATTACACCTTGCTCACTCGGGGTGCCTAGACACATGCTCCAGGGTAGGGGTGTGTTTTAATTAAGGTGGCTCTCGGGAGCCGCTTTAATTAAAATGCCGCACTCTCTCGTGTATTTAGCACGCCATGTTTCAAAACGGCTGGGGGGGTGCTTTAACTAAAGCTCAGTGAAGGGGCTTTAGTTAAAGCACCTTCGATGAGCTTTAGTTAAAGTGCCCCTGCCACCATTTTGAAACACAGGACACTGAATAAATACTGGAGTGTTGTAATTAGATGAATCGAGTCTGCTGTGATGACTAATCAGGACGCAGCAGAGCACGTGTATAGACAGACACCCTCGGTGTTTGTGAATAAAAGCCTATCAGGAGGCTTCATTACCAAGGAGCTGCATGAAGACATCTCAACTCTTTTCACTCAGTCTACAGAGTATCTTTGCTTTCTACTAAAGCCATTGAAGTCACCTGATCTCAAACTACGGCTTGGACGTAACACAGAAGTAAAGCTGCAAAAGCACTGGAGGATTCTTTTACACTGATTGCCATCGGTGTTGTTAGTTAGTAAGAGTGGTTTCCCAGCAACCCATATAGGTGCTAACTGAGGTCACCCTAATTGATTTAAAAATGGGTTTGTTGCCAAGGAGCTGTGTGGAGGCACTTTATAAACAGAGCGACTGGGGCAGCATGCACCTCAGTGGTCTCTTCCCATGGGAATTAGCATCATAGCAACACAGAAGATCCACCTGCAAGTACTTATTGCATCCTGGTGTCCATGTATTGATCCACGATGATGGATGCGTCATCACACAGACACGCACTTGTATTGGACAACACAAGGATGGAGGGCTGCATTAGCTCATGCACTCCAGATCCCATTGGCCACTTACATCCATACATATACACTCATGCAAAAAATGCATATATAATCTCTACACCCACATGGCAACCAATATTAACCCATGCACACAGATTGTATGTATTTCAGGTAGACATGCAGAAATGTTTGCAGGCTTCTGATATGCTCCGTTAGCTCAAGCCTGCACACTCGCCAACACGTGTAACGTTCTCATCCACACGAGCATCTGTATATACACACCAACACACCCACTCCTGCATTCCCCACATGCACATTCACTCAGATGTACTAAGAGGAAAAAATTCTCTGCTGCTTGACTCACTGAGCTGAGGAAAAAAGGACAACAGGACTAAATTGGAGTCTCTTGTTAGATATCAGGGCAGAGCTCCAAACTGACAGCTCAATGCTAGCCTCAAGGACCCAAAGAGACATGGTCTGCAGGGTCCATGACATTGCCAGACCCCCCCAACCGACTGCCATGCATCTGGAGTTAATTTTACGCAATACATAGTAGGGGTGTAGAAGGGTTGGGGGTTAAATTCTACCCATAATCTAGTCAATGGAAAATGCCAACGGATCCATTTGAAGAATTACAGTGTATCCTACCATACCATCCTCAATTTGACATTTGTAAATTCAGCAGAGGAGCCTTAGTCAGACTTTCAGGAAAAAGATAAACTTAATGATATTACAAACTACAGGAGAGGGATATAATTGGGAGACAACTCTATTATATCGCTGCTCAGAGCCCTTGCTTCTAACCGATTGCCCGTAGCTAGTTCTCTCCAACCGACGTGGTTACTTAAAAACCCTTACACCCAACGACCTGCCTGGAAGGACTTCTAGACTTCCCAAAAGGACAGTCCCTCCACAATTCTTAGCATTTAGCTCAACAAAAGACCAGGGATTTGAATCAGCAATACACTCTCAGAGTCCACAATAAGGTATACGTGCATGCCAAAATTGATGTGCAGTCACAAGCAGATGCAGAGGTAGGCACACACTTTGGGGAGGGCCAGTTCTGCAGATGAGATGGTTTCATACACCTCATCTACATGGGCAAGGAAGGCAGGTCATGCCATGAGACAAGCAAAGAGTCCCTCCTTTATGTTAGGGTGGGCTCAGTGCAGATGAGCTTGGCACTGTAGAAAGGAGATTGCCGTGGAGGCTGGGAAGCTGGTTGCCGGGGTTCATGGGAAGAAGAACTATATTCTTCTAGTTGCCTGAAATAAACCATACCGTGCCCGAATCAGTTCTCCTGGAATCTGGACCAAAACATGTCGAATGCCAGTACGTGCGTTATACTTCCAAGCAGAACCCAATCTCCCCGATTTCCTCCGCTTGTAACAACACAAGTACCTGCCCCAGAAGCTGACAGATGGCTGTCAGTGAACTGGGCTGAGAACCAAAGCAATCTCAATCTGAAGCATTGCCAGCATGTCCAGTACCAGTACAGACAGCCTCAACAGGAGATTAATACAGTCTGTTTTCCAAATAGCTGAGCTGCCACAGCTGATTGAGGGACTTTGCTCTGCACCTATGATCATCCAGAGTCAGAAGGTCTTAGCTGTGATGCGACATACAAAGCATCCTGCTAGGCATATCTAGCCCTGTCCTTTCTCTGCTCCTGTCTAAAGGACCCACTTTAAATAACAATGCATGAAGCAAAGGCTGCAGTTAATAGGAACAGTCACTAATCTCCAAGCTAAACGTATGTCACAAAGCATGACGAGAAACATCCATCTTGATCCCCTGAAGCTATTCCTTCACTGCAAATGTAAGCCATGTGGTTACCTGGGTTTAGTTTTCCACTATCCCATCACCCACCAGCAATGCCTCTGACCTGGGTATGGAGGAGCTTTAAGTGAGTCTAGTTTATTGATCTTTGGATATGGGGCAGAGCCCCAGTTCTGCTTGAACTCACACCGAAACCTGCTTGCTTTGCAGTGAGGGTGCAAGACAAGTCACCCAAGTGTGGACAGGGCTCCAATAACCTTCCCACAATCCCACTGCAAGGTCTCTCATAATTGATCCTAGACCATCTGAGCACAGGATATGCCCCAACACCCATGCACGTGTGCTGAAACAGGAAGGACACAAAAAAGCAAGTAGGACTTTTGCACTCCCCATGTGAGGCTGACCTAGATGCTCAGACCCAAGCTTTACTTATTCAGGTTAACTGCGCAGTGAAGATATATTCTGAGATGTATCAGTTTAATACCCTGCAGAACGAAGAAAGCAGGGTTTGGGTTTTTTTTCCAAATGGGTGTGTAAAGAGGTGCTTTGCCCTCCTTTACCCAGCTGCAAGTACTCAGCAGCTAATAGTCTGCCTGGCTGAGAGACTGGGAGCCAGCTGGGGCTGATACAAGCTAATGAAGGAAGAGCCATAAAGAGGGTTTAAAAACTCCAGGGGGAGGGGGAAGCCCCGAATCCAAGTGATTCCTCCTATACTGCCTGAAGGAAGGTGCTGGGTCTTGCCTTGGGTTGGTCTGTTATGGTTGTGAAGCCTGTTCAAGAGGAATCAAAGCTGTCTGGAAAGTCTGAACACAAAACTGACTGGCCTAGCTAAGGAAGCTGGGTGAGGCACATGCTCGTAGGGTGTCTTTGACAGTTCCCAAGCCATCAGCTACCAGTTGAACTTCTGACCAGAAGGGCTAGATGTCTTGTTGGAGATTTGAAAAATGCAGTGTTTGAGGTTTGCATGCAGCACTACACTGTGATCAAGTCAAGCAGGGCCAGGCTAGGGCTGTACTTGACTGGGGGATCTCCAGGAAACAGTGAGTCAGAAGGGTGGGTGCTCTGTGCATGGATTTGGTTGTGAATCAGTGTCCCAGTAGGGTGGATAGGAGAGGTGAAGCTAATGAGGTTCTGTTTTTTTGATCAGCTGTTAAAAAGATGCCCTGACTACCAATGACTTCATGTTATCTCATAGAGCTTTTCTCCAAAGGAGGGAGCTCAGCCCTCTGGGGCCCAGCTAATGTGAATAATAATTACACTCGTTCTAACTCCATCTCCCTGTGGCTTCTGCTACATCTTGTAAATACTTTCTGTGTTTTGGAGCAGTCTTGTAACATTGCTCAGGCTGTAAGCATGCCAGGTCCTACCCTGGGGGTGTCTGCATTTCAGTTTAGGGTCAAGCCTGAGAAATTCATGTGTGCATCTAAACGATGAAGTGTGCAGACAGAACCATCCACATGAATCAATAAAATAACCATTTTTCATAAAAATGGGGCTGGAAGGGTCTTCAGGTGGTCATCTGGCCTAGCCCCCCTGGTCAAGACAGAATTGTGACTAATCTGCACCATCGCAGATAAATTTCTATCTAACCTGTACTTAAAAACTTCTAATACCAGAGGTTTCATAACTGCTTGAGATAATCTGTTCTGGGGTTTAACCACTCCGAAAGGTAGAGTGGGCTTTGTAATATCTAACCCAACTCTCCAAATCTGCCTGCTTGGAATTTAAGCCCATTACTTCTCAGTCTGCCTCTCGGGGACTCAGGAAACAACTGATCGGCACCCTCTTGAGAATAAACCTCTTTGTATTTGAAGATTGTCATCAAATCCCTCTTCAGTCTGGTCTTCCCCAGACTGACTAATCCTAGTTTTTCTAATGCATGCCGATTGTGGACATGGCTAAAACCAGCTTTTTAACTTCCTGTCCTGTAAACTTAAACTTCTTGCCTTCCCCAACTAGTCAGGAAGTCAAAGAGCTATAGTGCCTGGTGCAATTTCCTCATTGCAGTCTCATCCTTCACACCCTGTAGGATCTCAGCCTTGCTGCAGCTCCAGACCCCATTCTCTTGGCCCGGCTTATCCTGTTCTGCTCCTGACCTGAGGCCTGGACTATGAAGACAGATATCATATTAGATTAGAAATGTGACTCTGACATTTCACCTTTTGTCATAGCCTCAACCACTGGTCCAGATCTCAGGTACTTGGCTAGGCCCACACTCCACAAGAATAACTATGGCCTTCTTACAATTGTATTGTGCTTACAGTTTGAGCAGCAAGAGCTTAACTGAAGGGCCTGGACTTATATACTCGGCCCAGCTGGCTCTGCAGCCCATCAGCTCAGTGCTTGCAGCTGGTGCTGCTCTGGGACCAGGTGGCCCTGCTTAGAGGGAAGATGGTCTTCCAACAGCAACCTCACATTGAAAAAAGGTAAAAATTGGACCAAAGTAAAATTGGACCAAAGTAAAAATTTGGCAAAAATGGTTTATTTTGCTCCAAAAAAGCTGGAAACTTTTCTTTGTGGAAATATTTACTGCGCTCGTCCCCCTCAAAGGCTTAATTAAATGAAGACTTGTCACTTGTTTCTCAAGATGAATTGCTGGAATTTTTAAGTCTTTGGATTCGCCAAAAACAGGCTTGGAAAACTGAAAATATTGGGGGGGGGGGGCATTAATCAGAAAAATGTTTAAAAAAAAAAATAGCTGGAAGTTTTTTAGTAAGCAGTTTTGAAAATTACCTGTGAAACAAAAGTGACGTTTTTCTACCAGTGCCAAAAACTACTAAAATATTCCAATCAAGCATCTCTGAGTTTCCCCTTATGGATGCCCAGAAGTACCACACATTATAAATCTGATCTCTCTTATCATCTGCCAGTGTCCTAACTGACCCAAGACCTGGCCCAAAGTCCAGTGAAACCAATGTAAAGGCTCATTGACTTCTGTGGTTTTCAGATCTGGTCCCAAATCTTCGCATTAGGGAAGAACAATTGAACGGTCTTCCAAAGACCCTTTCCAATGCCAGTCTCTGCTGGAGGTGCTGGAGGGATCTGGTTGCTACTACCACAATGATTGGCTGACAGCTTTGCCCAGTGTCTCTTATTAGTGTGGGTTTAGCAATAGGGATGATGGTAAAGTAAATTCAAAGCAAGTCAGGGGTCCCTGTACTGCAAGGGACTGGCCTCAGTACACTCGCACTGCATTTACCACTGGTTGGGCAGTGCTGTTCCCAAGCCCTCAGAGCTCAATCAGCCTCAGCAAGGGCAGATGATTCTTCCTTGTCCTAAGAGATCACAGGAACAAGACACTCACTGCTGAGTTAGCCCTTCAGACTACAAGAGAAAAGGGCACTTGTGAAGCAGCTCACAGCTCCCCACCCCTGGACGCACCGCAGTGCCGGCTTGACCCCATCTTTACTGACGCGAGAGATGCTCGTGTGACAGCCAACTTGTTAGCCGGCACCAAGGACTGAGCTGTGACCCTCTGGAGTTGAAAGCAGGAATCTTTTCTGCTTGAGCTAATGTGTCAGGACTCCTGGCTGAAAGCTATACCAAACTCATCTGCTCTCTGGACCTGGCACAGAGGTGGATGCACAATACACAATGGCCCTGACAAGTGGGATACATGAGAATAAGCAGAGCTGTTAGGCCTTGAAATTACATGTTACCAAGAAGGCAGGAGCAGCCCAGCTCTCAGCTACAGTGTTTTACTGTGCAAGATGGAGGGGGGAGATTAAACTATGGTGCCTCAGTTTGAGATTTAAAGACCTAAGCTGTTGTTTAGAGCTTCTGAGCTCAAAACCCAGTGAAAGAAAACACAGCCAGAAGAGAAGTCTGTTTATATGGCTCATGAGATAGAAAAGAGAAACTTCCCCATTTCATTCATTTTCCCAGTTCTCAGTTAAGCTCTTTGCAGAATGTGCTTATAAAACAGCAGCATACCACATGCTAGTCTAATGGGCTAGAGGAGAAAAAGCCCCAGGTAAAACCAATGGACGTACAATAGCCGGACTGGTTCAGCTAACTGGACCTAAAACTCACTTTATTGGCTCCTTGGCTAGTGCAGTATGGGAAGACATAATTAGATTCAGCTGGAAAAACCCTGGTGGGTTTTGGTGGAAATTTAAAACCTAGGATGTGAAGTATGGGAAAACTACAAAGGAATTCCAGTACTGAAAGTAGAAAGTATAGAAAATAGAAGTATAGAAAGCCAAGTATAGAAAGAGGGGAACAAGGGACAAGAAAAGTGCAGTGTTGTCATAGAGATGGATAGAAGAAGTGAAAGAACAAAAGCCACATAGGACAATGAAAAGAAAGGGGTCTCAGACAGATGTAAGGCACATCTGGAGGCACTGGGCAAACACAGTGCCAGGACAGCACACATCTGTAGAGCAAGATTAAAAGATGAGGCGTAGAAGGCCAAAAGCTCATGGCCACATGACATCTTACGGATGGACTTTGGCATTCATTACTGAAGAGCTGTACACACGTGATGGGTAGGTTGCTTCGCCTCAGCAGCACAGTGCGTGCATAATGCACCATGGCTACAGGCATGGGGCTCCAGGGACAGCACTGGCAGGAGAAGGGCAGGGAATGCACCGTCCCCAGAAAAGACACATTTTTCTTTTCTTCAAAAGGGGCCGCGATGAGGAGAACCAATGGGAAAGCAGCTGGAAATGGCCCCCCCATGGAAAACCAACCTCATGCATCTGTACTTGTTCCTCTGTCCTCCCCCTTCCCTGCCTGGGCTCTCTCCAGTTACCAAGTGCCTCTAGGTCTCGCCCATACCTTTCCGGATGCCACCATCAGCTGCACAGGAGAAGTCCCCAGCAGTCAGCAGAAAGCACGTTGCCGCTTTCTTGTTCTTGTCTCTGGTGCTGGAGCGTCTCATGGGCTTTTTCTCCTCATTGGATGGTGACAGGGGCTGCTCTTCATCTGACAGCACCACATTGGCATCGCCATTCTGCTTGGAGTCTTCAGAGGCAGGGTTAAGGAGGAGAAAAATTAAGAAAAATATTAAATATTCTCTAAGGAAACTGCCGAGATCCAGGCTCTTGCCACTGGCTATAAGAAGGCCTTGCAGATGGCTGCCCACTAGCTACAGAAACATTCCCCTGAACATTGCCCAAACTGGGATCCCCCAGCCCTGACCTGAAGGGACCAGTCTAAAGGGAGAGAGAGGAACTGAGCCACCTCTGAGGTCAATGGGACTGATGGCCTATTCCCCAGGCAATTCCATCCTCTGCTATCTCCAAGCTGATCAGAGCAGTTTTGTCCAGGCCCTCAGCAGGTTTTGTTCAGGACTGATCAAAAGGTGAGTCCTTGATCAGCTCCAAGGGCTGCTCTAAATTACACTGGGGATCAAACCGCCACCTGCGGAATTGGGGACGACAGCCGGCTCCTTTGCATATGCCCCGGGCTGCACCCAGCGGACTTTTACTGAGGACTGGGTCTGAGGCTCACAAAGCTTCAGTCCAAAAGTAAATGTTTGTGAGCATGTAGAAACAAGGGAGTTACAAAGCAAACACATGGAGCTCAGCCGAGGTTCTCAAATACCACTGTAGTGCATGTAAACAAGGGCAAGTACAAGAGGCATCAAGCAGGCACTACCATGCACCCATCAGCAAACACAAGCAGGCCCAGATCCTGAGATGGGATCGCTCACTGAAGCTGACAGGGATGACCCCTGAGAAGCTGTGTGAATTCAGTGCTGGTGCAAGACAGGTGCACCATAGATAGCTGCCACCAGACCAGTTCCCATCATGCTGCATGTCCAACCATGAACTGAATGGCATCAACACTTGGGCCAAAGGAAATTCAGCCACTGTGGCCCATTCCATCTTTGGCGTCTCTGCTGAAACTGCCAGCACAGAGGCCACCTAATGCCAATTAAATTTGCTGTTTAGCAATGCAGACACATACCCACTCAGACCTGGGCAGAGACCCAGCAGGCTCATGTCATCTAGGTCCCACCAGCCTGCTCTTGTGCCCATTTGCTGCCTCTTTCACTCACTGCTGGGCTAGACAGATTGGAAGCAGTGGCCTCGGTGGAAGGGGTCCCACTGCCAAGGCTCCAATCTAAGCTGGAGGCTAAGCTCTTAACATGATTTGAATGCATTTGCTTTTGACATCCAGAACTGGAGACAGCCATCCCAGCCTGGACTCTCAGCTCCTGCAAATCGGCGACGCTCCTTCAGGGCCAATGTTGTTGCTTCTCTTGACACCGGCTGAGGATAGCTCCCCTCCTTCTGGCAGCTCTGTGAGAGCCACTATTGGGTGGGAAGGATGCTCTCTAGCAGGAACATTTGGTGGCTTTTTTTTTCCTGGAGAAACAAAGGAATCTGAATTTCTTCTCTGCCACGAGCAGCATTTTCCCACGGAGGGCCCAGAACACCTTTCTTTGCCAGTCAGCACCTGCAGCAAGAAACCCCAGAGATGCACAAGGCCTTGGGAAGCAGCTACACATAGCTTTGCTGCTGAAAAGCACTGGCACTGAGAAGCCGTACAGATCAGGAGCCAGCTGCATCTCGTTCCCTTTGATGGCAGGCTGTGCTCTGGAGACACCGCATGAGAAATTGCTTCTTCTGACTCTGTAAAACATGCCACCAGGGTGCCACGGTTTAGATTGCCCCTGGCTCCTCAACAGTACAACTTCCATGTGGCCCACTGAGGCTGGAGGACCCAGCAAGGAGACCCAGCTGGCTCAGTAAAGTATAGACATGAGGTCAGTGGAACGAGCCCAAACTAGCCATGTAAATGGAGCGTGGTGGAACAATCAAGCTGGGATAGATTAGCTACCAGGAGACGGACTCAAGGCTTGAACTGGCCATTTACTCAGGCACCTTGCAGGCCATGCCAGCTGCTAAGATGCCAGCACGCCGCATGGTAGCAGTTCAAATACTGGAACACAATGCTTGCTAGAAGCTGATCTTCTCAGGCTAGCTGCTAGCTAGCACGTGGGGCA
>NW_017728934.1:1730801-1736138 GCF_001723895.1 Crocodylus porosus
GGTCTGAGGCTCACAAAGCTTCAGTCCAAAAGTAAATGTTTGTGAGCATGTAGAAACAAGGGAGTTACAAAGCAAACACATGGAGCTCAGCCGAGGTTCTCAAATACCACTGTAGTGCATGTAAACACGGGCAAGTACAAGAGGCATCAAGCAGGCACTACCATGCACCCATCAGCAAACACAAGCAGGCCCAGATCCTGAGATGGGATCGCTCACTGAAGCTGACAGGGATGACCCCTGAGAAGCTGTGTGAATTCAGTGCTGGTGCAAGACAGGTGCACCATAGATAGCTGCCACCAGACCAGTTCCCATCATGCTGCATGTCCAACCATGAACTGAATGGCATCAACACTTGGGCCAAAGGAAATTCAGCCACTGTGGCCCATTCCATCTTTGGCGTCTCTGCTGAAACTGCCAGCACAGAGGCCACCTAATGCCAATTAAATTTGCTGTTTAGCAATGCAGACACATACCCACTCAGACCTGGGCAGAGACCCAGCAGGCTCATGTCATCTAGGTCCCACCAGCCTGCTCTTGTGCCCATTTGCTGCCTCTTTCACTCACTGCTGGGCTAGACAGATTGGAAGCAGTGGCCTCGGTGGAAGGGGTCCCACTGCCAAGGCTCCAATCTAAGCTGGAGGCTAAGCTCTTAACATGATTTGAATGCATTTGCTTTTGACATCCAGAACTGGAGACAGCCATCCCAGCCTGGACTCTCAGCTCCTGCAAATCGGCGACGCTCCTTCAGGGCCAATGTTGTTGCTTCTCTTGACACCGGCTGAGGATAGCTCCCCTCCTTCTGGCAGCTCTGTGAGAGCCACTATTGGGTGGGAAGGATGCTCTCTAGCAGGAACATTTGGTGGCTTTTTTTTTCCTGGAGAAACAAAGGAATCTGAATTTCTTCTCTGCCACGAGCAGCATTTTCCCACGGAGGGCCCAGAACACCTTTCTTTGCCAGTCAGCACCTGCAGCAAGAAACCCCAGAGATGCACAAGGCCTTGGGAAGCAGCTACACATAGCTTTGCTGCTGAAAAGCACTGGCACTGAGAAGCCGTACAGATCAGGAGCCAGCTGCATCTCGTTCCCTTTGATGGCAGGCTGTGCTCTGGAGACACCGCATGAGAAATTGCTTCTTCTGACTCTGTAAAACATGCCACCAGGGTGCCACGGTTTAGATTGCCCCTGGCTCCTCAACAGTACAACTTCCATGTGGCCCACTGAGGCTGGAGGACCCAGCAAGGAGACCCAGCTGGCTCAGTAAAGTATAGACATGAGGTCAGTGGAACGAGCCCAAACTAGCCATGTAAATGGAGCGTGGTGGAACAATCAAGCTGGGATAGATTAGCTACCAGGAGACGGACTCAAGGCTTGAACTGGCCATTTACTCAGGCACCTTGCAGGCCATGCCAGCTGCTAAGATGCCAGCACGCCGCATGGTAGCAGTTCAAATACTGGAACACAATGCTTGCTAGAAGCTGATCTTCTCAGGCTAGCTGCTAGCTAGCACGTGGGGCACACTCAGAAGGGACCTCAGGAGATCATCTAGTCCAACCCTCTACGCTGGCCGAGCCTCAACAGATGTTTGCTTCCCTGATCGGTAACACCTCAAGCGAAGGAGCTTCCACAACCTCCCTATGGCTCTTCCACTGTTTTACTCCCCTACATTAGGCAGGTTTTCCTAATACCAACATAAGCCTCTTGCTGCAGAATAAATTGATTTAATTGCATCTTTCTTTCAGTAGTGATGGAGAAGACTTGACCAGCATCCCCTTTATACCAGGCTGTTGGGTTCTGGGAGGCTGTTTTCATGGTCTGCCATCCCTCCCCCCAGTCTTCTCTTCTCTACAACCAGTAAAGTTACTCCTGATTTACAGCATAAGAAACAAAAGGAGATCATGATTTGATGCAGTCATTCATGATTTACACAAGTGTGCATGAGCAGGGACTCTGACCCAGTAGAGTTACTCCTGACCTAGACCAGGTTGGGACAGGAATATGGCCTGACAGTTAATTCTCATTTACACATGGGGAAGTAAAAGGACCCCTTATCCCACTGTGTTTACTCCCAGTTTACAGGTATGAGTGAGATCCAGGAGGATCCCACCTAATTCATGTGGAGGAGAGAGGGAGGGGAAGTTGTCCCAATAACAGTGCTCCTGATTGCTACCAGGTGAATAAGAGGGGAAGGTCAAGTCCAGTAGACTTAGCCTTGATCTTTATCCCTGTCAGAGCAGAATTAGGCCCACTCAGCTCAGTCCCTACCTGCTTCTCATAATGCTGAAATCACCGGAGCCTCTGGCCACTTGGGTACAGCACAGAGCAGTCAGCCACCTGGCTGCCTCTGGCCCTTCTTGCAACAGCATCTCACAGAAGTGGTAGCATCAGGGCCATATTCTGCTCTTACACCTGGGCTGAATCTGCAGCAGCTCCCTTGGAACCATGGCAGACCATCAGATGTAGCATTGGGAGCAGAATCCATCCCAGAGCCATTGTAAGGCACTAGATGGTGCTTTCCCCTAGCTTGGAAGAGTTTAAAAGGAGATTAGACGAGCAACTGGCTGGGGTTACTTGACCCCAGCACTCTTTCCTGCCCCAGAGCAGGGGGTCGGACTCGATGAGCTAATAGGTCCCTTCCGACCCTAGAAATCTATGAAATCTAGATTGGGTGTACGTACCTGTCACCTGTTCCCTCCCGCTTCAGGCTTTATGTACCTTGGGGTTTTGCATCTCACCTGCTCGTTTCCTCTCTGCCACCTCCTCTGTTGCCAGGGGGCAAGTGTCGCTCTGTGTGCTGCTGCGGGGCGAGTTATCCTCAGACTTGCAGTAGGCGGGGGAGTCCAGTGGGGCTGGGCGGGGTATATGCTTTTTCTTCTTCTTTGGGAGCTTTTGCTTGGCCATAGCCAGTGAGTAATACATCCCAAAGTTGTTAACGATGACGGGCACTGGCATGGCAATAGTGAGCACCCCAGCGAGCGCGCATAGTGCCCCCACCACCATGCCTGACCAGGTCTTGGGGTACATGTCACCATATCCCAGTGTTGTCATGGTGACGACTGCCCACCAGAACCCAATGGGGATGTTCTTAAAGTGCGTATCACCTCCTCTGGGGTCCAGTGACTTGGCCCCAATCCTCTCGGCATAGTAGATCATGGTAGCGAAGATCAAGACCCCTAGGGCCAGGAAGATGATGAGCAGCAGGAACTCGTTGGTACTAGCCCGGAGCGTGTGGCCTAGCACCCGAAGCCCCACAAAGTGTCGCGTCAACTTGAAGATCCTAAGGATCCGGACGAAACGGACCACCCTCAGGAAGCCCAGCACGTCCCTTGCAGCTTTGGAGGACAGGCCGCTGAGGCCTACCTCCAGATAGAAGGGCAAGATGGCCACAAAATCAATGATGTTGAGTAGGTTCTTGATGAAGACCAGCTTATCTGGGCAGCAAATAATGCGCACCAGGAACTCCAGGGTGAACCACAGGACACAGACTCCCTCAATGTAGGTCAAGATGGGCTCCGTCTCCACCTTGCGTGTCAGCAGGATTGTAGAGGTATTGCCAACCACCAGTGTTTCAGTCACGTTGACGTCTATGTTAAAGGCCTCGTGTGTCTCCAGGCAGAAGGTCGTAATGGAAACCAGGATGAAGAAAAGCGAGGCAAAGGCAACTACCTGCAGGAGGAAATGAATTCAGTGGTTAGGAGGATGTTGCAAGTGGGATGGAGAGGACTTGGGTGTAATGATGGTAGGAACTTTGCAGTGGAAAACCAAGGTACAAGAGTATTATATGGGGATGAGGGGGTCAAGAAAAGGCAATGCATGCATGGATTAAGAAATTATGTAGGCAAGGATAACTACCTACGCATGTATATAGTTGAAGTTACACATTAAGTAAAGAGATTAATGTGAATTAAAAGAGCTTAGCATTCTATCTAATGCATGTATTGCAGATATTAAAATGAGGTCAAGAAAGGGAAATTGGATTCCCTTCCCACTCATATAAAGCTGAAGAAAGATGCCTGCCGTGTTCAGACCTGGGGGATCAGATGCAGCTCCACAATGTTCTTTCTGCCCCACATGTTTTATAAACACGCACACACGGCTCTAGCCCCCCACCTCATCTTCTCCAGCTATCCCATCAAAGTAGAAGAGAGACGCTTTCCCTGCGAGAGGTCATTGGCAAAGAGAAAATTCCCAAGAAACATTTAGGGCAGCTTCTATTCCTCCTGTTGGGTGTATTAGTGACCTTAGGATCCTAAATATGATCCTGCTTGAGTGCCTGAAATGCAGTTAATGCAACAGGTGGGGGTGGGCTTTTCCTCCTCCTCCTCCTCGCTACTTTTTTGTGGTTCAGCATTAAGGGTAAGATGAGGGTTTATTATGAAAGCAAATGGTTTAGTGATTTTTCAGGTACTTGAACAGGGTAGGATAGAATCACACTTAGGAGCCTAAGTCCATTTCAATCCTAATATGTGGAACAGATTCTGGCCCTTAGAGAATTAACTCTACCTGTCAGTGGTGTCCGACCTACTGGTCGTGGTGCCCACTTTGATAACCGTTCTCAGAATAAAAATGACCACTGTCTGTGGGGGCAGATAGCTTGGCTCTGAGCTACACAAGGTACTAAACCATGGTGGCAAAGCTCAAGTCCTCCAAGGCCAAAAAGATATTACTACAGGGTCTGCCCCTGCAAACCAGCCTGGGCACCTGTTGGGAGCTCTTAGTCCTTTTCCTGAGGAATAGGCTTCTGTATAGCACAGCCACCATTCCCCGGCCCTGCTAGCAGCTGAATTGGCCATACTCTACTCCCAGCCCCAAAGATGAAGGGACCACTTAGGGTCAAGAGTAAGGTAGAGACACAGAGATGCTTGGGGGAAGGTTACAGTGGGATTGGATGTGATATAATCTCTGCAAGGAGGCCTAGTTCTCCCCAGCTTTCCACCAGCTACTTCAAATAACAAGGAAGAAGCTAGCCCCACACCTAGGACCCTGCACTGGAAGTACCCTGGGTTAGTTTGTGCCTCTATTTTTCTCCTATGTGTTATTCATGTTAGTTCCAATGAGAAATTAATATTCACGTTATCATTAATAGGTCAACCAGCTAAATTGCAAAGGGTGATGGCATGGTGAGATAACTAGTCCTTACCCAAAGGCTGCCCAAGCACTTAGTGGTCACCCTGAGTTATAATTAGGAGAACCTTGGCTCGTTCTTTGCTAGGACAATGGGCAAGATCCTTAGCTGGTATCATAGATTCATAGATTCATAAATGCTAGGGTCGGAAGGGACCTCAATAGATCATCGAGTCCGACCCCCTGCATAAGCAGGAAAGAGTGCTGGGCCTACAT
>NW_017728934.1:1736238-1771870 GCF_001723895.1 Crocodylus porosus
GTCCGAGCCCCCGAGGTCTGGAACAGCCTGCCAGCGGAGGTGGTTCAAGTGCCTACATTGAACGTCTTCAAGACACATTTGGATACCTATCTTGCTGGGATCCTGTGATCCCTGCTGACTTCCTGCCCCTGGGGTTGGGGGCTGGACTTGATGATCTCCCGAGGTCCCTTCCAGCCTGAATGTCTATGAAATCTATGAAACACATGCAACCACCCCTGCATTGAGAGCAAAGAGGACTGCTAGATCTGGTTTCACTGGAAACTCTGGTCATAGCCTCGAGCTGCTTGAGCTGGAGCTGCTAGTATCTGAAAGTCCACACAAGCCTTACCCTCTTCTACTGGGCATTGGTTCAAATCCAGCCTCAGCACTGAAGCTCCAGTGGAGCCAATTGACCCCAGGCCAGTAGAGAATCAGGTACCTAAGATAACTGATGCTATCTAAAAAAATCTAAATCTGAAGCTGTCTAATAAAAAGACCTGGCACTTGTCATCAGTTGATCCCAAAGCAGGTCAGTATCATTAACCCCATTTACAGATGGGAAAACTGAGACACAAGTGAAGAGGACTGGAACGCACCTCTCCTGCACCACAGTCTGGTGTGCCAGCCAGAAGGCCATGCGTGCAACAAACTTCCTAGGGAACATCTGTCCAAATCACACCTGGCAACCTCAGTAAAAAGACGAGGTGCCGAATAGTTCTAGACAAGGTGAGAGAGAGCTTCAAGCATGTAAATGCGCATGGCCTCACTAAATCTAAAATAGCTCTATTGAGCTTTGTTGATTTTCACCCGCTGAGGCCTCTCCTCAGTCCTTGCCCTCCACCCAGCCCCAGAAAAGTTCAGTGAACTAGGTGCCAGAAAGCTTACCCTACTCACACCCCAGCTGCTCTGCAGAGAGATGATGGACTTTGGTTTCCCGGGCCATCGATACAGAATCTTTTACAAGTGCTACAATGCAGCGTGGCTGCAGGGTGTGTCAGATTGCAGCAGCTGCCGGAGTTATGATGGAGTTTATGAAAATGGCTGTAGCAACAGTTCTGTGCAAGTGTCCATTATGAATTCAGGCTGGTATAACAGCATCAATTAAAAAAGCCTCGGTTTGCAATTCATGCAAATGCTACGTCTCTTGCCAGAGCTGATAGCGGTGCCATTCACTTCTTCAGATTTAAAAGTTTCTGATATAGAGAGGTGCTTTTTTGCTTCCCCACAAGGTTTGTAATTCTAGCGGAAGGACTTGCTGAGATTGGTCAGACCCTGTCTCGAAAGGGAGACCACGCTGGGGAGTCTCAGGTGGTTGCAATCAGATTATACTGAGGATCAGTCTAGCCAGACCTTGTATCCAGGCGTGCACACAAAAGGTGCACGAAGAGGCTGCCCCCTCTTCACATCTGCACCACCAGCTCTGAGCAAGATGATGAGGTGGAAATGGATGAGAATGGCAGAGGCAATGCATCAATTAGCAGAGCGGAGCTGATGCTGGGACTAGGGCATTAATCCACTAATTGTATATGCCCACAGCAGATACCTTCCCTTAGATGCTCCTGGTTTATGAGTCATGGCTTCAGCTATCCTTTGGATAACAAGCCCTGTTCAACATCAGGTCCATAGGAGGAACTTGGCTTTCCTCTCTAATCCTTGCTCATTAGATACCAACATTTAACCCTTTAGTTGCTAGGTTCAAAGGCTTTGCACAGCACCCTAGCTAAGACCAGTTAAGATCTGCTTCACCTTGAGTACAAGCAACTGAAAAGAGGCCCAATATAATATGGAAATCAAATGCTCTTTAGCAGAAATACTTTGTTTGGGGGTTTTTTTCTCTTAGTTAATCACACTCAGGCCTCATTCCTGCCAGGATGAGCTTGTGGAGAGTCCGTTATGCAGAGAATCTGTTCCCAAGAGCACCAGTGAGAGCCCCCAAACAGAAAAGCTGCTACCTGGAAAGCTTTCCTGTATCTTCTCCTGTCTCCTCTATAAAAAGCTCAGGCAAGCCTTTAGCTTTCCAGGATCTGATACTCTTAATATACCACAAGCAGGACTCTGTTCCCACTGGAGTTGATGGCAAAACTTCTGCCAATCACAGCAGAAACAAGATCAGACCTTGTGAGTGTTCCCTGTCTTCTGGTCAAGGGAATTGGTCCAGTTTTGTGGTTGGATCTTCTCCTGCTTTTCTGAACTATCTTTATTGCCTCGGACAGCAGCATTGCTAGACAGTCAAAAATTACAGGCCAGATCCTCAGCTGGAGTGAATCAGCCTTGATTACAATGGAGCCGTCCTGAGTCACGCCGGCAGAAGGGTTGGCCATAAACATCAAGCACTTAGTCCTGTGGATGGCTGAGAAGACCTGCAGCCAGACTCCAGGAATCCCATTCTGGGCTCATCAAGGCAAAGGCAGTGATTTCTTCTTGGCTGCCTTGTGTGGCACTGTGGATGCATCCCCCCAAACAGGAATATAGCTGTGCCGCTGCTAGGTGGCACGTGGCAAGTTGCCCCAGGTGGGGTAGGGAAGACTGGGGCCAGCACCTAGGCTGTCCCCAGCATCCTTACCTGGGGACTTTCTGGGGCTCCAGCAGCAGTGACCCAGGTATGCAGAGCCTGGCCAGCAGCTGGACTGTCCTCTGGCTAGCCAGGCTCCAGTGGTGCCAGCGTGCACTGCCTGAAGCATGCAGCACCCCACTTTTTTCTTGTAGAGGTGTTGTTTTTTTAATGCCGGGATCTCCTGGTGTCAAAAAACCCCCACTGCACTGCAAATCAGCAATGTGGCAAATGCTTGCATGTGCGGCACATGCAGTTTGTGGTGCCCCAGATAGGTCTGCAGCACCGCAGACTTCAGGTGCACGCTCGTCCGGATGTGCCCTGCGTGGCCAGCGATCAGAACCATTGAAAGGGCAAGATCCTGCCCTACAGCACACTGAAGAAGAGGATGGAGGGCATGTGCCAGCTAAAGACAGGTAGCTCTCATTCTGACCTTCCTCCCCTTCAATGCAATTATATTGAGCTACATTGTCAGTTGTGAAAATTCACATAGCACTTCTGAAGTAAATGGCCAACTCACGTTGACAGCCGACCCACAATTATTGACTTTGAAAGGAATGACTCCCATAGTGTAGCAGTATAACTTAGATCAGAACCAGGCACCGAAGATTCAGGGGTCAAAAAGAAAGAATGAGAGGAAAGGAAGATTAAGAAAGAAACAGAGAAAACAGTGCGCTAGACCCCAATTTTGCACTCTCGCATCGGCGTATATTTGAAATAACTGCTTACACAATGGCCCTAGGCTGGCTTAAGGACCAGTGCAGCTGAGATCCAAACCAGCTGCAGCAGATAGCCATCATCTAAAAACAGAAGGGTTAGATCCCCAGCTGATGGGAATCAACATAGCTCTATTGAAGTCAACCCAGCTGCTCCAATTTTACATCAGCTCATGCTGTCATCTTAAAACTTTACCTTGTAGCTGACCTTTGGGCAGCAGCAAGTCAAAGCATTTTTGAAAGGGCTCCTCTTTTTAGCTTGGTGTTTAAAAGGAACTAGGCTGAGCAAAGAGAGGTCACTCCATGGGAGAATCCAGACAGCAAAATATCACATCAGAAGGTCAAGGTTCAAGGCTGAAACCCTTAAAAGCGGCTCTTGGAATTCAGCATTCAGTTCCTGTCGACTACCATGATACGGAGAGGCTCATTGTCTGCAAACAGCCTGAAATAGTGGCTCTGAGCAACATGCTCTGCCTTGTTCCCATTGCTGGGATGTTCTGTCAGATGCCCAACCAGGGCAATTGCCCCATCCATGGTTTTAGCTACCTTACTGCTGACTGAAGTGGGAAAGGAAGGAGGCAGGGCAGCACATGGGAAGTTGTGTCCTGTCCACTGCGAGTCACTCGTGCTGGTGGCATGATTGCCTAGTACTTGGACTTGGGAGAGAGTCCCACCACTTATGATCTCCAGGAGGAGCCTGGTGGAGCCCAGGAGGACTTCAAAGCCTCCCCCAGAGGGCCTGCCAGGGCGCACGGGGTTGCATTTCAAACATCTGCACGATCTTTGAAGAACAGCTTCCTGGCTTTGCAAAGCAGGTGGAGCTTATTTTGTGGGTGGAGGTTGGAAACCTTCTCCTGCCTTTTTACCTCTAACTTTGCCCCTGTCTAGACTACAAAGCTAGAAACAGTGCCTGCTGTCCTCAAGTTACACCCAGCTCAGGGTCAAGACCTCTGCATTAAATAGTTGCCCCAGGGAAGCTGCAGAAGCCTCATTGGAGACTGGCTTCCAAACGCAGTAGGGAACAATTCTGCATCAATGCCGGGGGAGCTGGACTCCAGGGGTGAGCTCTTGGGTCTCTGATTCTGTGGGCATTGATGCTGCCCATACCCCACAGGGGAGAGAGGTTAAATACCTGGGGGAACCTTGTGGGCAGATGCTGATCCACATGCTATGCTCCAAGGGGGCACAGGGAATGAAATGCTCATAAAAATAACCCCAACCCACAAGCACAGAGCAGAGCAACACCGCAGCCACCGCTACAAGCGGAGCGGCTCTGATCTATGATTCAGCTGGATGGCACAAGTCTCCTTCCTCCAGAAGGGGTTTCTGCTAGGCCTCTCAAATCCCCAAGGTTGCTGCATGCTGTTTGTGTACTCCAGCAATTTGGCCAGATTCATTTCCATCAGGCCTCCTCGCTGCTAGGCTAATGCAGAGATAATGCAGAGCATCTAACAGGAGGTTAAGTACCAAGGGGCTAGGCTGCTGTCTTATCTCCATCTTGAGGGAAGCAGCCTGCTCTCACTCTCTCTTTCTCTCACCAGCACTTTGTCTTCCCCTTGCTTCGTCTGTGAAAAATATTAGACCTAGGTAAAGGAAATGAAAGAACCTGGAGACACGCGGTTTAGAGATGGGTGGAGCGGCATAAGCGTGTGAGATCAAGTCATACAGCAATGACAGAAATAAGACTCTCAGTCTCTCCTCCAGGGGCTTAGCGTGTTTACAGACATGCTCCAGGAGTCGGGGGGTGGGGGAGTGCTTTAATAAAAGCGCGCAGAGCGGCATGTGTATCAGCGTCCCTGCACTCAAAAATGTCGACGAGCTTTATTTAAAGCGGCCCCGCTACCGTTTTTGAGTGCGGGGACACTGATACACATGACGCTGGAGTCTGCTGGTGCGTGGCAATGCCGGTACGTCGGAGCAGCCTCACTGCATGTCTATAGACGGGCAAGGACACTGCAAGGACACTATCCCAGATAAAAGTGTGAGGGGATATTGGTAGTCTATCCGCTCACAGCTAGGTAGACACATGCAAAGGCTTAACTCCCGGGGTGTTTTTTGTCATAGCACTGCACAGCTAATTGGTCTCCGCTAGGCCATTCAATTGCTGATCCATGATAGCAGCTTCTGTCCATGCCAGGCCAGGCCGGGTTTGAACAGTGATTGAAACGGAGGGTAAGAAAGCTTGTAGCACCTGCTTGGAAACCCACCGTGGGTCTACTGTTTCTTGTGGTGTCCTCTGGATCAAACCCTTAGAAATTCATGCCAGTCCCCTGGCAATCCCTATGGAGAGTGCTTGTTGCTCCTAAACGTGTCTCTCTCCAAAAGGTCCTAGTGGAAAAGAGTTCATAGGATAATAGCTGGAGAAAGCTGTGCGGGTCTTCACATGCTGCAGAACAGCTGTGACTTTGCTCAGAAGATCTCCTCTTCCCTCCTTATCGCGCCACTGTGATCTGACGGGACTTTCCCTTCCACAGCCAGGTGCAAAAAGGTCTCTAGTGTGAGTGGGCTTGAATCTCCTCCCATTTGCACTGATTTTACAGGCTAGGAAGCGAAGTAACTTCTAACAGATACCAGGGAAGGAAAAGAACAAAGTAACCCAACAAGGTTATTTCTGGAGGGAGCGAAGAGAGAACCGGAAGCATAATGCTTCATATTTGCCTGACCGATTCCTTAACAATGGCTTTATTTCAAATATCCTCATGTGCCTCTCTCCAACCCTGGACCTGGGCAGTGCACCTATACAACTATGGGAAAACAATGGGCTCAAACTGCTTCTTTGGAAGCGGCCTGGAAAATTACCAAGCACTGTTTTATTTTGGCTCACTGAAAACATCCAGAAAGAAACAGCTGATGGAAAAGAAAGGGTCTGTGCTTCCCAGTGAACTAAATTGAACCGACTTGAACACTGACATCAGCAGAGGCAGCTGGTGGCAAGGCAGATACAAATTCCATTTATTGGTGCATTTTAACACAAATCTGAAGGCTCATTTTCTGCAGCTGATCCCAAATTACTGGTCACATCTATGAATGAAGGCTGATCAACTTGACATGCAAGGCATGGGCTAGAAGGGCAGAAATAAGGCAGCCAACACATGTTCCCGGTTGTACAGCAGCACAAGACAATGCAGCGACTGTCCTAGTAACCCAAGCTACAGTCTAACAAGTGGGAAACTGTGCCACGCAAAACGGAGACAGACAAAACGATGGCACCCTATGGCAATAGCTCTATGCTTTGTAGCAACAGACTGACACGATGAAGCAAGAGTACCACAGCCAGACAGGGAGACGGGAGGCAGCAGCTGGCTCTCAAGACAAGAAAATCAGCTGGGGTGGTGTACTGGCAAAACGGGTGCAGGCAACAGGCCTGTAGCTAAGCAACAGGCCCCTTTTAATCAGCTCTGTTCTCCCCATCCCACCTCAACCTATTTAGTTTCGTTTTGCTTCGGCCCATTTCTGAGCCGCGGAGGGTCAGGATGCATCAGCTGCCGGCTGAGGGCCCTAAGTCAAGGAGGATCCCTTATTCAAGCTATACTTGCTATTGCCCAAATTTCAGTCACTCATTCACCCCCTGGTCTCTCCCCCAGCACCAGAGTGCTGCAATGCAAGGCTATTCCCCATGAAGGACGTTCATTTGTATTTTCACCAAGTGCATAAACGCTTCTCTAGCCAGCAGCTTCTCAGGCTATGAACACAGGGCTGGATTCTTAATAGATGCAAGACATCACAGCATCACTGACTTCGTAACACTGATTTACACTGCCCCGTGGTCAGCTTCCTCATTGGAGAAGGACCTGTATGAGCTAGAGATGTGACAGCATCAAAACCCTGAGTTCAAATGCCCCCAAGCTCCCATAAAATTGCAGCTGTAGTGGGTTATACTGGGTGAGGATATAGTCTCTGTCCCACTGACTGCCCCATGCCTGGGCCACCCCACATCAGCCTTCTCCCAATAGATGGCGGGGGCTAGGAAGCAGATCCCTGACCTAGGAATCTATAATAAACATCCATGTTGTGTGACCCAAAGTAAATGGCGTCACACCTCTGTACCTCAGTTTCCCCAGCTGTAAAAGTGTCATGTGTTATCCTAAATTTTTGCAAAACCCTTGGAGACCTCAACCTGGAAAGTGTTGAGAGGCAAAGATCATTACAGCTGTAGTGCAGTACAGCTAAATGTTTCTGTGCCAATGCTAACTAAAGTCTTAATGTTATAGGAGAGAAGAAGGAAGCATTTGCAAGCCACTTGCTCAATTCCAACTGCTTTTTAGCCTCTAAGCTGCAGCAGCTCCACTTCTGCTCCTCTAGAGACAGACTTGGAGTTCCTGCACTGGGGGAGGTATTTCCAAGAGTCAGCAAGCACAGTGCCAAAAAACCCCCAACTGGATTGTTTTCTGTCCTAATCTCTCTGGGATTTCTCAAGAGCAAAGATCCCTCAGAGATGAGAAAGTGGTTTGCTTACATCTTCAGAAGCTTTTCCAAGGAAACAGATTTTGCTCCCTAAACATCTATCTTGTGCGTCTGTTGGGCTTCTCTTTAGTTGAAAGGAAACTTTCTAGGTGCAATCTCCTCCTCCTCCCGCTCTCTGGGCTTGGGTGTGATTCCTGCCAAGAGCAGGATTGGCCTTGGAAGCTGTTTTAATGACTGTTCCCTTTTACACCTCAAAACCCTCAAAAGCCAGTTTTTTAGATCCCCAGTGGTTCTTCCAATATTTTTGAGCTGGGTATGAATGACTGCATGAAGGGGAAGGGATGAGCCTGCATGGGCAGACATGGATAAAAGTGGTAGCAAGTGCGTGTTTATGGGAATCAGTGAGTGGAGTTTTGTAGATAAAAATGGAATAAGACTATATATAAAAAGATGAGTATGCAAAGGTGTGTAGGTGTAAAGGTGTACGAGTAGGATTGGGTCAGAACATATTGTGTCTACATCTGTGCTACTGGGGATGGCTTTGGATGGGTGGGAGTGTTTAATACCGACTCAAGAGGGGGTGTGTTGATATGTATGGATGGGAAGTGTACGTTGTGACAATGTGCGTTAATCCATTTGCAAGAGGGGGGTGTATGTTATGCGTTAACCAATATGCATAAACTGGAAAGTAAGTTATCTGGATATGTGCTAATGATTTAGGGTGTTAGAGTGTTAATGTATGCAGATAGACATTGCATATATGCCTATTTTAATACATGGATGAGCGGGTGTGTTGTATATATGTTGATGTGCATACATTGGGCGTGTGTTGTGAATACTGAGATGTATGGACAGGTGTATGTGTGGTGTGGGGATGTTTCTGACTGTGTCTGTTGGGAAGGACGAATGTGTACAGACAAAAGAGTGCATGTCTTGTCTCCATGTTAATGCGCACAGATGAATTGCATAGGTTGTGTACATGTTTATTGTGTTCTGGTGACAGACCAGATGCTTAACCGTGAGTGGCCATGGACGCGCGCAGCTTTGAGGGAACCTTGCCGGTGAGGTGTGCATGTTGGGTGCTTATCAATCTGTATAGATGGGTATGTGCAATGTGCATTGGTGGGATGCTAATAGATGTATAAAAAAGGGGATATACTGGTGTGTATTCAAGTGCCTGGATGGGCATGTGCATTGCATGCGTGTGTTAATGGTACGGATGTAGACATGTGCACGTTGTGTGTTAATATGTACAGATGAGGAAGTTTATGTTGTGGATATTTGTGTATGGGTATATTCTGTGTTTTTTAATATGTGCAGATGGGAGTGGGTGTGTGTTTGTATGGGGATGATGTGTGTATATCTATAATATTCGTGTGCATGGAAGTGAGAGAGAGAGAGAGAGGTGGGGATGTGTGTGGTGGTTGTGCATGTCTTCGTCAGTGTGTGCTTGTGCATGTACATGAGCAGCACACACTGCAATCTTGTACTCCCTGCTATAAGACTGTGATGTTAAACATTGTCCTCGGCGTGTAGCTACACAAAGAGCAGCAAGAGGAACTAAATAATCCTGCTGCCTCTGGAGCTTTTTTGAAACTCTGCCAGGACTTTGGGCAGACAAGGACTGTCCCTGACAATGCCTTGTCTGGGATGTGTGCTGGCTGGGGTGGGGGAGAGGAAAAGGGGATGGTGGCAGGGCAAGAGGTCTTGCAAGCTCTGAGACCGAAGCCACCAATGCATACCCATGCCCCACAGAAACCCACCCTGGGTACAGGAGGCGGGGTGGAGCAGAGGAAGTTCGAGGGAGCAGGCTGGGGAGATCGAAACAAAACTTATTCTTCTCAAGGGGGTAAGTGTGCGCAAGGGACTCAAAACATCCTGATGGGGGAAACGGACAGGTAGAGTAAACTCTTCCCAAGCACAGGGGGAAATGAAGGAGGGGAACTGATGCAAGCCAGGAGGGGAGATGAACGGGGAAGCAGTGCATCCCCCAGAGAGGAGGTGCAAGGGGGTGGATCCAGTGCATCCCATGGTGGGAGCCAAGGAGGAACCAGTGGATCCACAGCAGAGTCAATGAACTGGGGGGGGGACCAGTGCATGTGCATGACCCTGCAGCTGCTCCAGTCCCTCCCCTTCCCCACCCAGGGGGGTCATTCGCAAACTCACCCTTGCCGCTGGGGATGAGTAGGGATCTTCGAAGAGCGCCCACATCTTGGGCTGCCAACTGCGACAGCATCCTCCCCCTCCTGCAGCTCCAGCAGCCCCTGGTGGCCTGTCATCCATGCCTAGGCGCTGGAGGGTCATGTCCCTGCCCCCTTCCTCCTCTGGCTCCTCTCCCCCTGCTCCTCCCCCAGGCTCAGGGCTCTCAAAGATGTCCAGCGCCTCCTCGGCATCCCGGTGCTGGCGGTAGGTCATCCAGCAGCAGGGCTCTACGTCGGTCTCGTCGATGCCCCAGTAGGTCAGCTCCTCCTCAAAGAGGGGCCCGCAGATGTCAGCAGGACAGTGCAGCTTGCCCGTGCGGTAATAGTTGAGCACGTAGGAGAAGATGCCAGGGTGGCGGTCAAAGAAGAACTCGTTGCTCTTGCCATCAAAGTCAAAGTTGCTCTGGGCATCGGGGTCAGCCAGCCATGCCAGACGGGTGCCGGGCAGGGTGCGCAGGGTGCTCTTGTAAGTCTCATGCCTGGTCCCCCCTACATTGATGGTGATTTTGTCCGACTCTTCCCCCTTGCCCATCTCCTCCTTCAGGCATGTTTTGGAGGGTGGTTTGTTCCCAGACTTACGCCCACGGTACGATGAAACACACACCGAGCTGATCATAGATTTAGGTGGATGGGAGATGCCCTCCAAACACCCTTCCTCTGGCAAGGAGCTGGGAGGGAAGAGAGGTGGGGGAGAGCCAGGGGGGAGCTCAGATTTCTCTCTCCCCAACCTCAGATGGCTCTGCCCGGTGCTTGCCTCATCGAGCCCTCTCGGGAAGAGGGGGCTGCTGTGCACAGGTGGTTGCTTCAGAGGGAGACGGCAAAGGAAGGAGATCAGATCTAAAGACCCAAGTCCCCTGCTCCAAATCCACCAAGCAGCAACAAGTAAATCCGCACTGGGGAGAGAGCAGAGCAGCGACGGAGGGTTGTGCCGCTGCTCCACAGCCGGGACACTAATAGCAAAGGCACTTTGATCTCTTCATTAAGGGAACAAAAATCTGCGTGTATCTCACCGGGGGAAGAGGATTCACAAAACAAAATCTTGAGAACAAAAACAAAATACTTTTTCTCCTGCTGCTGCTGCTGAAGTATCTGCCTCCCCCCTTGGCTCGTGTCAGTGGCGCACACACACAAAAAATCCAAAACAGACTCTTTCCAAAGTAGACTTGAGAGCTTCACCCTGGTTCAAAATAAATTTGAAAGTTTGAAAGAACCCGAAGGGAAACGATTCAAATCTACACCGCAAGACGAGCCCTCTTTACTTGCACACACATGCATGCACACCACACACAAATACACACACACACACAGAGCTATCGATACCTGGTCTTGTCTATATTTAGAGTGTTTCTTCCCTTGTGTTATATTTCCCTCCACGAAATACCGTGGACTAAACTGTTTTCATGCACTGGCTCCTGCCTGCAAGAGAGATCCCTGCTTATTCCGCTGATCTGGGAAGTAGAGTAGAAAGCACATCACCAGTTGCTCCTGACCAAGGCAAAGGTGGCGTCCCCAAAATCAAGAGGGACTGGTTTTGGTTTCCTCTATGGCACCTTCATCTGCTTTCAGACACTCCATAGAATCCGCTTCCCATCCGAGACCACCAGACCCATGGGGACACTGGCTTTATTTTGAGAAAGAAACACACAACTCAGAAAGGATGGATAGATTTTCCCCTCCAGGTGAGCTTCTGACCCAAGGCGGGCCCTTGGGACACTGCAGGGCCTCTGGGCGGTGTCAGTTTTAGGTCGAGGAGATGTATGCACCCTTGTCAGCAGACTTGCCCCCTCTCTCTGCCTCTCCTCTCTGATCCAGGGTTGGGTTTCAGCACCAAGCCGATCTCAGTAGCATGAATGGGTGGGATCTACAGGCTGGCTGTGTATCAGTCGCTGGCGGCTCACGATCACTTTTTGCATCGGCAGCACGGAGCGGGGGTACAAGCAGAGCTAGGTCGCAGCTCAGGGGCTGGTGCAGCTCTCTCCCACCCCAAGTATCTTCTTGCATCACCTGGCAGGTGCTGGCTCCTGGCTTCACAGGCTGGGGGCACAGAGATCTGTTGCTTCGTTGCTTCTCTCTCTCTCTCTCTCTCTCCACCTTCCCAGGCAGGGATCCAGCAAGGGAGGGGTTCTCCAAAGGCAAGTGTGCGTGTGTGTCTGCGCGTCGGGGAAGGGGGGACAGCTCAGAGAAGCAGAGGGCTGCTCCAGGGGGAGGGCAGAGGCACATCCATATTTTGGGGCTGCTTGGGAAGCGCCTCTTGCTGTTCGTTGCTTTTACACTCCGCTCCTGGCTTTCCACTGAGTGGTAGCTCAGCCCCTCTCTTTTCTCCTCTCTGAACTGATTAACCCTTCCAGCACTGCACTGCAGCACAGCTTGCTTTGTGCCTCGATGTTTATATGCATTTGTCAATCCATCCGTTACCTGTCAACCTAGCCATCCCCACCTCACCCTCCTCTCTCCAGCCCCATCTGCCTATCCCCACAAGCATCTGGCTAGCTAGGCATTATCCATTAGCTGCACCCTAATGCCATCTGAGGCTCTCTAAACACTCATTCAAGAAAGGTTTGGATGCTTATCTTGCTGCGACCCTTTGACCCTAGCTGCCTTCCTACCCCTGGGGTAGGGGCTGGACTTGATGATCGTCAAGGTCCCTTCCAGCCCTAATGTCTATGAAATCTTTACTAGCAGTGCTTCAAACCTTGGTCCACAGAGATGTAGCAATAGAAGTCTCTGCGTTTCACTGTTGGTGAATGCAGGAGAGAGATCTGGAGAGACCTGGCTGGGGATAGGGAGCCAGTTGCTTGCAGAGCCATGAATAGAGCCTACGCTATTGTACAAGGTCCTAAGCTCTACCCACAGCTCTGTCTCGCAGGCAGATCAAGAGCTAGTTACCATCTGGGCTAGATCCTCAAGTGGGATCCACATCACTCCACGAGGGTGCAGGATAATATAGTCAGCTCTCTCAGAGGACATATCCTCTCCATCTGTTCTCCCTGATGCACTAGCCTGCCCTGGAGAGCTAGCGCGGAATGAGACTACCCGAGTCTGTTCACTTCTGCACACCTCCTTCCCTTCCTGAGCACAGTATTTGTGGGGTTTTATGGACCAGTCCCCCTTCCAGAGCATCTGTCAAGGGTCCATAATGTGCACAGCAAGTTCAAGGAGCTTTCCAATGGTGTCTGGGCTAAGCATCTGCCAGAACCCAAGGACAGGATAACCAATGGTCCCATAAAGCAGGGTCCATCTAGTAGCAAGCTCTCATGCCTGAAACTGCTCCTTCCTGGAGACAGCTGTGCTGCTTGATGTCACATGCCTAGGATGAGCCCTCAAGCAAGCTCCCATTAGGTGGTTTGTAGTGACTGCCCAGGTAGAAGACTTCAGACATTTTGGGAAAGGGAATAGGGGACAAAAATAATTTCCAAGGCCAATGCCCTGTGTACTGGAGGTCAGTGTCAGCTGCATGGTGTGCCTAGGCTGGCCCACTCCACAGGACCTTGGGTGCTCGAGCCACACGCAGTGCCGACATTCTGGACGCAGCAGGCCAGCGCAAGGATGTCACTCCTGCCCCACCCAAAACTCAGGGAAGAGAGTTGACTGGAGCCTTCCCCCAAGCTCAGTGGGGTTGGGATCAGGCCCACTGTCACAGTAGAAGTCCAGAGAAAGGCTCTCATGGCTCTTCTTTCTTGGACTGGAGGCAGGATGGGGAGGTAGGGGTAGGGTGAAGGACAAACTCAGGTAGTGGCTTCAGCTTCAGAGCTCCTTGCTTCTGTCCCTGCTGCTAGTCCAGCCAGGGCTTTGTCATGGGAGCTGAGAAGCAAAGCAGCAAGGATCCCTCCTGCTGCAGCCACTGCAGCTCCCCGGAGTCCATTCAGTGGCATCCGCAGCGGTGACTTCAGGCCCAGGTCCACATCTCCGCAAGTGCTTAGTGCTGCAGACAGACACTACTAGTTCTGCTGCCCCGGGCATCCTCTCCACCCCATCATTAACTGCTTCTTGCATGGGGTGAATGGGCTTCTGCAGTCTCTCTTTGCATATCCAAGGAGGGATGGGTGTAATCGGATGCTTATCTTGCTGGGATCCTATGAGCCCAGCCGACTTCCTGCCCTTTGGGCGGGGGGCTGGGCTCAATGATCTTCTGAGGTCCCTACCAGCCCTAATGTCTATGAAATTTGGCACTTTGATGTGACAGAAATATGTTCCATTACTTTTCTGCTTGATCCACAGTTAAAGTACTAAACCCAGCACCCTTCCCCTACAGTAGCTTGGGCACTGGACTTTACGTGTCAGCCCCACAGTGGTAACCCAGATGGTTTAAGTTGGAGATCTGGCTCTTGGTTTCTTAGACTGGGGAAATTGTTATTAAAAAAAGCAAACTCTACTGCTTCCCTGCATAATAAATCTATCATAATAGATCAAATCTTGCCTTCCTTAATGCGAGTCTGGCCAGAATTAAGTAGCAATGAAGGCTGTAGGGATGTGACCCAATGCTCAGATTTTACATTTATATAGTGCCTTTCATCCCCAGAGACCTTGATGTACTGAGCAAAGCATATCCTTCTAGCATCACTAAGGTGCGGCCACCTCCGGGGTGGCAGGTGAAGTGCCCAGCCAGATAAATGACTCCCATGTGGAGAGAAAAGAAACTTTTAGCCAATGATACCAGTGCAGACCTGTACACTGTTCAAGAAGGCCATCAGACCCTTAAAGTGTCCGTGCAGAAAGATGGGACCCTGGTGTACAAGGCCTCCTCAGAGAGAGACCCATGTCTGGAGAGAGCTCAGTTTGGCTCCAGCAGGAGGCTGAAGAAAAGCATTTTATTCCTTTTTCAGTTGGGAAGAAGTAAAGCTGAGATCTGGACCACCAGGCCATTAAAGGTTTCATAGAGCAGAAGGCATATGGTCATCCCAGCATCCTTGCTAAATGCCAAACACCACATTTACAGTCTTCAGACCTCCATCTCTTGGGCAAGTTCAACGAGATGTATTAGTGCTCCCCCCTGAACAGCGGGAGAGCGTTGCAGAGTGCTCCGAAATGGAAAGCCGCTGCTTCGTACTTTTTCCATACATCCTTGCAAGTTCCTGCTCGCAGCTGACGAGCAGCGTATCGTCCACGAAGGCAGGCTCTACCGCTAGTTTTGTGCTGCATCTTCTATTCAGGTGATCTCTTGCAAACCAGACTTGGTTCTGGGGGCAAAATCGTTGGGCTGAGACCCCCGAAGGATGAGCCTGAGTGCCACATGCGATGGTCTCCGTACCAGGACTACCATATACACTGCGAAGGAACAAGTTGCACCGAGACACTGCCCGTGTTCCTGATCACAGACGTCTCCTTTAATAGGACTCTGAGCTGCAGAGAAGCATGGATGGCCGTGCGGCTGTAACACCGGGTCCCCAGGCTGCTGTTGTTGTGGTGACAGTGCCATCTTGTGGATCCTTCCAAGATTTTAGGAGTAAGCTAGAGAGTCTGGAAAAGGGCAGAGATTGGGGTTTCCCCCAAGCCAGACACCGAATCTGGTTCCATCCATTGCATTACCGAACAATTGCATCAGTAACATTTTTTCACAAAACGCAGAGATCCTTCCTTGAGGGCACTGACCTTAAACTTGAGGAGTCTGGATTTCCCAGACTTGGGAAACCCTTTTCCACTAGCCTCCTGCGAACCTTCAGCTAGTCACCTTCCCCCCCTGTGCCTCAGTTGCCTTGCGGGTAAAATGGGGGCCTTAACGCCAATCTCCTTTGCAAACCGCATGGAGATTTGCAGCTGAATTAAACTACTTGAGAGTTAGGGATTACTGCTGGTAGCAGCGTCTAGTACATGCTGGGTCCTTTCCAGACAGACTAGTCAGTGCGGGAGCATTTTGAACTACGGAGAACATTCCCTCTTCGGCCTTCCCTTCATCGCTTGAATTTGGCTTTCTGTAGGGCTTATGGGTGCCCTCCTGGAACTGCTCTGTCACTTCTTTCGATTCTCCCATTCTGGCTGTGCATAAAAGTCGACTTTCAAAGAACCATGAAAGTGTTGGCATAGGCCTTTGCCTCAAAGGGTGCCCCCCGCCCCAGGGTCACTCCTGCTATTAGAGGAGCAAAGAGAAACACAGGCTGCAGACAGAAAACCAAAACTCCCCTTCAGGGATGCTGATGATGACCTGTTTCCCATGAGCCAAGAGATGGCTGCTGGGCTGCTCATGGCCAGATTTGGGATCAGGACAGAATTTCCTCTCCAGGTTAGACTGATAAGGGCTGGTTTGGATTTTTTCCCCCGTCTCTTATCCTTTCCTCTGTAGCATGAGTTTGTTTCCTAGGTTCCTCTGAGCATATTTTACCCTTATACATCCCCCACTCTTGCAGCAGTCAGGCAGCATCAGTGCCTGCACCTCCTATGCGGTCTACCTGCAGCACATTGCTAAGGGACTTGCTGGCTATGCTGTGACAAAGGCTAGAATGGACAATCCCACAAACTCTTTTAGCAAAAAAAGTTTTGGGTTGGTTTTTTTTGTTTCTTGGCAATGGGAGGCTTCTTTGATGCCTACATTCCTGCAAGAGACTGCTCTGACCGGCTCTACTGTTGAACAGTGGGGCTTTGGCCTGGACTGATGAGAGTAATGCTCAGAGAATAAATGCTTCACTCTAAGCTAACAACCCCCAAGCCCTAAACACCCAGCGTCACTGCCCCGAGGAGTGCAAAAAGTAGTCACAAGGCAGGCTGTAAAAAGCATGTGATTGACTTAAACATATAAATTGCAGACTTCTTGTGGTTCCTGCTGGGACTTGAGGCTTTGTTTTTTTAATGAAAACAGAGAATCATGCGATTCCCCAGAGCTGACTCTCTCTCTACCAAAGGCCAGATCCTCAGCTGCTGGATCAAATAGCATCGGTCTCATGAGGTCTGTGGAGATCTGTCAATCAACCCCAGGTCAGGTGCTGTCATGACATCTAAACCTTTGGTGATGCTCAAACAGCACCATACCTGGACTCTCGGCAGTCCTGGGCAAACTTTTAGTATTGAGCCCCCCTTCGCCAGAAATAATGATAATAATAATTGGACAATGGGAAAAAAATTACCATTTTCAGGCCCTCTTTCTGAGCAGGTGACCACCCTGTTTGCCCATGCCTGTGTGGGCTCAAACCCTCAACTCTGACATCCACATTTTGCAAAGGGTTGAATGGGAAGTCCAGATCCAAACCCCATGAGGGCTCCAAAATCCAAGCATATGCCCCAAGCCAAGTGGCTCTTGTGATGGTAGTCACCAATCTGAATGGATACTGACTCCTGTCAGTCTTGTGTGGCCCCCCAACCCATATCTGTTGGCTGGGGCAGAGTCCACCCATAACAGCACCCCTTTATAATAGCCCAGTAAAGGACTGAAACAGGAGCATGGCTTTATTGTCTGCTTTACAGAGGTCCCACTTACATGAGACACTGTTGGACAAACCCAGAGGAAGAAGCTATGAAGAGTTTCCCACCCAAATAGACAATGTGCAAAGAAAAGAAGGGCCACAGCACAAGGAACAGACCCCAGATCTCCTCCATGCCAGGCCATGAGTGGAAGAAGGAGAAGAAAAGAGATGGGGAGGTGAAGGACATGAAAGGGTGATGGGAATGAGATGAGTGAAGCATGTACTGCGGAGGGGGAGCCTGGATGAGAGGTGTAGAGGCAGAGGCAATGGCAGAGGAGACAGGTGTGCCTGGAAGAGTCACCATAGCAAGGGCCCTTCTGCCCCAGTTTGCTTGGGAGGTGCTGGGGACTGTGCTGTGAGGGTGTCATAGCATGGCATGGCTGGGAACGGTGGGCAGCCAGGCAGAGGGCTTGGCGTCAGCTGCAGAAGAAGGATTATACTTCCCCGACGCAGAGTTGTGTGGGGATGTATTGCTCTCCGGTGGGTTTGCAAGGGCCTGAAAGTCCTTTGCCTCGAAGAGCTTCTGCTGGGGAAAGCCTTGCCCTGTCACCTGGATGCTACTTTGAGTCACCAGCCAGGGGACACTCCAGTGCAGCAGCCTCCGCTACCTCATCTAAGAGGTAAACCTGCTGGTTAGCAGCAGCAGTAGGAGACTTATCCTGCACATGGACCAGCCAACTGAGGGCAACACAGTAGCACTTTTCTTCTTTTCCTGGGAATCCCTAAGCCTTACAGCATACTTGGGTATTTGGTATTCACTCACCTACCAAAGTCCAAGCAAAGATCCTGAGAGATGCTAAGTCCTGGCTGTTAGGGACAATGGCACAGGCAGTCAGGGACCCAGAAGTCAACAGAGATTGAGCTAGGAGTCAGGAACCAGCATCCAGAGCCAGAGCCAGAGCCAAGTCAGGGTGAGCAGAACCAAAGCCAGAGAGCCAACAGGAGAAGCAGGAAAACACAGCAAGAGCAAACATCTAAAACTGCCCAGACAAATGACTGCTGGCTGAGCCTAGCTTTTAAAGGCTGAACCAGGTGCAACCCTCAGGGTATTGGCTGCCCTCCTTGCCTCATTAGGACCCTAGCACAGACCTGGGCTTGCTGCAGGTGGCACCTGTTTCCCTGAAGCCTCAGGGGATGGACTGCCCTGATCGGGCCTGGCAGGGCCCAGGGCTCTGATCTGCCCTCCTCACGCTGGCTTCACCTGAGCCTGTCCCTACAGGGAATGACAGATGGGCAGCCCTTTGTGGATCCAGAGTTGCTGGTGGCACAGGGAAGGGTAAAGATCTGTGCAAAGGGCCCCTCTGGGTAAGGAGCAGGGTGTGCACAAGCTCTCTGGCCTCAAAGCCAGGACAGATCCACGACAGGAAGATGTGCAAAAAGTCCAATAGCAAGTGGCATGCACAGGATCCACATGAATAGGGAGCTGGTAATCTCCAGAGGCCCTGCAGTCCCCAGAATAGCCGTGAAGAAGCACAGCTTTATAGTTACGCTGATGGACCAGTCCTAGACGATTTGTGGTCAGCCCCTGCTTGTGCCGCAGCTTTCTTGTGTGACCGTGGGCAAGGCACTTCATCCCTCTAGCCCTTTTCCCCCAGCTGTTTGGTAACAATATTAATCCCTTCTGCCTGGCTGGATTGGCAGCTCTGCGGGGAAAGGGCCGTCTCTCACCGCGTCCCTGCCCGTAGGGCTCCCTATCAGGCGTTGCTGTAATGCAGATAAGCCTCTGTGAAGCATCCGTGTCGGCAGAATCCATGTAGGGTGCTGAGAGCTTTTAAACCTTGCCACGACCAGTTCCTCTCCCCGCTCTGCTAATTTAATTTCTCCCCTTTATCAGTCCCTTTCAGATCCAGCCGCCACTAATGGAACCTCTCCCAGCCCTTTCCACTAACATGGGCCTTTATCTCTTTGCTTAATTACAGCTCTCGAGGCCCTTGCTGCAGCTGGAAGGACGAAACCAAAAGGGAGAGAGCGATGTCCTGGGCAAAGGCAGAGGAGGTTGTGAAAGCCTCGTTCTTGGCCTGAGGGATTTTGATTTTACAGGCCTTGTGCTGAAATGATTGCTTTAAGCTAGATGGTAGCTCGGACAACACCTAATGCTGGAGACTGCCAACACCCCCAACCCTGGGTCAGAGGCTTACATTGGTCCTGCAATCCCCCTTACATTGTCCCTGAAATCAGTGGGCAATAGCATGGGTGGTGTCACTGGGTGTGATGACCCATTAAAAGGGACAGACCCTCCAGGGTCATCTTGTCCAACCCTCTGCACCCAGTTATGACTAATTAGCTGCCTCCCAGGAGATAAGTATGAAGTGGGGACTAGGTTGACAATCACCAGGTCCTCAATAAAAGACCAACAAGCAGCTCAGTGTGGGAAGAGACCTGTAAGGGAGCAAATCAGTTCATTCAAGAGGTACGTGGTAGACACCCCCAGGCACAACCATGGCAACAAGAAGTCAATGGACTGACATCCTGCTGGTAGTGTGATGTGATGCACCGGATAGCAAACTACTCCCTGGCTTACAGGTGAGGCTTTACCCCTTCCCTTCCAGTACCCAAGCCAGGGACACCAGCACCGAGGGGGCTTTCAGTGTGCTCCTGGTGCCAGGCAGCAGTGGTTACCACTTCATGAAGGAAGCCAGAGAAGGTGTCTCTGTGTCACCCTACCTCCTGGGGTGGTAACAGTCAGTGCAGCTCATTACATTTACAGAAGTATTGAACATTTGTACATCACTTTCCACTGCGAACTTGTTCATAGTGTTTGCATGGTTGGAGGGCAAGTGCTCCCCTAGTAGCTGCAAACGATTTAAACTAGTGTCACCTCCATCTGTCAGTGGTTCTCAACCTTTTCAGACTTAAGGCATCCTCTCATCTGATTCAAGGCACCTCTAGTTAGATTCGAGGCATGTCAGCTCTGAACTTTCATTTGTTTTTTGATTACGGAAAAATTATAGAGTACTTCTTGTGTAGCAAAGGACTCAGAAAGACCACAGCAATGCAGAATGTTTTTAATACCCTAGGTTCCTGTTTGAAATCTTTGGGTTTAACTTGTGAATCCCAACTGCTACATACCTAACGGTGCTAATATTGTCAGGCAACCTGCAACACCCTTGGAAGGATCTCAGGGCATCCTATGATGCTTTGCTCCCCCAGATGAGAAGCGGTGACAACACGCTGTCCCAGCCTTCTGCAGGAGGTCAGGGATAGCCCTCAGGGGAAGCCCTGTAGCTGCAAGAGCCCTGTTGCCACCTCTTGCTGGCCTCCAAGGTCACCTGCCTGGATTCAGAAGTTGGCAGAGGGCACAGGGAAGGGGGAGACGAAGTGGAAACTTCACCAACTTCCCAGCTGAATTTGGGATAGGGGAAGCCAGTCCCTCACCTGCCACCTCCCCTGTGTGGATCCCAGTCCCCCCTTCCATGGCAGCTCAGGTGCCAAGAGGTATGCATGCCCAGGAGTCTTCCTGCTGCCCCTTCAGCTCTTAATGCAATGAGATCTGTGTTGCGCCTGCCGACACTCACTCCCGGGCTCCTTGCGGCTCTGGCGTAGCTCCAAATGCAGCAGTTATGGTCACACCCTCTGTCTGGATACACTGAGGCCCTCTGGGCTTTAATAACATGGGAGCGAGCTCAAAAGCTGCAGCTTTGTTTTCCTCTTTACTCAGATTATTGGATTGGCACATTTCTACAGCAACGGCGCTGCCAGGGTGGAGATGTGGATGCAGGCTGGAGAGAACGGGCTCCCAGCTCCAACATCAGGACCCCAACCACAACCCTCCCCTCCCCCACGGGGGGCAGGCATGACAGCATCTTTCAGCAGCAAACATTGCACCCTGCGGGCTCTGACCCCGTCATAGGCAGCAACAGGAGCAAGGATTCTTCCTGTCCTTGTGTTGGAGACATTGTCCACACTTGCAGCAAGTGAGCAGGGCCTAGGTGAGCCCTGGCTTCATCTGCCCTACACATCAGCCAGGCACACTGGACACACAAGGGGAATGATGCTGTACCCCACATTCAAGGTGCCATGTATGATTCTCCCTCTGAACACAGGGGCACAGAAGAGGAAGCTCCAACGGGCACCCCCTATTGCTCCCCTTTAGGGAACGGCAGTAGACCCAGGGTCAGGGCCGTGCCTAAGGCACAAAATACGTGGAGATCTTTCACATGAGACCATGCTGTAGACCCAGGTCCCGATTAGCATAATCCTAGCGTGAAGTCAGGGTGGTCTCGTTCTCACCCCCCGCTCCGTCTTGGCACCCAAATAGTGCGTGGAAACCGTGGCAACATAAGTGGTATGAACGCTTCTGAGAGAGAGGAACATATGGCGACAAAGACAGTAGAAGGGATGGCTTTGTACAGCCAGCAGTACAAAGATGGGAACATATGGTGACACTGAGGAGGATCCAGGGGACATATGGCAAGAGCTTGCTGGAGAGAGGGAATGTGACAGACCCCACAAGAGCATCAGGGCACATCAGCTACTTGATATTTTTATTAAAAGCAGTTATGGTGCTGCAGCCACGCCTGAAGGCACTGGCCCTGTAGTGCTAAGCGCTGCACAAAAATACAGGAGAGAGAAGGGCAAGCCAGCTGGAAAGAAGAAAGATACCCAGGTGGAAGGATATACCCAGATTTTGGCCATACTCTCTATTCAGCAGCTCCCAGGCCCATCCCTGCACCCCAGGTCCTCCCATCCGCCATGAATCTACATGTTTCTTGTGTGCTCTTCCCTGGGTTTGGCTTCACCCTCATGTCTCCAGAGGCCTCGAGCAACTTGGACGCAGGTCACAAGAAAGGAAACTGGGGAAGCGATGCTTGGTAAGAAGAAACTTTTAATTGGACGTTGTTACAGTAGTTCTTTCACACTGCCGAACTGTCCTGCCGGCACAGGGTGCACATCATAAATACACTGGCTATGTGATACACAGACAAGCTACTACAAGTGCTGTGCTTTGACCTGTACAGGAGGGTTTCATCAGATATGTGCTTCCCCGATCATCGCGTTCTAGCGGGGCTGCTCCCACCACATACCGCACCCACAGCGGGTATTGGTTTTCTGCTCCCGCTCATGCCACGAGCCCTGGCGTGAAGACCTTGCTCCTCAGGGTTTGCCCTCAGAGCCCTGGCACCCGAGGCAAAGATGGAGTCTGCTTCCTTCCCTAGTCCTGGTCCTTGTTTCTGCTCCTTTGTGACCTGATCTAAAGTCCTCAGAAGTCAATGGGAGTCTTTGTCTCGACTTTCCTGGGTCCCCAAATGTGGATCAGAGAAGGATGAGCATTAATCACCATTCAAACCTCTATGGGCATCACCCCGCAGTACCACAGCATCTCCTCTCCTTTAGGGAGGTGCTGCGCCTAGAAATGAGCTGCAGCAGCTTGTGGTCGTCAATGGAAAGACTCCCAAAGACGGCCCTCGTCTTCAGATCAGGCCTTTGCATCAGGTGCCTGGTGCGGTGACTGCTGGCTGTGCAACAGCACCCACGGCATGTTGTTCCAATGGCCTCTCCCTGAATCTCACCGAACTGAACAAGGAGCAGAGCAGGAAGTCTCCAACCAGAGAAGCAGCTCAGACTGCCAGGGTGGCAGATATCTCACCTCTGCACGGTTGAGCTAGACAGCCCCAGTGGTCCTTCCGGAGGACTCCCCCGGGCTGTCCATCTCACCACGTCTGCTGAGGGTATCTCTGCTGATGCTGACAATGCTCCTCCAGGCAGTATAAAATGAAGTGGGGTGCAGAGATAACATCCATCCAAAGAGCAAACTCCACTGGACAGCGCGATTCAGCACCAGGATAAATGACCCAAGCAAAGCAGGAGCCTGCAGGCTCAGCCAAAAGCCAGGCTGACTCACTAGATACCCGCCAGGCCCTTTCCTGCTAATGGACCAGAGGCTGATTCTACCTAGTAATACTGCACGAGGCCGTTAAGGGGCGACGTGGAGGCTGGCTCTTCCCTTCCTCAGCCAGGGATGGCATCCAGGTTGCGCTGTCTCCAGAGGACTCCACACCACATATTAAGTCATTTACAGGCATTGACAAAAACAGTGTTTATCTATAGCATGTTACTAAAAGCATTGTCCAAGGGAATGTATTGCTGGAAGCCATTACCCACCGCACAGCGAGCCAACTGCATAATGAGATTACTATGGAACCGTGTCCTGCCAATGGTTTATGCAGTGAAACGAGGAGGAAAAGCCGAGCCTCTTTCCAATGCAAGTTGCCAAAACTCCCTGATCTGGATTGGCCCCCGCTGAAACCTGAGGCTTGGATTTGAGCTTCCCCTTCCTCCAGTCTGGGATGGCTTGGATCAAATCTGTCCAACTCACAGCCCACAGGCTGCAGGAGAGGGGTTCACTTGAGGCCCAGGGGCTCCTGGTCCAGGTGCTGGTCCCCCCACTGCTCTGCTGCTGCTGGAGTCTCCAGGCTCCCCCTCCCCCTCAAGCTTCTGCTCCCTGGCCCCCCGGGCAGCATGGCCAAGGAAGCAGGCAAGACCCCAAGGGGCTTGGCGGGGGGTGGGGGGCGATGGCAGGGACTCCCGGGGGACCTATACAGTGTGCAGCCCTCTGCCACCCAAAAGTTAAAGAGCCCTGGCTTAGATCAAGGTGGGCTTGGAGCATTACCTCCATGCCCCATAAAAATGGGGAGGGGGGTGGGGGGGAAGAGATCTTTAGGTGGTATAAACCAGCGTACTCAGTGCAGCCACACTGCTTCTCACCAGCTGCAGGTGTGGTCCAGGGATCTGGATTCAGTTCCTGAGCATACCTCAAGACAGTGAAACTCACCCTATGAGCCCCTACTCATAGTTCTGCTTCTACTGGCCTTCTACCTTATGCAGTAATGATGGATGCTTTTAGGCCAGAGACCTCTGATTCCACCCCTATAGATGAGCTGTGCAAAGCATCCTGTCCTGAGCAACAGCAAAACAATAGGGTGTCTGCATCTGTGGGCCGGGACCTTGTCTACTATGGCAGAACCAACCTGCTACAGCTGCCCCTTCCCCTGCACCCAGGTTGACCTAAGGGCTCCTGCGTGATGAATACAACTGTCCAAGCCAGCTGCAGTGCACAAGGAGAAGGCCGAGTTAAGCTTGCAGTGCTTGCTAAGCAAAGCCTCTGTAGTCTTCACTGTTTTCCCTAACACTGCCTCCTGGCTTGGGCGGCCATTCCAGTTCCCTGAGCATGATCTGTCTGCACTGGGGCAGGGACGTGTGCTGTCCTTTTGTTTTTTCAGTCTTAAGGCAGATCGATGGCCCAGGACCTATGAAATGCACTCATTCATCTGGCTTTGCTCCCAGGGCTGGGCGGAGACTTCATGCAGCACCCAGGGGATGCGAGTGCAAGCAGGGACACTGCTGCGTGGCCCCAAGCTGGGCCATGTCTCTGGACAGGACTTGGAAAGTCAGCACTTCCTTCTGGCTGTTGTGCTTGCTTAGTTTGCATCCTGTGCTATAATAAACCAGCCTCACTGAAGCAGGCTGGTGAAGTAGCAGCTAAGGGCTCCCACAAAGAGAGATGGGGGAATCTTTTGAGAATAACCCATATTGGTCCTTGATCCTCAATAATGGCTCCATCCCACAGTGCTAATTCTAGAGGGTTTCAGCCTAACTAACAGCAGTGGTTAATGTGTCACATTGCTGTCTCTCCTACTGGTCTATTCAGCAGCTGCTTGCATAAAAATCAAGGACACCAAAGCTTCCCAACAATGCAAGTCAGGGTGGGGATGAACCAGGAGCCCCAGGGGTGGCAGGTACAGTGACATCGTTATTTTGTAATTACAAAGAAAGAAGGTGCATGTGACCCTAACATTGGCTCCTCCTCATGTCTATGAGAGAGATCAACAGAAGTGACTGGCAGCATAAAACCCTGCAGTGGATTAGCATTAACCCTCTCCCTGCCCGACAGAGGGAACAGCTATCAGACAAGTTTTGTGAATTCTCCCCCAGCCACATTCACTGCTATAAAATCGAATGCATTGGTGGCCAACAGAAACTAAAGAGAGACCCTGAAGTGACTGAAGAACAGCGAAAGTCAGTCCTAACAAAACACATACAAACACACGTAGCATGTACTAACCCTAACGCACGTACACACAGACTGCAAACAGCACCTAACACTGAAATCCCACCCTGGAACCTAATACCTAGCAAATGCCACAAAGCAATACTGAACTTCCACAGATTAAATGAAGGCAGCGGCCCCCTTGTAGCCCCACTCCTGGGAGCAGCTTGGCAGGGGGGCAGTCACCAATCACACACTTAAAAAAAAAATAAAATAAAATAAAATTATAAATATATCAAATATACAATGAAAATAGATCTGTACAGCACTGAGAATGAAAATAGTTCACGGGTCACTTTTGAATATGTTTGTCATTTAACAGAATTTACACCAACATTTACAGAGTAAATATACAATAGAAATAGAATCTATAGATTATTATTCTATATATATAATATAGCTTTTCTTCACTTGTCTATCACCATTGCTTCCAAACTATCAAGAGAAGGAAGGGGAAATGAAAAGACTCACTGCTGGCTCAAAAACATGGTTCAAGAAATTATGGGCTAGACCCCCAACTGGAATAAATGGGTATAACCCCCATCAAAGCATCTAGAATTATGTGATTTTACATCAACTGGGGATCTGTCCTAGCAGATATGCAGACCCTCACTGGGACATCTATGTTGGACTTCAAGTTTGTGCTTCTGTGATAACCCCTGGCTTACTTGGCCTGGAACCCCATGATGGGGTCCACAGAGAGAGAAAGGCCCACTAGGGGAAAAGACAGACAGACAGACAGAATTAGAAATGTCAGGAATTAGCAGGGCTTTCCCGTATGGGCATGTTATTTCATGATTCACCATGAGGAGATACCTTACATCCCTCCTTCCCACTTGGAAACAGCTGGTGCTGGCCACTCTGGAAGAGGGGAGACTGGTCCAGATGGCCACATGGTGTAATGGTGTGGAGTGACTCCTCTGCTCTTGTGTAGAGAGGGGAAGAAAAGCACAAGCAGATAGAGACAGAAGGAGAAGATGGGCAGGGAGATGGGGGGAGACTAGAGAAAAAGAAGAACAGATTTGACCCTGGCTGCATGTGCCTCACTCTCCCCCCAGAAGCTGTCTGCACAGCTCCCAAGGTGGCCGAAGGCAGACAGGCCTCCACTGTACAACCAATGACACTGCCCTGACATTCCCTGGCTCTGCTTCCTTCCACGACACTTCCTCTTGCCCAAAGTATTGGGATCAGAAAAGTCATTTACAAATCAATCAAGGCCCAGGATCCATTCAGGTTTCTTTGTGTGATGGGCCCAGTTCTACCCCTGTCTCTCCTTTGTGTCAAGCGGGGATAACAGGGTAAGGCCATGGGATGTTCCCAGTATAAACAATGGCAGAATAGGGAACAGAGCCCAGCTGGTGCAAAGCACTGATGCTCCCATGAAACCACAAAGCAGTCTGCTCCACCTGGAGTTCAAATGCTGCTTTGCTGGATAACACTTCATTGTATACAGCACTTTCCAGCAGAAAGCCTCAAAATGCCTTACAGAGGAGGGGTGGATCATTAGCTCAGTTTTACAGATAAGATCCTGGGCCCTGATTTCCTTTGACCACACCAGACCAGGGTAGTGATTATAGTAAAGTTGCTCCTCACTGACACTTGGATTAGCGAGGGAAGAATCATCAGAGTGACAAAGAACAAACTTAGGCTATACCTGGCAAAACTGGGCAACTAGCACCAACTTGGCCATCTGCATATGCAAAGTGAACATGGCTCAAGCCCCTGGGGTCAGCTCCTCAGCTGGCGTCAACTGGAATAACTCAGTTGAAGTCAACAGAGAAACATGGCAGGGGACCAGGCTCACTGAATCCAGTGCAGAACTTGTCTATACCCATGCTGAGCAGGAGCGTCTCCCCTGGCATCTGTGAAGTGTAGCCAGGATCGAACCAGTCTCAGATCAGAATTGGTCCACATGTCATGCCGGGCAGCCTACATTCAGCTCTGTTGTAAGCAACTGCCCACTGCAGCCAACTGGCTAGACTTCCACTAAAAATGGGATTGAAAAGACCATCACGAATGGTGGGCACAGGTAAGAGTGGCAGAAGAGGGGCTATTGGGTTTGTCACCACTCATTCTTGCAGAAGTATTGCATTCTAAATTGGGGCAAAGATATTAAAGCATGACATCACTGAATTTGACTCAGAAACATTTTAAGAGTGGAACCCTTCCCTCTGGATGCTGTGACCTCACATGAAAGGCCCTCAGTGGCTGAGGCACGGAGGCCTGCTGTTCACAGACCAATGGCTGGGACCCAGATGCCACAGTTCTCTTCCCAGTGGTTCACACTGCACCCTTTGCCAAGTCTATGCCTCATTTTGCCTATCTGTGAAATGGCTACTGAGGGCCTGAGTTAAAGTACTTATAGAAATCTCAGTTAACAGATGCAGCAGAAGGAGAAAAGGGGGGTTACTGTATTTCCTTATATACCACATGCCCCCAAATAAAGACATACACCTTTTTTGGTGGGGAGGCAAAAGGAAGGGAAAAAATGCTAGAGTTATGGCCACACAGAGCAGATGAGGAACCTAATCTTCAGCTCACTCACCTTCCCTTTCCTACTCAGCTGGAAGATGAAACAGTAGCTGCCGCTAAAGACTGGTCTCAATGGGCAGATCTACAAATTTGAAAGGAGATAAAACAGTCTGTAAGACTGTGAAATAGGACAAGAGAGACCAGGAGCAGCTAGCAGACAGCAAAATTGCCAGAACAAAAGTTAGCTTGATTAGTAGAAAATCAAGTCTATTGCAAAGAAGAGACAGTCATTAGCACCTGTGGAGTAAAGAGCAGGGAACCATTAAGTCAACAGACTCCCTTGGCTGCCTCAATAGAAGTGGCACTGCTGCTGCTGCTGGGAAGTTGCTTTTAAACTTTGGGTGGACCCAGAATCAAAGCAAGGTGCTTCTATGTGGGGCAGAAAATCAGCTTCCCCACTCAAGACATGCACCCCAATTTTGGAAGGCTAATTGTTTGGGGAAAGGTACATGTCATATGCCAGTAAAATATGGTATGTAAAACTTTGCTGGCTGCATAAGGGAAGCTGCAGAGATGGAGACAGAAAGAGAAAAGGCTGCTCATGGAAACCAATAGCACAACAAAAGGCCCAAGAGATTTTTACCAGTCTTTAGCCTGCCTGTATTTAACCAAGAGAGATGGGACGAGGGAAAAAAGAGGCAGAGAGGGGATACAGTCTCTCAGCCTCTGCAAGGTCAAAATAAGATCAGTGGCCTGGACCCTGGGATGAGAGTCTATGGCATTGGCTTTAAGTGCAAGAGCAAGTTCTCAGCAAGTTGCTCAGATGGTAGCAATATGTGAGATGACAACTTCTTCCCCTGCCCCAGAGGGACATGACAAGCAGGATCTGTCACACTCACAGCTCCTCTAAACACTCACAAATGGATGTGGGGTAGTGATGCTCCCTCCCTCTACCTGGACCAGGTCCTAACCTCTTAGATGGAACTGGGAGTACCCAGCATAACTCTCTCATACAGGTCCCAAAACCCATGGATGGTTGTGACAGGACTGGGTCAAACAAGAGACCCACTGGTCAGGCACAGAAGCCAATTAGAGCTGCGAAAATCTAGTGCTAACTGAGAGGAGACTCCACAACATGTGATGCCAAGCTCCATCTTCCTGAAACAAGGCATGGCCCCCAGAACCAAATACACCCCTGGCATAAGGGCACTGATGTCTATGGGAATATACCAGGGAGGAATTTGGACCCTAGGCTGAGGATACCTGGGCCTTGTAAATAGATGCTGGGTGCACATGGTCACCTTCAGCCCCTAGTTATATCCAGCTAACACCAAGGACGAGGGCAAATGGTAAGATCTAGTTCCCGACAGCTAAACCAGGAGTCCAATAGCCCCAGTTTTGCTACCTGTCCCTGCAGAGCATTCAGCCAGTCTGGCAAGGGGAAGCTATTCACCACTCTCCCAGTGCTCTCTTTCACACAGTGCATTGAAAATAAAAATCATGGGGCTGGAACCTGCACACAGTTATATGCTGCATATCAGAAGCGAATCCAGTGTGAACCCTGCAGTTTCCCAGGAGATCACTCTAGATCTACCCTGTGGTAACTCTGTTCAGATTCTGGCCTGCACACATGGCACATGCTCACACACCTGAATCCATCTGAGGTCTCATGCTGCTTTTACCATTTGGAAGAGTAACACTGCATTGTAAATGGGCATGCTAACTTAAAGCCTCATCCAGAAGGGGATCTCCTCATCTCAAAGTTATTCACCGACACAATCCCATTATGTTGTACTGGCATCAAAGAAGATGACACCCAAAGATCAGCCAGGCTCTGCCACTGGCTACAAAGCATTTTTGCCCACTTGAGATACACCTTAGTCCTGCATGGAAAGAAATGTCCACAGATGCTAGGCTTTGGGCATCTCCAGAGCTATTAAAGCACAGGAGACACAACAGCAACACAAACCTGGAAGGAACTGGCTCTTCATCATGGTATGAACATTGATGGCTAGATGTGCTCACTGGAATAAGGCTGTCACGTCTCCTACCTAAAGGAAAATGAACAGAGGGGGAACAGATCCAGGCTAGAACGGGAAACTTCTTTGGCTGTCACCTTATTGTGTGTCCCTTTTCCAACCGTCAGGTGCTTAGAAATAAAGAGATTCTTGACTTGTTCCAGGAGGCATCTCTGTAGGAACATCCCTATAAAATTTATTGCAGTGTCTTGTTTCATTTTCTTTTCTATTCACAAGTGCAGCCGGGAAGGCATTCTGCCGTTTGACTGGAGGTTGCCAGGAGGGAAGTCCCGCTCCCTCCCACAATCCCTTTATGATGTCATCCCTGGAAATGGCTGCTTACTGGTTAAAATTCTAAGATGGGTTTCTTTCATCGGTGCCCTCGGGGTCAGGATCAGCTCCTGGGGACCTCCTCTCCAGGGCTGTTTGGGAGGATGGTGGGCGGTCATTACAGTTCAGATTCAGGAGTGCTGGCCAAGTGGTACCCGCTTCCATAGCGTCCGTTAGGTGTGCTGTTCATCTCCATTGGGGAAGAGCTCCCTGGGCCCAGGTAGGACCGGTGTGTGGGCATTGGGGAGGGGGTCTCACTGGGCACTTTGCTCAAAATGAAGCGGGTCTCATCGTTGTCTTCCAAGTTGGAAATGTCCTTCATCATCCGGCCCTTTTTGTAGGTGACAGAAAGGGCATTTGAGCCATCCGACACCAGGTGGAACTGGCGGAGGATGAAGACCACTGGCAGTGGGAGAGTAGCCAGGATTATCAGAGAGATGAGGATGGCCATAGCCCATGTTGGGTAATAGAGGAACTTCTCTGAAGCCTGGAAGAGAAGGGGGCAGTGTCATATGAGGAGGGGACATGAGCATCTACCTCCCATATCTTGTACCCCTGAGAAGGGGCAAGACTTTTCTTCCAAAAGGGAGAGCAGGGAGATTTCATACCCTCCAGGTTAGCATTACCACAGGAAGAACTTAAGACATGAGATTCCAGCAATGAGAAACCTTCCAGCAAGAGGAGAGAGCAAGCTCCAAAACAAGAAATAAGTATTTAAAGAAGATACTTAAATCCTGTGGTCACGTGCTGACCGTAGCTACACCAGTGTACCTCTGGAGCAACTCCAGGGCAGGTCTAATGATTGATGTCAGATATACACTACAAATTCACTGATGTAACCAAAATCAGAATCTGGACCCGCACCTCCAACTGTAAGACTGATCTGAAGGCTAGGATTGACACTTCTGGATACACTTGGATTACATAGTGGGCCAGTGGTGCTAGGGCCCGCAGTGTGAATGTGGATTTATGCAACCACACACAAGTTTGAGGATTTACCAGCAGTTTTTCTGATTTGCTATTTGAGTATTTAATTTTCATTCGTATTGCATTTACAGCGGCATCATTTACTATTGCAAAATATGTGGTCTAGAGGGGGATAGGATGGAAGGCAGAAGAACAATCCACCTATGGTAACCTGCTTATTTGCTGCATTTGCTGAGGAAGATCTTCCCAAACTCTAGTTGTCTCTTACCTGTCACCTCCCACCAACTGGTAAGCACACCAAGAGAAAAGTGATTCCAAGATGGAGCCAGCTGGTCAACTGCCCATCACCAAGGAGGCTGAGAAAACTCAGCCAGGAACTAAACCTTGAAGTCCCTCACTTAGTTTTTACCTACTCCTTACTGAGGTAGACAAGTCATTGGGGAAGGTAAGTAAAAGCTTAAATAACGGGGTCTCAAAAAGAGGACAGAGGGGAGGTTCCTGTACTTACCTCTTCTTTGATCCAAGCACTGTATCCTGGAGGGTTGACTCCCAGCTGGATGATGCTGGCAGTCATGAGCACAGCCATGCAGATGGGAGAGATGTATTTCCAGGTGTAGTAGTAGAACTGGGATGGGCGGAAGCCCAGCATCTCCGTCAGCTCCTGCATGAACCTGGATAGGAAAGCAAGGGAACCCCAACGGGTGAAACACAAGAATCCTGCCCTCTTCCTTCCCGTGTCAGGTGGAAGGCTCCTAAACAAGTCACCTCGACCCATCTACACATACATTAAATGCACTTTAGTTAATGTGCATTAAATCTAGTACCTCCAGGCATTTGTACACATGCTTGCGCAACAGCGCAGGCATTTGTATAAACAGCAAAATGAGCGTCAGCACTGAGAAAATGGTGGCAACGCACTTCTGAACGAAAACACATTGAAGGTGTTTTAGTTCAAAAGCGTGCTGCCACCATATTCTGCATGCTGATGTACATTTTGCTGCTTATACAACTGCACATGACGCAGCACAGTGCACATCAGCTCATGTGTGGAGCAGACTTGATTAATCGAGTCTACTCAAATGTACTGGATCTCCGGCACAGCTTGAAAATGTATGTGTATAAATGCCCTCCATTGTGAGGTATTAAGAAAATGTGCATTAACCTATTTTAATGTGCATTAACTAAACAGCATAATTTTTTTAGTGATGCTTTAATGCGCATTTAAAATAAGCTAATGTGCATTAAAGTGCACGTGTAGACGTGGCCTGGCGATGACCCCAAGACAGGCCAGAGTTCAGCTTAGGTTCAGAGAAATAGGCCAGTGGTTGTCTACACTCTGAACCTCTGGAGGCTGTAGAGCTGGCTCTGGGATCTCATACAGGGAAGTAACAGCTAAGCAACTACTGAGCCTCATTTTGTTCCATACAGCCTGCAAGAACAACCATCTTGGGATGGTGACACTCCTGGCTCTATACCTTCCTCACATCCTCAAGTGAAAGGAAACAAGAACCATTGGAGACCAGCTTAACTGGACATTTCAGACTTCAGTCAGGTTTGAGTCCAGGTGAGCTTTTTTCCACAGAAGCGGGCAGTGTTGCTTTCTGGGACTGAACCCGAATCCAGAGCTGGAGTAAGACAGTAAGAAAGGTCTGAGCCGTTATCTCCCATGCCCACATTCTTACTTTTTGGTGCCATAAATCCAGGCCACAGCAATATTCTCCAGGATTACCACAACAGTGAGTGGGAGTGTGGCAGAGTAGTCATCAAACATGGTGACAAAGTAGTTCCCTGAGCGCTGCACGAAGATGAGGCCCACCAGGAAGGCAAAGATGCAACAGCCAACTGCAAAGAGCACAAGATCTCGATCAGCACTGAACCCAGAAAGGAGTGGCGTACTCAGGGAGAGTTAACTTGGTGGAAAAAAGGGCCACCACTGCAGCCACCATTATAATTTATTATTCTGATTTGTTATTATTATTATACCAATGAGCATAACTGAGCATTGAGTAGCCTGGTAATGACTAGGGATAACAGACCACTGGCACTATGAACTTATGGGGATGCACCCATCTCTGCTGTGGCCTGGTCCTCCCCTCTTCCAGCTCTCTGTCACTTTATTCACCTGAGCCCGATCCTGTAAAGATGTACAAACACGTTTAGTATGAAGTGCTCCAAATAGTCCCCTTGAAAAGCAATTGAAGGGGGCAGAAGAATGGTCTTGTGGAGTGGAGCTGAGTTTTCTGGCCCTGTGGCCCAGATGAGTGGCATGGGGCAGGTCCGTGGTCTGAATCTTGTGAGCAGGGTTGATCTACAGGCCAGATCCAGCATGGAGTCGCCATGCAGGGTCAGTTCAAGAGTGCAATCTGGTGTGCTAACCTGACCTTGTGCATGCCTATGGTGTTTTTCCCCCTGTAGAAATTTTTTCTAAGCCCTGGCCAGGCACCTGGTCTAATCCCAGTGCGCCCCAGTGCATGAACCCCAGTGCATCCCTATAGCAGGTTGACTCATTGCCTGGAGAGTCCCAGACAGGCACCAGGTCAACCCAATGTATTTCTATGGTGGATTGGAGTATCCTAGTTTTTCCTGCCATTTACTCGTGCTGCTTTGATTTTCTTCCCTTGTCATTCACTTCACTTCAATCCCAGGTATTTCCTTGGGGATTCCTCCAAGTTGAATGTTTCTCTTTGTCCCAGGGAAGCCAGGACCCAGTGCAGCTCATTCATTTCAATAGGAGGCTGGCCTGTTGTCTTGAACAGAGGCTTTTTCCAGGGGATGGTGACAGATATGAATGGCAATGGGTGCAGGTGGGAGAGAGGCAGGGAGTGCTGCAGGTTCATGAGACTGGGCAGGCAAGCAGGCAGGGCTCAGGAGAAGGCAAGCAGGAGTGGGTACATGGGGGAGAGCTTGGGTGTTACGGAGGATGAAGCTGGAGTGGGGGGAAGTTTATAGGCTAATACCCATGAAGCAATCAACTAGAATAAGAGACCTATCATAGGCAGGTAAAATTAGGGGATCATGTCAACCCAATACATTCCTATGGCAGGCTGACCTGTAGTCTGGGGAGCTGCAGTCAACCTAATGCAGGCCTGTGGCAGGCTAACTTGTAATTCAAGAAGCTGCAGCCAGGTACCAAGTCAACTCAATGCATTTGTGTGTGTGGTTGATGTGTTCTCCAGGGAGTCCCAGCCGGGCACTAAGTCAACCCAGGTGGGACAATGGGGGAAGGAGAGAATGACTGAACCCTTGCAATGCAAGGGTTACTTTATTTGGGATTCTCTCCCCTGCCTGCCCACAATCCTCCCAGGGCCCAGAGATTCACCCTGAGTCTGCCACCGCTCCCCTGCTTCCAAATTTCCAGACTCATGTAGAGCCCTGTGGGCTAGATGACGTGGGACAGATTCATCTCACAAGCCAGATGTTGAACACCACTGGCCTTGTGGTTAGGGCACTGCTGTAGCGTGGGAGCTCTGGGCCTAATCTCTGCTCTGCCGCAAGCTGCAAGGTATTTCAGCACACAGCATGACTGTGCTGTACAGCAGTGCTGCTAGCCCCCGGGACAGGGACCTTATGCCTAGTCACTCAGTCAAGGTCACAGAAATGAATCTGTGACCACGCAAGGAATTGTACCTAGGTCTCTCAAGTCCTAGGCTAAGCCCTAACTGCTGGGCCTTCCTGTCCACAATATTGTTCTACCACAATAATTAATAGTAAAGGAAATAATGAAGAGTCTACTCTGACTAGGACAGGGGATAAATCATTTATCCAAAGAACTAAGGGAGGGTTTCAGTGCAACTTTAAATAGCAAATGATCTCCATCTGGTACCAGGATATTCAGAGTGTGTTGAGGTCTGGATAAGAGGTTTTCAGACAGTGTATTTAATGTATCAGTATTTGTATTACCATGTCTCTAGAGGCCCAGTCCTGCCTGCCTTGGGATACCTTGAGGTAAACAACCAGCTCCAGCGTTTGTTTGAGCCTAATTTGCATATCTGTTTTTACAGATGAACTTTACCACCCAGAAGAACCATCCTATCTTTTAATTATCTTGTGCAACATGAACAACTTAATGAGAAAGAAGCAAAATTCAACAGCCTGCATGCCATCGGACACCTGAAGTAAACAGCCTGCTCCAGCCTTTATTTGAGCCCAATTTGCATACTTGCAGAGCAGCTTTTTTACAAATTAACTTTCCTACCCAGGAGAACCATACCATTTTTTAGTTCTCCTGTGCAATGTGAAGTTTCCTTTCTACCTGGTAGAAATCTTTGAATTCTCCTTTGCCTGATGCAGGACGTTTGGGCCTGAAACCTTGCACAAAAAAAAAAGTCTTTATTTGCAAAGTTATCTAGTTGGTCTAATAAAAGATTTCATAGACATTAGGGCTAGAAGGGACCTCAGAAGATCATCGACTCCAGCCCCCCGCCCAAAGAGCAGGAAGTCAGCTGGCGTCATAGGATCCCAGCAAGATAAGCATCCAAATGTCTCTTGAAGGTGTTCAAGACCTCGGGGGCTCGGACAGTAAGGAAATTCCTTATGTCCAGCCTGAAATGGTCTTGTAGTACTTCATGACTGTTTGACCTCGTCATCCCTTGGGGC